>NW_023340246.1:18264451-18306185 GCF_004916995.1 Morone saxatilis | reverse complement strand
TGAGTGCAAGATAGAGCCCTTAAAGTTAAAAAACATTATATTTTGATTTACAGGTGTCAAAGTATCAATATTAGTCAAAGCTAAGGCTAAAGGACAGTGTACCTCAGACAAGAATTGATTTTAGGTGAATAAAGCTATACTTCAGTTATGCATCCTTTGTTTATTTCATTTTCTCTTTACTTGATTATGAATGTGAATATATTGTTATCTCAGTTTTCAGTTCCCTATCACTGAAACTAAATATATAATAACTGATCAGGGTTATTATTCCAGAACAGCCACACAAACCACACAATCCATTTGTGAAGCCCTTTTGTGTTTTCTCCCTTTCTGAGACTTTGCCAGTGGCACTAAGCTGACAAAGAGTGGTTGAGCTGACAGAGCAGGCTGCAGCTAGAAACTTTCTGTCCTTATGCAAGGTCTCAGTTTATAACTTGCTGCATCTCTTAAAAGTAACCAGAAAAAATGCTTAGTAGCAGTAAAGTTCTGTTGTTCCCCAAGTTGTCTTTTATTTCAATCCACACTTGCTTCAATGATCAAGTCGCCCGCTTGCAAGTCATTGTTGACGCTAATCCTAATCCTTTGTTCTCCTTCAGCTGTTCGAAATGACCGGAATAAGAAGAAGAAGGAGAGCCCAAAGCCTGAGCTGGCAGAGAGCTACGAGCTGACAGCTGAGCTGGAGACCATCATTGAAAAGATTCGTAAGGCCCATCAAGAAACCTTCCCCTCCCTCTGCCAGCTTGGCAAATACACCACGGTGAGTTCACTATCCTGTGGTGCCTAAAAGAAAGCAAGTTCTATACTACAGTACTATACAGTAGATCAATAAACCTGTCCAACTTTAGCTGCACTTATTTCTGAATCATAAACATAACAGGGTTTCTTCAGACTCCATGACCCTGTTTTGCCGATGGCACCGGTTGCCCCTTTGATCCGGTCTTGCAAACTAGCCGTGAGTGCAAAGCTCATAATGATAATCAATCTCTCGTACTGTATTCTAAATCCCCCTCTAATGCAGCTCCAGAGTTCAGATGTACACCGCTGACTGCCTAGGCAAATCCTCACCAACACTAATTCTTCCTCTCTCAATAGCTATTGATTGGACATTGAGTGTGATGGAAAGACAATAAAAAGCATGCATCATAATAGCACAGAGCAGCTAACACCTCACGACTTCCAGCTGCCTCTGGTGAGATGGATTCGAGTTGGTAGCAGGGTTTGTTTACCCCAGTTTTTATATGTTGCAGCAGTGAGAGGAGAAATTAAAAGAGCGATGTCAGGACTGGAAGACGTTGCAGCTGCCAACAGCAGACACTCATCTGGGAGTGAAGAAGTTGCAGCTGCCCATCAGTCTGGTTGAGGCAGACACCAACTCAAGGCTCCAGTTTTTGACATGTCTGAAAAGCGTAATAAATGCAGCTAATCCAACTTGCATCATTATCTGCTTCCGTAAATCAGAATACGTGCGGAAGCAACGGATTTGTGTGCTGATGTGCGACAGCGCTAATCTGGATCTGAAGAATGAATGCTTGTCAGGGTTTGTGAGGGCTTTATTCCTCCTCTTATCTCCCAGCAGATATCAAGGTTGAGAGTTCTGTGCAGTCCCTGAACCTCCTACAAACCCTCTACACTCTAAACTAACAACCCATGAAAGGCCAGATAGCGAGGGGATGCTAATCCACACTGGAAGATTGAAGACGAATCTCATCAGTCGGACACATCAGGCCCTTGCTTGTCCAGTCTGAAAGTGGCCGACCCTGTAAAGGACAGTATATTCCTCTCATCTGAGTGACAGCAGGCCTCTCTCCCCCCTGAGTGACGGTTCTGCACTTGTCATGACTCGGTGCAAAAGTTGGAGGTCATACAAATGTCGAGGAAACCTCAAGCGAGTACGTGAAGCTACAAACCCTTGTTCGGCTGAGTTTTATGATGCTTTGACAGGCAAGCGGTTGGAGCTGCAGGACGGCTGATAGTTTGATAGCAAGCAGAGATAGCAGCGCTTTGATTGACACATAGGCATGGCAGCATTGTGCAGGGAGCTGACAGCGTCTAATGTGTTTGTTTTTAAGATGACTTACATATAGATTACAGACGCCGGGAGTGAGCTGTGATTGACATTGGTGCTCCACAAACAGTCTTCTATGGGGAGTGTTTGAGAGCAGGAAGGGGGGAGGTGTATGTTTAATGATTTGCTGGTGCTAGTTTTGGAAATCTCATGACACTTCGTCAATCATGTAAAATACTGTTTATAGTAAGATAAACAAATGCGCTGAGGAGCCATAGTGTGCAATAATGTCTCTCTTGTTGCGGTGATGAAAATCTTCCAGTCACTGACAATAAACCTTGGAGCGGAGATGGGTGAGAGATGCTAAAATGAGGCAAATTGGCATACAGTGCAGCTATTAGCTTTCCACTGTGTGCAGCTGCTGCTGTCGTTTCAATGTACAGTAAGCCTCCATCTCCATAACTCTTTATTTTTCCCCTTTCAATCCAAACACAAAGCTCCTAATCGCTGTAACCCCACCCTCATCCCATTCCCTCTCCCGCGAGACACTTCCTGATTTTACAAAATAAACAGTCTGCATTGAGGCAAAATCCACAGCTGAAAATAGTAGGACATAATAGCAAAAATCTTGCTCCCTGGTTATGATATAAGCCAGTGTTTGTGTTTGTTGGAGTGGCAGTCGGGCCTCAGATAAAGCCTTAATCTGGATCAGTGGTAATTATGCTTGCTCACAGACTGTGAGAAGTTCCTCATTATTACAAGCGATTGGATCCTGATGCGCCTTTTGAGTCCTCCTCGTCGGAAACAGAAGAGGAGCTCCCGCGCCCCTAGATTAGGTTAAAGCTCCAATTATGTGGTGAAATATTCAAATCCTAGTCTGCAGTGATTTAGGAGTTCATTGCTGGGTTAGCGGAGATAGCTGTGCGAGTGAGAAGGCTTAGCTCGACAATGAATAACGCTTCATTGACAGTGATGGTGATGAAAAACGAGCCTGGCAGTTCTAAAGACAAAATAAAACATTAGCAATCGACGGGGCCCGGCGGCTGCAGGCGGGCAGCGGCAGGCGGCTGCTGTACAGTACGCGGCCCCAGCCTGGAGATATTAGCCACATTACAGTTTGTCCGCTGTCGCTATTCGTCACAGGTACTGGCTGATTTTACTGCCTTTTCCCTTTCTGCATCTGTACACACGAGCCCGCTGATGTACTGTGGAGCGCTCGTTTCTACACTGCCAGCTTCTTTTCTAATGTCGCAACTTGTCTAATTTGTTTAGATAAATGTTCTTAAATGAAATTAGAATTCCCCGGCAACTTCCTTGTTTTGCTCTATTGAATTATGGGACTTGTGTAATTGACTGAGATTGCGCGGGGGGGGGGGGGGTAAAAAAAAAAACAGACATCATAAAGGGCAGGGGAGGTGCGATATCGTTTAAATATGGGCTTAACGAAGCACATTTTCAGTCAGACAGTCTCTCCTGGAAGATATTCATAGTGTTGCACCCGGTTGTTCACATGAAAAGTAACAGAAATAGTACAAGTTAACAGTGATTGCCACTTGAAATAAATGCTTACAAACCAAATGATGTCAATCTGTTGTGGGAATGTGCTAATCATCTGCACGAGTGAAAACTGTGGAAATGAATGAATTTTCTTCTTCCACTTGCTCAGGACTGTGTGGGTTTGGTTTGATCAGATTGACAGTGGCCTGGCAACATAAGCAAACAAACCCACAACTGTTACTAGGTTTTGAGTTCCTTCCACTTCAAACCAGGGAAAAGAACACTGACAAGAAATACAGAAAACCTCTCACGTAAATGAACCAAAATAATCAGAAATTTGGCAGAAAGGTTGTGTTCATCCACAGTCCCATCGCTCACAGTGGGAAGCTGATTGTGAAAATAGATTTTTAGGCCCTTTTTAAAACTGTTAGTTGGTGCATTTTTCTCTTCTTGCAATGGCTGTGCACCTGTTCGAAATACTAATGATCATGTGATATACAGTACAGACAAGAAAGTCACTTGTAGTTTATTTAGGGACAGAACATGTCTCTCTTCTGGTGTTATTTCCAGCCTAATACGTGTTTGCTCTCAATCATTTTCAGTTCCAGTGGGCCGTTGTCAATATCAGTCAGCTGTTCTCCATTTAGAGAAAATACACTGTCCAGTTTGTTTAATACTGATGTGGAACAGAAACAGTTGCACATCAACGGCAGCCATCTTGGTTGTTTACAAAAATGTTTCAGTAAGTTTGTACTCCTCTGTGCAGTCATCGTATTAAACCCCGCTCCGTATTAGATAAATGGTTGCCATTCGCCCAACCAGATCCAGGACTGGTGGAAATCTGTCCGACTGGGAGGGGGAGCCGACTCATCTGCCAGAGCAAATAAAACATGAGCTTGCAGATTCGTCTGGTTCCCAGTCTAGGTGCATGTGTTTGCTCTGAAGAGGATTTACTCTCCACAGGGGAAGATGGGTCCATGTCCAGGCACGTTTCATGAAATAAACAAGCACCAAAACAAAACTACAACAATGCAACACTCAGTTCCTTGCTCACTCAATTTGAATAAAAGCTTAAATTATGCCCCAAAAAAGCTTTTTTTTAATTACTTTTACACTTTTACAACTGTTAGATTGCTTGGATATCACTGTTAGTCTTAATTCTGTTTTCATATTGCTTTGCCTTTTCACGCTCCATGGCTCACTCATCCGTTTCGCTCCTTACGTGCTTTCTCTGCAGCTGAAAGTCCTGCCAAATGATTTGGACACGGGTCCGTGGCTGCTTTCTATCTTCTTGACGGTTATGAGTGGGAAAAGGCAAAAGTGGAGGGGGGAGTAATTGTTGGGGAAAGATTTGAAAGTTTTATTAGTGATGATGAGTTGTCAATATACATTAAAAAAATCTTTGGATGCTCGAACCGTTTGTGCTTCCATAACGTATTTAAGCTTGAAAAGTAATCATTCCCTGTGTGGTCTCGAGGGATGATGTGCAGCTAAAGCTCTGTTGGCAAAATGATAATGTATTTGTGCCCTTCTGCAGTGCTGTGGAACCGGGATCCCAAGATAAAACAGTCATCAAATCATAAGGGGTTGTGGTTGACCACAGTTTATGTGACTGTAGTCAGTTATATTAGTTTGTCACAGATTTTGGCTTTGAAGACAACTTTTTCTTTTTTATGATGCGAGTGCATGAGTTTGTCTTCTTGTAGCTTTTTCTTGCCAAAAGAAGGAGTAAATGAATGCTTTTTTCAGTCTGTGCGGTTTGGACACTTGACAGTATTGGATTGTGCTCCCTCGCAAGAAACCACATGGCATGACAGCAATGTGAGCCAAGAGGAACCAGATCGTCACTGTCAATGTGTCTAGATAAATGGAGACATAAGTCTTGTTGTCTGTCTTCAGTGTGATTATAATGATAAACTCACAGAGGCACCAGAGCACATTTCTTGTCTTTGGCATTTTTGTGTTTGTTATTTTATGAACACAGTGAGAGTTTACGTTCATAATTTTACCGGTCAACATGTTTAGCTTATTTGCTTTAAATTATAATTATTAGGTAAATGTTGATTCCACAGTGTAATGGCTGTAGAATAATGAGACCATCCGTGTTAACACTGGTTCCCTATAAGCCTTGCTTTCACTATGCGGTTCTGCCACCGGGTTATTTCCTGGGAGGCTTGATTTAAGAGAGTGATAATATGTAATTACTCTGCATCATTGCAATAGCTTTTAGACTGTTCTTCTCTTCAGCTAACATGCTTCTCTCTTATTTCTAAAGTAATGTTTTTTCATGAAGCTGTGATTAAAAAACTGAAAGTGATCGGTTAACTTTGCGACTGCGGCGCAAACATTAAAACCTCTTGGAAAGGCTAGTGGGGGCGAAAGTTTCCACTTTAAAGAGATGACAACATCTTGAATTCCAGCTACTTATCATGGCTGTCCCTAAGATAACTCCAGATCAGTTAACTCAATGATAAAACTTGCCCACTCTGCATTAATAGCACCCCCCCCACCGGGTGTGGGTTGTTGTTTTTGCCAGCAGTATATTCAACTCTTCTATACGATCTATTGGATAGATTGATGTGGAATTTGGTTCAGACATTTACGGTCCCCAGAGGATGAATTGTATTAAAGATCCAGTGTGTAACATTTAGGAGGGTCTTTTGGCAGACATGGAATATGATCAAGTCATAGGTATGTTTTCATTAGCGTATAATAAAAATAAGAATTGTATTTTAATTTAATGAGCCGTTTGTGTTTTATGATTTAATTTAATTTATAGGATTAATAGGTAATGGAAATAATCGTTAGCTGCAGGCCTTCACTGTGCTGTGTGTAAAAAATCTTTTTGATTCAGACAGTGAACATTAACATTTGTTTTATTACTGACCTACAACTGTTTTTTCTATATTTGCTGTCCAATGCCTCAGTTCACTTCTCTTTAAAGCTAGATTCTCTATGGTTAGAAAGGATTTCCCATAAAAGTCTATTAGGGTTTCAACACCATCAAAACCAGAATTTTCTACCTTTGGCAGTATATTTCTCCCTTAGGACGTACTATTTTTCCGCTGAAGCCAGTTGGCAGTCTGGGATCCGTTTCCTTCACAACTCAACAATTTGGTGCTCAGAAAGTGGACTTGAAAATAATTTATCGGTTGAATAAGAAACACATTTGAGTGTGTTTTTTTCAAACCACATCACAGAACTGGTCCTACATATCTACAGCTGTATTGGACCGGTTTATTTCCTTTCTGAACCACTAGTTTAAAAAAAAAAAGTCAAACAGATGTATGTGATTCAGCTCTCAGCTCTTGGCTGAAATTAATTTGAATTTCTCTTATTTATTGTTTTGTTTTATCTCTTAGGGGAGTGACGAAGACTTTGAGAAGGTGTATGAACAGTGTGTACGCTGCTGCAAAGCATTTCTGGAATCGAACTCCTAACAACTATCCGACCATAAACCATCTCTGATGACTATCGAATGAACAACAATAATCAACCCAAATATACTTTGTCTGTATCACACAAGCACTCGTCAGTATAACCCTCTTCTGTGGATCTCACTGAAAGAACCAGAACACTTTGGTGCAGTGTTGTAAATGTTATACAAACCACACGTTGTGTACATTTAGAAAAGATGCTGCGTGGACAAGTTTGTTGACTAATTTCATGTGATTAATAAAATGGATAAATGAGTATGAGTATTGGGGATTTATTTTTACACACAATTCATTCATCTTTACATTTTAAATATACTGAAGAATGTATATGAATGAAGGTATCCTGCAGACAATAATACATGTCTGGACATGAGGTTCAGGTCAAAGGCCAACACCGGGGTCAGAGTGCTAGCCTCAACGCTAAGCTTCCTGTGTATTTCTTTGGGACGAGTGGTGGTTAGGTTATTTTCTTGGCTCTTCTTTTGGTTGTGTTTTGGTATACAGCACCTTTTATCTGACCTAATAACACAAGATCATTCTCACAAATATTAGATATCAAACATATTTAATGGATGCTTGAAAACATTCCCTTGAATGCTCCTCCTCTTTGTTGATGCTAACGTTATTCTGCTATGTGTCAATCACCACTTACTGCTTAAATAGTGGTAATCCCATGAAGGAGGTCTCATCAGTGCCAATACAAATTAGCATTCAGTTTGATTGTCTTCCACATGAAAGAGTTGACATTGAGAAGGGGCTGTTACTTAATTAACAAGCGTGGAGCCAAAGGTTAAATTTACCAACTGGTGACTGCAGGGTTTCCAATTGTTTAAGAATTGTTAAAGTACCAAGGGTCCTAACTGTGAAGGATACTTAGAAGACAAGATTGATATCTCACTCATGTCTGTACCCTAAATGTAAGGCTACATTTCCAAGCCGGGTAGGTTATCTTAAAGAAAGAAAGAAAGCATGGGGAAACCACCAGTCAGGCTCTGTCTGAGGAGGTAACTAAATCCGCCCACCAGCACCTCTGAAGCTAAGGGGAAGAAAGGTTAAACCCTCGCAATTGTAGTTTTACACTTTGGTTTTTGTTCGGATTAATCAAACAAGATATAAAATGTTACTTGCACTTTTGTTACTCTTGGACAGAAGCAGTCTGGCAGTTTCCCCTGTTCCCAGTCTTTGTGCTAATCTGAGCTGTCCTGCAGTTTTCTTTAGCTTCTTATTTGAAGATAAGAGACTGATATAGATGTTCTCACCTGACTGCGAGAAAAAAAGGTCCTCAGAGCAGTGCAGATGTTATTTAACAAAGCTTCATCTACAGTAGTCTGGTGTCAGCTTTAAAGAATGGCGTGTAAGACAACGCCTCTTACTGGGGAAAAAAGCAGCTGAATTAGCTTATAAAAACTTTAAATTAGGGCGTCCTGGTTGCCTAGTAGCTGACAATGCTACACTGGCATCACCAGTTCAAGTCCAGCTTGGGACTTTTGTTGCCTTCATTCCTTTTCTTCCTATTTTCCCATCTCTGCTGTCACTATCACATAAAGGGGAGATGTAGTAAATGGTCGGTCCACTCACATGACAAAGAATAACGTCTCACTTCACCCATGATTCAGTGCTCCCTTTACATAAGATAATCCACAATATGTTGTCAACAGGTTTCATAAGAACTATTTTTTGTTACAAAGGAGCTCAAGTGTGAGGACTGTGTGGAGTAATCAGGACATTTTTGAGTTTTTAAATGTCACTTTTCTTCCTTTTAAAATTTTTGTGGCATTTGTTTTCAAGAGTCTCCCCCCGCCAGAATCGAAGTGGGAACTTCACTGTTACATGGTATGTGTCTGAAACCTGTCAACCACCAGGGATCCCCCCGCCCACCCCCCAAAAAATGTTATTTTTCAATGCTGGGAGCGAAACAAATGAAATCCCATTCACCTCCATTGTTATGGTCTGGAAATAATCAATTTCAAATTAATCTAAAAATAAATATGCTGACTCACAGTCTGTTAAATGTTCACATAAAAAGGATTCAGTTTCAAGCAAAACACTCTATAGTGGGTTCAGTTTGCCAAATCTGTGGTCCTGGGACTCGGTTCAGTCATGTGGTCATTCAGGGAGCATATCACGTTTCAAGGGATGTAAGAGGAAAATACTACATGAGACAACAAAGACCATTCATATTTGTACCAATCTTATAATTTATTTAAATATATTTCATTTTTTTTACATATATATATATTTATGTATGTATTTAACAGCCATTTGATAAATGCCAGTCACTTTAATTTATGGTAGGTAGGTGGATTCCTCTTATGCTTTGCTTTACAGTATGTACATATTTCTCTTGTTTTATGTGGTTATGGCCGATAGTGTGTACAGTGGAACTCAAATATATAAATATAGACTGTACCACGCTCTGCCAAAATCCACAGGAGGGCTGTGACTTACAACCGTACAACCGCCACTTCTTTTTTTAAACATGTCTTGCAAAGACGCGGAGAAATGTTCATGCAATTAATAATTTAATCACAGTTTCTTCTCAGTGTGAGCACAAGTGAGTGAAACTATGCTGTGACTGCCGGCCACGGGGTCTGTGGGAGCTTTTTGTCTGCATAATGGGGTAGTGCAGTAGTAGGGATGGGCTCAACCCAAAATCACTCGCAGAAAAGCAAGTCATGCTATAAACAGTACATTTGGATTTTGCTCTTTTCTTCAAGAAATGACCAAAATAAAAATATGCAATCCCTTTTTTTTTGGTGTGTTTTAGCAACATCTTTTTGGATCCCAGCAGGAAAAAAAGGCCCCATGTTTGTTTCTCTCAGCCACTTGTTTCTTTTTTTCTTCTCCACTCTTCAGTGTCACCATCTTTATCTTGGTCTGGTTTTGTTGGTCGCTCCCTCGTGGTGACAGCCAACCATCGAGGGTCCAGCCAGAGAGGTGGGTGGCAGTAATCCACGCCTTAGCACAGAACAGACCTCACTGAAAGGCAGTACCGTGCCTAATATCAGTTGGGGCTGGTCAGAGTATTTTAGGCTTCCCTCTTACTGTCCAAGGCAGTTTTTTTTCCCAAGTTTTTTTCTTCTGGAGAACTTGTGTTTGGCTTCAACCTGCAACAAAGAGGAAGTGGAATTCAGCACAGTCTCAAACTTGGCAGCACCTGACAAATTCTTTCCTTTCCAAAAAGAAATCGCGAACAATGAATCAATAAACTTGATTTGCCACAGATCTGCTGCTCTCTACATGTATCAAACACAGCACGCATATCACCACTGTGAATGGCTGTCTGCGTCAGACAAGAAGACAGTCTTTACACTGTGACATTATTCTCTTTGTCTGTTGCAGCGGTGGAAAAAGTATTCAGTTCTTACACTTAAGTAGCAATACCACAAAATAAGGAGATTAAAGTCAATAATTTGTAAGATGCATGTTAATGCTGTGGCTGGTCAAGGTAATGTTATACTGTTGGGTAGTTTAATTTTAACAATGCATCTTTTTTGTAATAGTAATAATGTTAAGTCTTAATCTGCAAAGTAACTATAACAATATTCCATCTAAAATGTAGTAGAGTAGAAGTATAGAGTAAATAAATAACATCGAAACACTGAAGTAAAGTGCATCACGTATGGCAGTAAATCCCAGTTGTGATGTATTTGAGAAATTGTACATACTGTTACATGTTATTGACATGTATTTCAATTTTATGTTGCTCTATTCTTTTTTAACGTGACTACATTTGAGAGGGATTGTCTGATCTATACCATAGTCACTTTATAAATTACTCTAAGATTTATATATATTAAAAAATAAAATAAAATATAATGAATTGTTATAAACAACCAAACAGTATATAAAGTAGTTAATTTGCCTCACCAGCTTCAACAGTAAATGCTGACACATTAATGCATCAGTAATAATACTAAAATAAAATAGTATAACTTGTAAATATTGCAGACATGTGCACTTTAGGATAAAACCATGCCGTTGTTTTGCATGTGGTATAAATGTGTTATATATAATATTGCTGCATATTGGAGTCCATAAACAATAATTGGAATATTGGACTGCTTAATAAGTACAATGCACAAGCCCTTTGACCATAAGTCCAGTGTGCACCTCCTCTCTTTAAACTTAAACTCTTGTGTTTGAATTAGAAGTGAATGCATTACAGTACCTTGAGCGTGCTACCCCACTGTGCACTGCGGACTGCCGGCTAGTCGTGTCAGAAGTCGCGCACATCTTTTGAAATCTGAGAAGGAGAAAAATGAAACGGAGAGATTTGCGTATGAGTGCGTGCTTTTCCACGCAGCGTGTTGACATTGGAGTCATTCCTCCTGGTGTCAGAACTTACATGCAGGTATCGTGCAGTCTCTGGTGTGGTTGTAGAGTCTGTACGCATGCTTCCTGCACTTGGGGCTGAAGTAGAGTGGACCTGAAAGGGAAGAGAGCAGCCTGTAAGAATGTTTCCAGCTCCACAGCCACCAGCACAAACATCTGTTTTTAAACTGCAGCTATTATGAAGAGCCAACATTCACTTTTTTTGTGTTCTTGACTGCCTCAACCATCCTCCCTCTGTCCAATAACATCTCTTTCATTAAATGCCTCTGATTTTCTCAGACTCTTGACACCCCAATCACCAGTGGCACAGATGTTTGCAATGAGGTCTTACCTGTTAAATATTTCAGGAATTTCTCCTTATTTCTGAGATCTCGGGGGAAAACGGCTGTGGAGAGAGAGAGAAGATAGGAAGGGAGTGTCAGGTTTAACTCATAGGCATTTTTATCAAAGCCTATTAAGACATCACATCACCCAGAGCAGGGGTGTTTTTGTAAATTAAAAACTTGGGTAAACTTTGATATCCACTGAGAGAAACAAACAAAAAATTATATTCTTAGGAAATCATTAAACCATGTAGCTACTTTTGGTTCATTATTTTGTGTCCATGTTTAATGTCTGCCTCCAACCCAATATCTGAATGTCTACATTGCACTTAAGGTAAGTTAGAAGATGTTTTAGGTCATTTTGGGTGCAGCAACCCTTTAACTTTAGTCCCATCAGCCTACCCTGCCTTTGCCATATGACTATTACACATATTCCAGCAGGCTGCATCCTTCATAACAGGCTTACAGCTTCCTATTTAGATCCAGGGTCACGCCCAGACGCCAAGCCGCCACTCACCGACTATGTGATCCCCTCTGTCTGTTTTCAAGTTGCGTAAATCCAGAGAGCTCCTCGCCCACAGTGTTAAGGGGGCTTCCGTTTTCGCGCTGTGGTGACCCCGGCTGTGCTCAATGTGTTTCATGATCTCTATTAAACGCCTCGAGTGCTGCTGGGCGTCCCTTCCTCCTCCTTCTCCTCCTCCTCCTCCTCCTGCTGCAGCCGCCGTCAACGCAGTAGTCGTCGTCGTCCACGCCGGAGCCGCCGAGGGCGCGCTCTCGTTGCAGTGGCCGGTCAGCGTGCACATCAGGAGCACCAGTCCCATACTGAAGTGCTTGCGCAGTCCGCTCATAGCTCCCGTGAAGTGAGGAGATGAAAAAAAGAAAAAAGAAGACGCGAACTCCTTCTCCAGAGCCTCTGGGTAAACTTTAACCGGACACCTGCAAGAGAGATAGAGAATTGGATGTCAAGTCAAAGTGCTTCCCATGTCATTTACAATGAAATGATCCCCATTAAACCCGCTGAGAGCGGGGGGAAGTAGTGTTTCAACTGCTGACTGACTGACAGACCAGACTCTGACTGTGGCTCACGAAGCTCTTCAAATGTATTTCTTGCGGTTTTACTTCATCTTTGGTTAAAAAAAAAATAAAAAATTCAAAAAAGCCCCTTTTAAAGTCATTTGACAAGTATAACCTACATCACACGTAACAATCTGCGCTCTCGACCATTTTGAAGTTATTAATTCTCTTTAACTGTAAGTTACACTTCCCCCATCATATTCTGGATAAGTTGTCACTTTTCTAGTTAAGACAGTTTTTCTCTACAGTCAATCTCCAGGCCACCCACAGGTTGTTGTTTAGGCAATAAATCTATAGAACTACAGGTGGATTAGTAGCCTCTTTGCCTTGTTGACACGATTGTGGCTTTGTGGGTTTTTTTTATTTATTTATTTAGAAAATCTCAATGAGATCAAGATTTCCTTTGCGAAAGAGAGTGAAAATCCAACCACACACAGCCCCAAAGGCACCAAGACATTAGTTAGAATAAAAAGTAACTCGGAGAACAAATGAGTGTTAAAAACATAACTACCTTCAGGCCTCGATAGCTTTCTTTAAGACTGTACGACTGCGTTGTGCGCGTCCAGCAATGATGAAAATGGAAAAAGAAAGAACTGTGAGTAACTTTAGTTTATGTTCCCGCTCCTCTGCGCTCCGAAATGCGTCTCCTTAAACGCAGCTCTCGTGTAGGAAACAGCTTCTGGAGTCAAGCGAGTATTCTCCGAGCATCTGTGGTCATCCTCGGAACACCGGCCGACTGCCAGGGAGAGAGTGGACAAACAGCTGAAGGATCCGGTGCTCCAGGTCCCGTGTGCGTCCTCGCTCAAGTAGCAGATCGGTCGTCCTGGAAGTGAGGCTCACTTTTTATTCTGTCTCGCAGACGCTGGTGACCTGTCCCTCGTGGGTTACTCCGCCGTGTCTGTGATGACAATAAGACGCATTATTGGCACTCCAGAAAGGGAAAGTCCACTTGAAGTTGACTGACCATCACTCGAACGCCGTGTGAAGTTTTCTGCGCCCCCCCTCCTTTCTGTTACTCCATTTATCTGTGCGATACGCAGTTACAGGAAGCGTTTTTCCCACTAATACTTTCACTGAAATTTCCAATCAGCCCAGTATAGAGCGCAGATACCGGCATCTCAGTGGAAATGCTCCCATATCCTTCTTGTGATTCTCATAACTTCATTTAGAGCCATTTCGCACTTAACATCCATCATGGGAATTGGAATACAATGTACGCACCGTTTAAGGATGATTCTTTGAAAATTAATTACGCATGTTTTTTTAAAACTTATTGCTCTAAAGTTTCTGGTCAGAGCAGCCGACTGCACAGTTCAGCTCCTACAGCGGGTTTCTTCATGTGAGATTAGTTTGCACTAGTCTACTGTGGTTGGTACAGCTTTCTTTAGGTCAGGGCGTGCAAGTGGCTTTTCCAACCCCCCTCAATTCTGACCAGTGAGACCTGAGTAGTTTACCATATTATGAAGACACGTAGTGGGAAATCAGTATGTTTCAGAACTATGAAAATTAATGCAGCTTCAAGTGTAACATTTAGTCTCCTCAAAAACAATGACTTCAAACTTTGTGACAGCACGTCTGTCCGTCTTGTGTTTCGCCATTATCTGATCATTGCAGGCAATTTGAAACTCGGACAAAACGTCAGTGTTTTCACTGCAAAGTAACTCCTGTGGCCGTGCGTAAAACCTTTGGTGCTGAAAGGACAGCGCGCCCTGTCACCCAACTCCAAACCCTCTTCTCCGAACAGACAATGCTCTGTATTCTCTCAGGAGAGATGGTTGTGCCTTCCGGTATGATGGCAGACAGGTTTTTCTTTGTTTGAACACTATGCTGATTAATTTTATCAACCAAAAACGATGACAAAAAGTGCAAAAGATATATGTCATCCCTGGTGATTCACACCAGGATGATTTATGATTTTTGTAAGTAATAGAGAATGGATCCAACTTTTATGAGGAGTAATGATGAGACATCTAATAACACTGCACAGCTTTGTGGTTACAAAAAGGGTAATTCCTGTGACTAGCTTTGTAGTGGGCCTTGGGATTTAGGTGAATTCTGGTTTTTGCTGCTGTCTGATGAGCAAAGTGACATGACTGGTCAGTTTGTGGAGCAGGCAGGTGCAGGGGTCTCTGATAAAGTGTGCCACAGGGAGAAATCTGGAGCATAAGCTGACCTTTGACATTCACATGGAAGACTTAAGTGGTCATTATCATTATTATATTAAGACTAGACTGCAATGTGCACTAAACCCATTTTATGGTGACATGCAGTTGTGATATCCTTTAAATTGAAATTAAAGGTGTATTTAACCATCTATGGCTGTTGATATATGAAGTCCCCTCTGACAAGCCACAATTAATTCAGTAAAAAAAAGTAGCATATAATAAATATTCTTGAATTAACTGAAATATTCTGTAATGGAAGGCAGTGGTTTCAGCAGGGGGCATCATTCTGCAATCACTGTACATTCAAATCCTCCCAGTGTTGCTTTTTGTACTGTCTGATGCCTTGTGTGGATAATAACACGTATCCAGCATTTTGGTCTTTCCTTAAAGATGAGTAAAGTTGAAGGGCCACCACGGCTGAGTAGACCATCTGCATGGGTCACTTCCAATCTCTGGAGTCTTTAGCAGACAAGCCACAAATAAGAATAGCTTTTATTTATGAATGAATAAAGCTAAAGGGAGGTTGATGCTTTCATAATTGCCAGTATTTGTGGTCTGGCAAGCAGGTCAGTAAAGACAGAGGAATAGCTGCTCTGTGTATTTTGGCACTTCTCTTGCTATTCAGTTCAGTTGGTGGTCTTCATGCTTTTGACTGCTGCTGTAATTTTCTGGAGATCTCTGCCGCACATCATCCTCGCCTCGTGTCCACTCTGAAACATTTGACAACGTGAAGATAACTGCAGAAATGATGACATTACTTGTCAAAATCAGTGTTTGGACAGGCGTATAACCTCGTTTAACCCTGTTTTTATTCTTAATTTTGTGACCTTTCTAAACTTTGCTGCAGTCACATGTGAAACTATTTTCTCCGATATGTCTAAGTCAATGAGTCATGTTCATATGATTTTTTAGTAAACCACATGTGGTAAACCTCACAGTTGCTGTATGGTGGTCACTGGTTTCAACACAGTGATTGTTTCGTTCTCCTTTCCCTCCTGAACTCTCCGTGATTGTCTTCTGAAAGGCATTTTAATTAATCTTTTGCGAAGAGGATGTGGTCGTTTTTCCATGAACGTGCTTCTGTCTTCCTGAATTTCTTGTCCAAGTTGAAAATTTCACTTCCTCAAGGTTATTCAAGAGCACTTTCTCAACTTTGTCAAAGAGCACGGTCTTCTCTGAAGTCGGTCACTGCAAAGGAGCCCACTTCTGTAATCAAGGATGTTGAAAATATTTTCATTCGTGTGGGTCACATAAACTGACACCGCTGATGGCTTTAGCTTTTAAACTGACTGATAAAATCGTGGGCTAGAAACAACATATTTGAAATTAGGTAATAATAGGAAATGTGCACTTTCATTTACTGAAAGGAATTGGTGTTTCACATAAAGTTGACCATGATTAACATCAACAAAGGCCCAGCTTAGAAACTGGTTTGCTTCCATCTTTTTTTCCCTTCAGGCATGAAATGGAATACCTACCACTTATTTCCCACCCAAAAATGACTTATCACTGTCCTGCCACTGGTATCCGTGCAAGACATCTCTCCATGTGTTTTTGATGAGAGAAAATCCTCCTAATAGATAAAATAGACCCTTGGTTCCTCATTTTATCATTGACAGCTCTTATCTCTCTCTCCTCTCATACTTTCAGCAGGTGGTTGGTTTTTACTTTACTATAACTTGTGTGGAGTGTACATTGTTCTGTTCTGTATCACTGCAGTCTGTCAGCACAGGTGCTGAATGTGGACATTATAGCCACCCATGAATAAACAGAACTTATAGCTGGATAAAGCTGTAGTGGGTGGAGGTATGTAGTTAGCAAACAGCTGCGGAGAAAAGGAAGTGATTCTGACTGCTTAAGAAACCCACCAAGAGGGTGAGATGATGTACGGCCTTCACCAATTGGGTCGCATCACTCATTGGATGGAAGCAGTCTTTCACAAAATAATAATTGGAAGAATAACACGTGTGCCGAGCGTCAAGTTGAGCAACACATGCTGACTCAAATGACATCACTTGAGGCAAGTTATCAGATTTTGTGCAACTCCCTCTGGAGCCACAAAAGTCTTTTTACAATGTTTTCACATATGCAGTAGTACTTTCCAAGAGCTGTTAACAGACTTTGATGTGCAAAATTGATGCAGTTACCACTGAACATGAGCACACACAGAAAAAAAATCCTGAAACCACAAATTTTAATGAGGCTGGGTAAGTGGAGGGTGGTAAATTGTAAGCAGAAGAAACATTCAGGATCAGCGTGAGTGTTGGAGTAAGCAGAATGAATGAAGAAAGATCATGGATCGTGATTGCATAAAACATGGGTCATGAGAGCACAGTTTAAAGACTTCTGTGCCTGCCGGAACTGCAGCAAAGCTCATTTTGGTTTCATTCAACAAGGCGTCTGCTGGTTTTAGAAAGACATTATGAACACAGTTAAATTCTTCTGATCTGATGCCACCACCATCAGCTGAATTACTTTTGTCTGTGTTTACTAAAACTGTTACAAGTCACTGAAAAATGAAACAGAATAAAGTAGACTAAAACGCCTTTTGTCTGTGTTGGCTGGAAGATCTCACTTCCAGTGAAGCCATCTAACAAGGTTTTAGTGAAAGATCAACCCTGATAGTGCACCCTGGTAGCTCACAGGGCAGACCACGTACCATGTGTCCAGCCCAAGGCCCCTTGCTGCATGTCATCCCTGCTCTATTCCCTATCTTTCCTGTCTCTCTCTACTGACCTGTTAAATAAAGCCAAATGCCAAAAGAAGAATATAAAAGAAGAGATCAGCCCTAATAGCCCATAATTTACGCTAATGATATTTTTCATACCTGTTGCTGTGATAAAATGCTTTAAACCTGTTAGAAATTGAATATATAAAGTCCTCTACAGTCATTAAAAGGTGCTTTAATCTACCAGTTTGAAAGAAATCTAATGGAGTATGGAA
Source organism: Morone saxatilis (assembly GCF_004916995.1). Classification (NCBI taxonomy): domain Eukaryota; kingdom Metazoa; phylum Chordata; class Actinopteri; family Moronidae; genus Morone; species Morone saxatilis. The sequence continues at coordinate 18,288,406 of NW_023340246.1, read as the reverse complement.
CAATCTGTGTTGTAATTCCATACAGGCATTTTCAATTATGTTGGCTGATTAGTCCTCTTTTTATGACTATGATGATGCTTGATTGACATTTCCCAGAGAGACAAATAGGATAGAAACAGGAGTCGTAATGAGGGTCATTTAAGACCATCTTAAAAACTGAGACAACAGAGCAAAACAATATGCCAAGTCTGGATGTTCTGAACAGATTTACATGCACCTGCCAACAAGTGTACTTCACAAGAAAATGACTTCATCTTCAGTGCTGCCTTCACTTGGACAATTTCATCCTATTTGTCAAACACGCACTTTGTGTGTTTTTGATATTCACGAAACTTTAAAGCACCATTGCTTTATTTTGTCAAAATGAAAAATTAGTTCTTTTTTTCCTGGTTTTTGGTTGTAGATTCGGCACAGATGAGCCAACAAGAAATGCGCTCCCCGTCCAGCGCTGCAGAATGGAGGCAATGTGAAAACACTTGGCACCGAATGAGAAAAATACTAAAAGGAGGAGAAACAGCCTGAATCAGCAGCCCTCTCTGGATGAATAAAGGTTAGAGAAAGACAATTTGTGTGGGTGTGCCTTCGCAAATATTGTACATGTCTCAGTGAAAAGAAGAATGTGTACATTGTAAATCATTTTGCTGTGACGTGGAAAGCAGCGGACGGATCAGGGATGGTGGTGGGATTTGTATTTAATAAGTACACTTCTTAACTTATTTAACTACTTATATATAAATGACTCTCATACCACCTGGTGAGCAGTTTTTAAATTGTCACGTGACATTTAAACAAATCTTATGGGAACTGCAATTTTCCAGCTTTAAATTCTCATCATCAAGTTTTATGAACTAAGTTTTCATGTGGGACAACAATATATATTTTTTGGCAGGGCTAACAAGCTGTGACTGCATGCTAACAGAATACATGTTAGCAAACGCATGCTTATTTATTGAACATATACAGAACAACGTTAGGATTTATTTGGAGTCCTGTTGCTGGCCACCTTGCAATTGTAAACCCAATATTCAGCTCGTCGCTAACTGTGTCTGTCTGCTGTTTGGTGCTGGACAGTTAGGCAATGTTCAGAGGGCCTTTGGAGCTTTTATGCTGAAAATAGCTGCCTGCTGCTGCCAAAAACAACGTTGTAAGAGTGGTGAAAGTGAACCAAAGAAGTAAAATTGGTGGGCTGGAAAAGCACCACGATGAGCTGAATGTGGCTAAAACACTCCATAGAGCTGTAGGGACATAACTCTCTGTGGGTTTGTCAGTACGAGCGACCCCTTTTTCAGAGTCATTTGAGCCATTATTATGATAAAAATGTTTATTATAGCAGCTTTAAACTAAATATTTCATGTCTCAACGAATCCAATTTAAAAACCGTCCTCGTTGCCTACAAAGCCCTCCACAACCTCCTGTCTGATGCCAACCTCCTCACCCCTCTCACCTGGTCCAAGCACCGGACCTGGGAGGACATGGCTTTCTCCAGTGCTGCTCCCTCCATCTGGAACTGTCTCCCCCAACACCTCAGACATTCTTCCTCACTCCCATCTTCCAAAACCACACTGAAAACTTTAATCTGTGATCCATCACTTCTCCTTTTCTTTCATTGCTCCACTTGCTTGCTGTTCATAGTTGTTGTAGTAGTTGTTTTCATACTGATATTGTCTCTGCTGTTTCTCTTACTGTCTTTTTTTTTTTTTACCATTTAGAGTGCCTTTTAGTGTATTTTAAAGCACTATATAAAATAAATGTATGATTATTATTATTTGACATCTGACAGAAAAGGTGTGGGGCATTGAGCCACGCAATAAAAAGTTGTCCAACACTATAATAAAATGTCTTTTTAAAACGGAGGAGAGCTGCTCCTGCTACTACTGTAAGTAAGCAGCAATCAGCTTAGTGTGTCTACCCTCCCCAAGCCACAACTATACTGCGCCACATGGAATCCACCACATCGAACACTTGCACATATATTAATGTCACTGGCTATTAGGGTTTCGGTTTTCAAAAAGGGTTAGCTGTTTAAATCATAATAACCTGCTGTCAGTGGATTTGTACGCGCAGCTTCTGCACAACACTGCATGAACTGGTGGTTTACACAAAAAAAATAATTAGTGGTAAATGGTCATTATCACCAGGATATATCACACAGGAACATGAATGTACACATGTATACACAATAAATGAAATACAAATTAACTGCACATGCACAAGTCCATATTAAATGCAATTTCCTTTATTATTTTAGTTTTGGCTCAATTGCAATTTAATATGATTTCAAAACCACACACTCCTCCCATCACACTTTTCCTCCATGTAAGATACATATGTTTCTTATTAGAGGCTGGAGTCAAGGAAGTTAAAGTGAGAGGGCAAGTACTGTTCTTTAACACTTTGTGCCTTCAGACTGTCTGTGTTACATTGTTATTATGAGGGTTTGATGGTGACTGGGCTGTGGTCAGCACAACTTGTGCAATCTCCATCTGGCTGCCAATCTTGTACTCCTTACTGCAACCAGAAAACACATGTTAAGTTATGCTATTTGAAGGGCAATTCAGGTCAAGTCCTGCAAACATACATAACTGTCTCTCATTTTAAGCGGCTCATTCGGTGAACCCTCCCATAGTCAGGGATGGAAACATGCAAATCGCGTTAAAACATACAATATTTAAGTCCACACAGTTGATAGTAGCATGAAGTGAGCATGATTGATGATTTTTTAATTGCAACATGGGAACTATTATTTCCTCTGCATCAGAGTGGACTAACTCACTGTTCAGGAATGACACTGTAGCTGTCAGTGTAATTTGTAATTTGCGGGTGTGCGATGACTGCAGAGACCTTTGGCACAGAGTCGCCACTAGTTGTTGGAGACCGTCCCTTTGGTTGATTTGACATTTTTATTGTCCGTTGACAGGGAGTCGGGGGCTAAGTGTCGCTTATTCAATTAGTATGTCAGACTCTTACTGCAAAGACAAGAAAATGCACTTTTGTTAGTTGTCATGCATGATTATACCGAAACAACCGCAAGCCAGAATGAACAGAGGTCAGACAGGCTTCCTTGTACCTTTGTATCGTAAGAGCGTTATACGGTGTAAAATGTTGGGCAGAATTTATTTTATCTGTTTACTTGTGTAATTTGTCAACCAGGTCACAAATGAAAGGAAAAAACAAACACAAACACTTCCATACTGCTTAAAACGAGAAGCAATTAATAGTCTATTATGTCCTGTAACATGTATGAATTAAACTTTTGCGGCGAAGCAAACATTTTGACTGGTCAGAGGAGGAAAAGCACAGGTGTGAAAAATAAAATTAATGATGGTTCCATTCCATTGTAATCGCTCATTAAACCCTGCCGGTAAATCCTGACACTAGTAAATTACTTAAATGGACTGCAGGCATCATTAATGTTGTTAAATACACCTGTGATCTTCCTGCTATTACAGGCCAATTATTGGGAAATGGATAGCAGGACCTTTAGGTCCAAACTCATTAGCGTATTTGGTTAGTGTTAAAAACTGTGAAAATACGTACAAACAAAATACAAAGATTTGAAAATGGTCGTTAAAGGCACGTATTCGAGCCAATAAAATAACGTCAGCAAGCACAGTCTGTCGACAACTATCCTGTTACGAATTCGAGACTCCATTTTTACTTTGTTTTTCGTCAGAGGATCTGATAGCTATCAAAAAAGCAAAGTGTAAAGGCAGCCAAGAAGCATTCAAGACGGACTGAAAGCCGTTTGCTCGAACCATCTTAAGAGGCGAGACGCATTCTTGCCGAATGTTATGTTGAAAAGCTGTAAATGCATCTACCTCTCCACAAACCGTACGTAATGTTTACATCCCAAGTGCATCTACATCAGTAAGCAGCCTGTGGAAAAAGCCTCTTCAGGGCCTCTCTCCTTAGATAATGGCGGCTGAAGTTAAAATGGCACTGAAACTAGCTGTTGTTTCTTCGTCTGGCATGTTTGGCCACTAGCTCACAATCTCTGGTGCATCACCAGCACCCAAGAGCTTGGAGTGGGGCTTACCCTGATTTGGTGTGACAAGTGTACACAGCGACCTGAGAGCTCAGTAGTGGAAAAACCATATTGCTCTACAGAGGTTGGTCAGATAAGTCACCGTATTCTCGACTAGTGGGCGATGCAAAGGTGCTTCATTTTCCAAAAGATACGAACACTGTCTGTGCTCATGTCACTCACGGTTCGTTTACTTCCATTATTTCTTTTTAAGCAAGTGATACCGTTTTACCACAGTCCCTTGGTGAGTGTAAATCTGAACCCAGATCAAGTTCCTATTGTTTAGCTTAATCGAACTCAAAGCCATAAATTGACTTCAGTTTGGAAGCAAAAATGTGTCAGGAAGTGTTAACAGGAAACTGTGAAGATCTCGTATACATCCAGTTTCCTCTGGTGCTCTCTCTCTCACTCGCTCTTAAAATTCAAATTTAAACAGCCTTATTGGCATGAATCTTAAGGTTGCATTATTGCCTAAGCTAAATAACATTTTACTGAACAATTATATTGCACACAAGAAAAATAAATATCTTTCTTCCTCACACACACACTTTCAGTTTCCCCATCGTAATATTATTAAGGGATGTTGAGTCATTTGGGTTCCGTCTTGTGCGTTAACTTAATAACCGACTAGGATTCACAGCTCGGCCTTCTGCATTAGTTGTATGACGTCGATGATTATGTTCTTCCACATAAAGGGATAAAGGAGTAAATGTGACAAAACTAAATATATCTGCCTATTAAAAAGATATATATTTATCCAGTTTTGTCTAGACGTGACACTTTCTGTTAGAGCACAATATCTTGAAATAAAATATAGAATAAGAGATACATTTTATCAACCATAATCAGTGCAGGTCTATATTGAAGCACTCATTCTTCCTCAAAGTATAATCTGTGTTTCTTCATGTGACCTAACTCTGTGGCTTGAACTTCTTGAACCAATGGAGCAAAAATGCATGGTTTGCTCACACAAAACAGAATGAAGGGCTTACTTTTTTTGGTCAAATAACCTTTTACCAGCTAAACAAAATCACTGTTTAGTGTCAATTATAGAAGATTTAACACAGCATTTCATGTTCTGGTTCCTTCTTAGGTCTGTTACTTTTGGCAGTAGTGGAGATAAGATTTTGATTATGTTTTTGTGGCAGATACCAGATGCCTTTCAGCTTAAATTTCATGACTAATTTATTATCCACTATTTGCTTTATACCCTGGGCCAAATAGGTCAAACAGGCAAACAGGTCACTCGATTTCTTCTGTCCAAACAAAATGTTTGTGATTGTTTTAGAGTCTCATTGCCAACATGCACATTCGTAGCTGTAGTAGCTGAGATGGTTATGAGAAATCCCATCAGCTCGTCTTGATGAGCACAAAACACGCAAAAAAATTATGTGAGCATACATTAAAAGATGAGATATACTTGATTAAAATTTGTGTGCACTCCAATCTGTAAAGTTAAAGGGGAACTTGGCAACGCATTTATTTTCGCTGGTTTTCATTTTTGTCCATCGCATGTTTTCTCCCAAAAGCCGAGCTCCCCCCTAGCAGCTCTGGGACGTGTATTTTCACACACGTCGTAAAACAACTCACTGCGGACCTCCTCCCTCTTTTCTACCGCTGAATGATGTGCCTTTTTTTCCGGCGGGCAACTTTTTTAGTGTGGAGCAACTATCTACCGAGGTGGATAATAGCATTATACACTAACGGGGGTGGGGCGGGGGGCCGTTTTTTATTGAGGGCGGCGTGTGCGTTTTGTGGAATTGCCGTAAAGCCGTTCGTGGTTTCTCGGCTGTTCTCGCTTCTCGCGGTACTTCCTAATTTCCAATTACCGGAAAAGGTAAGTCCCAAAGTTGCAAGGTTTGTTTCCGCCCTGGGTCGCAATGGGGTCGCCAGAAGGGGGGTGGGGGGGGTCCCACCCATTTTTCCAAACCCGGAAACAGGACCGCAATTTAACCATCCAAATGATTTCTAAAGCAGGTTTATTAAGCTGAAAAAGTTGCCAAGTTCCCCTTTAAGAAGCAAAGTCTGGATTTGAAACATGTCTTGCAAGCTTGTGGCAGATTTGTGACTCGCTCTCTTTAAACATGCAAAACCAATATGGTCTCAGACACAGTTTTTTGAATCACTGAAATCATTTGTGAATCATTTGTGGCCATTTAGCCTTACTGTCCTCCCAGAGGCAACATGATGATAAATGGAGGCCACGCTCTTCCCTGTCACCCCCAGCATAAAATATTTATCTGCAGCTGTTGATGAGTCTGGAAGAATGTCGGACAAACGCGTTATCCAACTCCAACCCAATTCTTTTTTTGAGCAGACTTTAATGTGCCAAAAGCTGGTTGTCACTTAGGGGAAAATTATAAGGCAGAGGATTATAACGAGTAAAAGATCAGTAAACTGACAGTAGAAAATAAAATAAACTTGCAAATTGCAAGATAAAGGCCTGCTCATGCCAGAAATGTCTTCACAAAATATTCATTCTTAGTTTACTGACGTTGTGACTGACGTTGTGACTACTCTTAGAGCTCGTTGGTGAACCACTGTACCTGGCAAGCTATCCGCACACATGCTACACAGTTGTGAACGTGCTAGCATTAGTCATCTAGAGTTTTCTCTGCACTGAGCTGTTTACAACCCGCTGGCATTTTTTTTAACTTTATTCAGTAAAGAGTTATTGAAAAGGGGGGAGGGGAGCTTTGGCTAGCTGTTAGCTCACAGTTCTCACTGTTTATTTAACAGATAATGTATTCGCACCATCCAGTCTCCTGTCTACAAATCATTCTTCTTTTGTGGGCATTTTCTCCATTCCTTCAAAGGTCAGCAGTGTCAAGATAAATTGCTATTGGTCAAGGGGGTGAATTTGCTCATCAAAATTCCCCAAAGCTGAACTTAACAGGGACATTTTGCACAGATTTATATAGCAACTCAATTAATGAATGGATTTTCAGCTAAATTTCACTCAAATGCTTATGTGGCCAGGCCTTAAAGGAGCTTAATGTAAGTTTACATGCTCTGGTAGCTCACCTGTTAGAGCTGGCGCTCCATTATACCAAGGCTGAGTCTGTGCTGCAGCAGCCATCGCTCGACTCGACCTTTGAACCTTAGCTGCATGTCCTCACCTCTCTTTCCTTCAATGTTAAACTAAAAACAACAAATGCCATGCTAGATGATCAGTCATTTTCGTTTGAACCTGCATGTGCAACCCTTGACTTAACACTTCTAGATGACCTGGATGACACGAACAATCATTGATTCAAGCACTTCAACAGTTTATGTATACAGGCCCAGTAGACCTTCAGTCACAAAGTAATAATTACACCAATAATTTTAAGTTGTAATAAAATGCTTTATGAGGTCTGGGTCTCATTCTCTCAGCCAGCTCCAAAACAAAAACATTAGGAAGAAGGAAATAATCTCTGCCTGAGCCAGTACTGTTCTGTTTCTTCACTCTGTTGGCTGCCCTTTTCTTTTGATCATCCAGTGATTTTTTTTTGCCTGTCTATGCATAATAACTCTTAACGTGTGTTTGCTATTATCAGATTATTATCCCGCTGAGTGCTGTGTGCGATCCTTGGGCTGAACATCAGGTGCTGGAGCTCTGCTCGAGCCTGCAGACATGATTGGGATCCTGTCTTTGGCTGAAAGAGAGCATATGTTTGCGGCACGCTATTAATACAGATGGCTGATTACTTTTGCGCCCTGTATTCAGCAAACTTTGAAGTGCCTCCCACATCTGTATGAAAGGATGCAAGACAGTAAAGGCGTGATGAGTGAAAGCTGCGGTGGATAGTTTGTTGGTTTAGTAGCGGACTCTCGCAAAACCAATGAGACAACACTGAGGAATTTGTTTGTTTAGACAGGATGCTCCAGTGTCTTCCAATTTCCAATTTCCGCAACTTCAGATTTAACATGTTTACTTATTTTAGAGAGTTGAAGAGATGACAGAAAGACCAGTAAACTTTGCTGAGGTAATACCCAGTTACTTTAAAAGTGAAATGAATCCCATGTCACTGAGAGCATCCTGACAGTAGCCCCTGATCTCAGCACTCTACTCATACAATATCCCTCTCTTCTTTGGTATCCACACATGATTAGTCATGCCTCATCATCTGATCCGACGTCTCCTGAAGGTCATCATAACGAGTTGGCCCTGCAGCGTGTCTGAAAATCTGATACTGCATTTCTGTCTTGTATCCAGGATTCAGTTGCTGAACTCACGCTGTATGTTTAAAGGCGAAGGAGCTCTTTCCAGATGTTGTTCTCCCAGGGAGCAATTGATACTAACACACTTTTTTCTGCAGGGCCCTGACCACTCAGCATTGCTGCCATGGGATCTAAAAGCTTGTGGGAGAAAGAGACGGCGAGGGAAGGATAAAGAGAGAGAGACAGAGAGGTTGCGTCAGCACAGTGTTTGTAAATGTTTGAGAGAGTGAAAGCTTCGTAAATGGAATTTCCCCTGGGAGAATAAATGGTATGGTTTTGTATTGAATTATACTGGAAAGTGTGCTTTCTTATGCCAGCATGCATCCATATGCTGAACATGTAAATGACGAGATACAGGAACAGTTTCGAAATAGAAACACAACTGAAATACCCTCCAAGGAATAATTAATTCCTAGAAGACTCTTGCTTGACAACAGCATGTTCCCAAGAAAAGGCCTCACCATCGCTGTACGGAAAATGCACTCAGACATAAATCAGTTAGTGTAGCTGCAGCCATCGACTGGGAGCCAGTTCCATGGAAGAATTGTAGTACTTATACCATTATCTATGACTGCATGATTCCTAGATGACATTATTTGTACTCCACGTGTACACAAAGGTTTTATTAAAATCTAATCAAGAAAGCTATTCCTCAACTTTGTGTTTTGATGACAAGAAGCCATTTTTTGTCCCTTTTTGAAATATGGACTACGGGCCTGGAATTAAGTCATTTTTAGGCAAAGGCCACTTTGGCGTTTGATGAATACAAATATATTAGGACATAGTGGCCAAAATGTAGGACACCATAATATGGAACATATACATTAATAATATGTAAGCAGAAATATTAATTTAAAAAAGCCATCATAATTGTAAAACACTGACATTTTACTGCACAATGACTACAAAGTTTTGCTATATTACTTGCATACTTAGTAAGCTTTAGAATGCAGAACTTTTACTTGTGAAGTATTTCACAGTTGTGTTGGTGTTTGTACTTTTGTTAAAATAATGGACCTGAATACTTCACAGCAAACAACACACAGTACAAACTTTATCGCATATTAAACTTACTAAACCATCTCCCTGACAAATATATGAGTTGGAGTGAGAGAAATCAGCATGATGACAGACACTGTGACACATGTGTTGTTTTATTCTGTTTCATATGTAGTTTTAAATAAGGAAATCTGCAACAACGACCAGTTCAAAACAGGGCAATGCCAAAGTAGTAAACTTTAGATTAGCCATTATGGCCACATGACAGGGCATCTATGGCATTTGCCGTTTGGCTGCAGTGTAATTCCTGCCCTGGGACTAATTACTAAAGAAATACAATAACAATCCAGACATTATTTACCAGATCAGGGTGATGTAATAATCCTCTGACACTATACAGTTAGGCCTCCATGTGACCCTGATGGAGGGATTACAAAAGCAGCAAGTTATTTGTAGCCAGCCACTTCCAGAAAAGGTTAAAGCTGAAGCATGCAGGGTTAGCCCACTTACTTACTTAGCCCAACAATTTATTAACTATTTGTGCACTATTTGAATGAGTCTAAATTGTATTTTATACCTTCAGTTAAAGTTGCAATGCAGTTCTTTATTACTAATAACAATTTTAAAGTTTCACCTCAAACCAGAAGACGTTTTTCACTTTAAAGCAAAGGCTGGCAGTCAATATTCATGTTAATTGTAATGAAGGGACATATCACCCAGTGCAATGGTGTGGCTTGATGATGTGTCCACAATGTTGTGGAATTTCTCAACAACTATTGGATGAACAAATGCATTTCTTTAAATTTGGTACAGATATCCAGGGTCCCCAGAGGATGAATCTTAAGTATGTTGCTGATCTCCAGACTTTTCCTCTTGTACCACCATTAGGTTGGTGTTTGTGGTTTTCAGTGAAATGTCACAACTATTGGATGGATTGCCATGGAAATTGGTGATCCCCTGCTTACAGCTCAATTCTAATTGAAGATCTGTACCAAACTTTATGAGCAATATCTTAAACTAATGACATTCCCCTCAGCCACAGCAATACTTTGTTTAGTGCTATTTAAAATATGTTATTCTGACAGCAAAGTTACAATGAATCCTGCACTCTTCATTCTCAGGGATTAACCTTTCACCCGAGCATTTGTTTTATAGAAAACTTGACTAACTGACCACCATGCTATCTGTTTAGCCTCATATTGATCATCCAGATCTGTGTGGCGTCTCAGCTATTTAAGGATGGAACATGGAGGAACACACAGGTTTAATACAAGGCTAAATAGCCAAGTCAGTTAAATCACTTTCATGGCAGTAAAGGAGAGCCTGGACACACCTGAAATGTGCATCAAAGCACCTTTGTATATTTTTAAACGTTATGCATATGTAACAACCACTGTAACTATAGTGGCCATGTCAGTATATGCACAATGTGATAAAGAACTGAGAACATTTTAAAAATATAAATCATATTTCCCTTATCAAGATTGAAGGCTTCATATATAAAGATTATAAGAACATTTAATTTTCATTGGAAGTTGTTGAACAACTAATTAACTGGTGCCAGGCTCTTCAACAGCCAGACGCAGACAGGATGTTTGTTTAGTTAATCTGTCTGTTGGAAAAAACTGAAGTTACAGTAAACCTCCATTCCTGAGAAGTAAGTGATCCTTTTCATTTGAAAGTGTGTTCATGGAGTACTGTGGTGTAACAGTTACACTGGAAGTATATTATCTGGTTATGGTATGACATGAAAAGACACACACACACACATTTCCCATCCCCCCCCAGTTACATGGCCAGTGTGTGCCGTATTCCCGTTACATCTGCTTGTCCTAATGACAGAGCAGGATAACCTGACCTCACGCATGAAACGGGATATTGTGGGTGGCGTAATGCACTCACAAACAGAACATGTGCACACAAATACAGAAAAACACACACAAATCCTTCTCCCTTCAACAGTAAAAGAATCACACGTAGAAGAGTTTGTGCATGAATCCAACATCGTTCTTTTATCTCTAATTTTGCTCAGTTTTGCAGACACTTGAGGCCTTTGCACTGAGATATGTCTGTTGCTGAGTTTGACAAATCAAAACTGACTCCTTTGAATATTTCCAGAGAAAAAGAAATAGAGAAATAGCCAAGTGAAGTGAACAAAAATCTGAAGAGAGACCATAAGACAACAAATGGGAGAATGGAAAATGTTGAGAGAGAAGGCACAAAATAAGAAGCATTGATAGAAAACAAGATAAGGGAAAGGAGGAATGAGGACAGATGGTTAAAGGGCATTATTGTGTCCAATTTGTGTGTGATTACAGAAGCCAGAAGAATCTGTCTAGAGACTCATCAGTGGACAGCGTTTAAATGAAAACACCAAACTGTTCATTTGTCTTGTGATACCGGTGGAAAAATTTTTTTTTCTTCTGACAAACTGATTAAAATTTTTCTACTGCTGTGCCCATCATTCCTATCAGATATGACATTATATTCAACAACCTACTCCTTAGTTACTGTTGCTATGCCTGTCAGATTTACCACCTGAAATCCAAATTTTCAAGTTGCTTCCTGTCCGACCTGCAGAACGGCCACTGGTGGAAGTATTGCAGTACTGACTGTCTGTGGTGAATTCCTGGAAGAAGAAGACTAGACAGGTGCTATGTAAGTACAGTCCATTTACCATTACTGTTACTTTCTGTGGGGATTTAATGCATATTTTCACCAGCCAGACTCATTTTACAGTCAAATACTTTGTTAAACCACTTCCCTTGTTACTGTACTGATCTGTTACTTTCAATATCTTTGGTTTAACACTTGTTGATGGTATCTTATTTTTCACTATCATGAAATTACTGTTTAGCTTAAAACCTAAAAAGCCAACTGCTGTCTTGGAGGTGATTAGCTATCTCACTGCATGGCTGTGCACACCATAGTGAGAAGAGAGCTACCTTGCAGTAGATCATGTCATCGTCTGTTCTGCTAAGCTAAAAAGCCTAAGCTGTAAAATGTTGAAAGTTTTCAGGTTTCATAAGAAAAACGGGCCAGTCATTATTCAAGAATCATAAATAACGTCTCCACCTGTACACTGTGAAGGCATGAGCTCTCTGTTGAGGAATTTGCTTTAAACATGTCATATGAGACATTTTATGAGGTGTGACGCAAGTACACTTGTCAACAAGCATAATTCATGTTATAGGCTATAGCAAGATACAAGCTGTTGTAAGGGTCAGAGGTGGGAGTCATTAAGAATCCAGACAGCTCCCAACTGATGTGTAAAATACAGGTATGTTGGTACAGGTAACCACTTTTGCACAAATTATAAAACCATCAGAAGTTATCAAGAACAAATGATAAAAATCAGGAATTAAAAACAGATGCCAATGCAAACACGTGATTTGCTCTCGAGGTTTTTCTGCATGTTTGTTTATTGCATCTCCTGTCAGCGTACTGACAGCTTCATTTTCAGTTCAGGGCTCATAGCCATCATAGCAACTCCTTAGCCATTCCTTTTAGATAACATGCTCCAGCACATTTGGAAGTTGTACATTTAATTTTCATAGTTTCAACTAGATCGGGTAAATTTTACCCTGTAAAAAGGTTTGGAATTATGTCTTAAAAAAACCTTTCAGCCTTCTATAAATAATAAATTTACCATCATTTGAAACATCATTATCTCACTTTCTTAATACATCAACACAGCACAATACTGAAACAACACTAACAAAAGTAACAAAGGACTTTCTGTTTAATGACTTCTGAGAACCGTTTGTAGAGGTTTGTATGACCTTTATTGACCATCGGAAAACTGATCTGAACTGATTTCTCTTTCACATTACCCAAAACATTCAGGGCCCTCCGTGTATATAACATTTTATTATTCCTATGGCAATGTCTTTGGTCATATTAGACCCATATCCATTTGGGACTTGCCATTCAGCTATTCACCTTGCAAAACATCACATGGTCATGTTCCACAACATATTGCAGATTTATGTACATTTGTGATTTATTTTTTATTCTTATATTTACATTTTCTGCAAGTTATATACATCACAATATAAAGTTTCAAATGAAGGAAGAACATAAAAAGCAATACAAATTAGTTCTAAATAGTTTTTTCTCACTTGATAACAATTCCCTTGCCATCTTACTCCAACTCGAGAGCTCAAAGGTGGAAATTGAACTATTAATTTGTGATCCAGGAAGGGGGAAGAGGAGTATTAGACAACAGTGGATTATTATCAGCCATTGGTATACACAGCCTCTTCTGACCTATCCTACTTAACTCCATTCAAAGACTACAGAGCACACACACACACACACACTCTGTCAGTGGTTGTCTATAGAGAGTCATGTAAAGGATGCACGGGGTGTAGAGAGTGGGAAGTTTCTTCACCATCTATTAAGAAGATTCATGACCTACAAGTCACCTCATAAATTTCGCTGTCTCACAGCTCCGTCTACTCCTCAGTATCAAAGGACATCACTGTGGTGGAGGTGTTCCACTTTGCGCTTAAAGGCTGAATCAAGACATACTTAAGACAAAATAATCATACAAGGGAGTTGACCAAAGATGTGCAATTACATGCAGGAATTTTAGGGAGTAACAGGAAATATTTGTCTTTATTTACTTTAGTTGCAGAGGAGGTGATGTGAAATTGTGCTCTGAAACAAAGGCATCTTCATTCAGTGTGCAACAGATTTTTCTTACCCTGAAAAAGAGTTTCAATAGAATGTACACGTATGAAATAGTTACTGCCACTATATTGATTTTAACAGGTTTGAGGTTGGTTCTGTTATCAGTGTGTAGGCTTATTCTTCTTTTGCTGAAATTAGATCTGCAAGTTATTCTCAAGATTGTTTTTGCTGCCATCAGTAACACTCAACAATTAAAGATGGCAGTTGTTTGCACCAAGTGTAAACTTCTGCCATTTACTGCACACCACAGAGTCATTTGAGATGGCTATATTATGAATCTAACATCAAAACTGATATATTGCACAGTCTGAATTTAAATCTTTCAAATCTGTCAACGCACTGAGTAACAACACTTCGATACATGCCAGCGTAAAGATATAATGCCTGTCTTGGATGGAAGTGGCTCTGTGGGAAACTAACAGGTAGTTTTGCAAGACTGTCATTAAAATGAGTGTAACAAAAAAAGCCATAACCAAATTAAGCAACCAAGAAAGTGTAGCATTGAAAAAGCATTTCGTAAGAATACCACCATGAAAGCCACATAATAAGTATTTATTGCAATACAGAAAACTTGATGGTGAATGCTTTAGTGCATCTGGTGTAAATTCTACCACTGTAAGAACAACCTCTCACAAAAGAATCCACCATGCGCAGCTTAACGTTTTTATGTGACTCAGGACCACGTGGTATGGAGCAAAAACAGAACACGTAGTAACAACAAAACAAGAGTCCACAGCATGGCACAACTGAACAACTGACCAATGGCAATCTCTAATGAGATCTTCTTTGGGATCATCACTCAGCCTGTCTGTCTAAATAATCAGTTCCTATAGTATGTAATGAATGTGGTAATAGCATAACAGTAGTGTGATTTTACTGTATATGATTGTCTTATAGTAATATTACAGGTGTTTACTGCAGCAGTCACACATCACCAACTATGTCCCGGATTTTGGTGAAACTGGATCATATTTTATGGAGAAAATATTTTAGCGTTTTCCCTCCGATGTCCTCCGACTGTTCCGCCTCAGTTCTCTGCGATTTACAGAGTTTCCTAAAGGACAGTAAAGTAACTGATGTGAAATGTAGCTGCTGTTAGCTACTTAGCTGTACTGCCCTGGGTGCCAGGGACTAGGGGATTGTTGGTGTCTACAAGGCTGAGGAACTTTCCAGGCCTCGGACGGCGGGGGGGGTCGGGTGCTGAATGGAGCTGGTTTTATGCCAGAACTGGAGTCGGGCAAGCGGGCAATGTAACCCGTCTCAGCAGCTTCTATGGACATTTGACTCGCTAGATTTTATTCATAAGTAATGTAATCATAACAAATGCATGCGTACAGATCGTATACAACCGTGCCAAATTGCACAAGATACCAAATCTTACATATTGTTGCTTCAATCTTCAGCCAGACAAAATGGCATTGGTAAATAAAGAAAGCAACACTGTCTGTGCCTTGGATAACAAAAATGTGTTGTGTTTTTCATGTTTTTGCTTTTTGATAAATTGCATTTTCACATTGGCCAGTGAAAGTAAGAATAATGCTAACACAGCACACACTGAGTCAAAGCAACTTCAGCACATGTCACTGTGACTTGTCAAAATGTATAATGCATCACAACCAAATAGAGAGGCACTGACGGCTGTGGCCACATGGCGACGTAACATTCGTGCTTTTGTCCAGCATCATAATATAACTTACCAAAAATGGGGCCATCCACTTGTTGAGACTATTTTCTGTTGCTATGAAATCTAATGTGTGCACTTCCATATGTATTCTTTGAGCATCTTTCTGGACCGCTTTTAATGAAACTGTCTGTTCATGCTTTAAATTGACATTTACAACTAATGGAGTCAGACAGTTAGGGTTAGGGTTACATTATAAATCAATGCACAGGAATCATAGTGAAAGAGTGCACATGCATTAACATTCTCTGTCTCTCAGATTGTGCAGGCCTATGCCACATCATCCATACAAGCATTTTTTGTTGCTCAAGCTCCTGCTATCTTTCAGAGTCACTACCATCTATTATTTTATCTGTTTATAGTAGTCAAAATAACCACATCTTCAGATCCTAACATTTAATGGGATTTTAAGAGCTTTAATGTTGTCTTTGTTTTGGCAGGTGTGGTGTCTGCAGTATTTTCCAAATGTTCCAAAGGAAATAGGATCTTCTTAGTTTGGTTTATGGGTTTTATTGCAGTTTTTATCACATTGCTTAACTTGTCTGTCAGCGGGATATCTCAGTATATTTTAATGGAACGGTAAAGATGTAGAAAACCAGATTTAGCCACTAAACAAATTACTCTTATCTGAGGTTCTTGTGTTTACAACTACAGTTAGCTAAAATGCTTAAAAGTGGCTAGAATTCACACGGGCATATTTTATATTTCATCTCAGATATTGATGTGAAACAAATGAAGACATGTCACGTCATGTCTCATTCATTATGATCTGCAGCAGTTTACTCTATAGGAAGCAGTAGCCTGAGACGGCCATCTTAATGTTTTTTGGTGTTGGACCAATAATAATTACCAATACGTTTTATTATATGCAAGTGGAACAATCTAGGCTTCCTCTGTCTATCCCTATCCTCATTGTCTGTCATGTCTGTTTACTATTTGACATGAGAGAAGTTATAAAAAACACTGCAATGTGCCATGGAATCCCCACCAGTGCATGCCCAACAAAAAGCCTCATTATTTATTGATAAACAGGTCGAAAAAAGGGAAGAACATAAAAATTTCACTTCAGGAAGTCGGGTAAATGGCAACTGTTATGAGAAGATGAATAATGCAATTCAACAAGAAAGAGATAAAAAATGCATTGCTAAAACACAAGAATATTGCTGGTGTTATCTATACAGTTGTTTATTGTGTTGAGAGTTGTCTATACATATTGTATTAGGCTGTATATGCTGAGTAAAAAAAATTATTTAAAGCATTGGCCCATTAGGTGGTATTGGTTGATAAAGGTCACTGCACCTTGCAAAGAAATTGTTCTTTTTTTATACTTTTCTGTTTCTGTACACCAGGGGTGGATCTGGAGAAATATTCATGGGGTGGCAAAAGGGTGGCATGGAGACTTTAAGGTGTGGCAGAAATATACGCTGATTTGATAACAAGCATTCACATATATCAGTATTTGCTTGGAAAATCCCCCAAATGAAGATATTTTAATACAAATACATTACAATACTGTGGCACATTAGTAAAGCATTGAAAATAAATATCTAAAGGTGGCATTCGAAATCAATAAATATTTTTTTTTCCAAATACAAGTTCATTGAACTATGTGTTAATTTCCATTTTTTAATACATTTGACACCAAACTAGGGTGGCAGCTGGGGTGGTAAGGCATTTTTAAGATCCGCCCCTGCATGTACACAACAGCAATATCTCTCTAAAGTTTGCCAGCTTTAACTAATATTAGATACCGTTAGCTACTGGTCATACCAGATCAAGTAAGACTAAACGATAAAACCCCCTGAGTGTACTGAATTGAGCAATTGTGCGTTTTATTGCTCATGAACTTTTCATTTGTGAGAGGAATATTATGTTATTTCTTCTTTCAAAAGCTGCATAGTCTCCCTTTAAAGGTCAAAGACTGGTGATCTAACTTATGACCAGATGCAATATGGGGTTGTTGTTTTACTGTACAACATAATGAAACAAGTCTTAAATTAACAAGCAACTAAAGCAGAATTTTGGTGCCATATTTGCATTACATGACATAAAATTCTATATTTGTCTTTTTGAGCCATTAAAGTTTTGGGCACATCTTTCCAACACAAAAGGACATTTTCAAACAGCAGTGACAAAGGGAATCTCTCTCTGCATTACTGGGTCTCAAATTCAGTTTCATAAAATCTCAGACTGAGCTTTTCTTTTTCATACATTTTCTTCAAATTTTTCCTCCCTTCTCCCCTAGATGTCTTTCCCCCCCTTGTTACATTATTCAAGTCTGTTTCCTCCTCCTCTCCTGCAGATAAGCAGAGTCACTTTGTGCCCATAGATCAGAGGCCCAGGCGAGAGCAGACTATGGGCAGGGTGGACAAAGACAGCGTCCTGTCACATAGACGAACTGTCTGTCTGACAACCTGTTGCCTGATTGTCTCGTTCTACAAAGCCGGCAGTCACGTGTTTTACAGTCATAATAAACATTTACCTTGTTTGAAAGATGTATGTCCACATTTTTCAGACTTGAAGAGATAAAAGGGAGTTGTATTAAGTGAGAGGAGAGATAATGAAAGACAGGAGCTGAGGAGTATGTAACATGATTAATCACAACCAGAAGAGAAAGAAAAAACTCTATTCTCCAACTTAAATATTACTACCTTTATATTACTGATAGCCCATTGATTTACAAGGAAATAATGACATTTATTTTAATTATCAACAAATCAGTCTGAGTGAAAAGTTCATGAAAAAGTTCTGGAATTGCGCTGCAATTCATGCAAGGAGATCCATCTTTCATCATGATAATTCAGATGTGTTGAGGGGGAAAAAAATCCCACCACAAGGTTAATTGTAGATGTTAAAATTTCCAAATTTCTTTTCCTGAGCACTTGAAACAATTACGTGGCAAACTCCATCTGCTGATGAAGATCATGTGAAATGATTTAAAGCTCCAGAACAGAGACTGAGGGTGGTGAGACTGTTTCCAATGTCAACAATAAACTATCAGCATTTTAAATGTGTTTTAGTAGCAAGAAATCAAAGATTATTTACAGCTGAAGTGAAGCCTAAAGGTTCATGACACTGAAATGTGGGCTGTATGGTTCAAAAATACCTCTGTTATACTTTTTCTTGGGCAAACAGGGATACTCTAACCGTGAAATGATCTGAGACGGAAAAACCAACACAGCTCATATTGTGAGCCGACTATTGCTTTTGGTGAGGGGTCACAAGTTGACATTGACACTGAATTAACCAACAGTTCAACATTTTAAACTTATTCATGCCTCCTGTTTGAAACTGTGAAAGGCCAAACAAATTGTCTTTGTCTTATAATATCTTAGTCGGGTAAATGACTGTATGCTTTATATATTGTTTAACAGGTCACATGGACTGAGATCTTACCACATAATGCT
This sequence comes from Morone saxatilis, assembly GCF_004916995.1. Classification (NCBI taxonomy): domain Eukaryota; kingdom Metazoa; phylum Chordata; class Actinopteri; family Moronidae; genus Morone; species Morone saxatilis. The sequence continues at coordinate 18,269,397 of NW_023340246.1, read as the reverse complement.
GAGTCCTCTGTGGCTTGAACCCAGCACAGCACAGAAAGTAGTTCTGTTAATTATAAATAATTCATTCAGGTTAAAGTACAGGTTAACAAAATGCACATATACTGTAATGCATATAGGCTGTGGTATGGAGGATGATTAGATTAAATTAAATGAGCAGCAAGCTCTTAAGCCTGTTTTGTTCATCAATAATGCATTACTGATAGAAGGCAGAGTGACATGATATTAGCCAGAACCTGGACTGCTCAAACACAGTTTTACACATTGAATATAGGAGGATGACGTATGTTTTTGGTCGTTGTGTTTCTTTCTCTACGATCACGACTTCTTTTCGTTTAAGTCTGTCTGACTCATCATATGACATCACAGGTTTCATATATATTAAGACAACCGCTTTGGCTTATCACATTAGCAATGACATCATCCGTGCTGCGTTCATTCATTTGAATTTGGTAAGAAAGTTACAGTCTCCGTTTTCCCACAAATGCTATTAAGTTGAAAATTCTATTATAGTGTCCGAGTGGGTAAAGCAAACAACCAATATTTTTATTTGACCCGATGACAAAAAACATCAAGTGCAACATATGAGCCCCAGGCAGGGGCTGATAGATATATTTTTTGAGGAGGGAGACGGTATCTCATCCTTACTCATCATTACATATTTCTTTAGAAGAAAAAAAGGCCCTGGTATTATCTATGTGGCCTTTGAGGTCCCAATATCCCTCTCTCATCTCTCCTTTCATCTCCGTCTCCAGTGGGTGAACACCCTTTGTGCTTTCAGGAGGTGTTGTGGGTGTTTGCATAACCTACAACACTTTGGCTTGTAGTGGGAAATTACCGCGGTGACAGAAATGTCTTTGCAGGGGAAACATCAGGAAGAGAAAGTCTCCTCAGCCCAGATGGAAACCTCAGCAAACATGGCCAGTGACGCAAAAAGGGCATGAGTGGAGGGAAAGACAGGACATCACGATTATTTTCAGACCAAAGTTTGAAAGAATCGCTTGTCAGACCCATTGATGCTTCATCATTTAGTATCTGAAATTTAAACGGAGGAGATTGGAACGATTATGAATTTATGACAAAGATGGAAGAGGCATAGAAGGAAACATGGTGTCTCAATGGTTACTGTCACCTCTCAGAGCCCTGAAGTGTCCAGACATTCCCCAGACATGTGGGTGCGACTGTCTACATAAGTGAGTAATGTCCGTCTCCTTGATGGTGATGGACTGGCAAACTGGCCAAAGTGTAAGCCTGGTGTATTCTTGAATATGGCTGGCTCCAACTGGGGTTAACCTGGAGAGGAAAGATAATAAACAGAATGACTGACTGGGAGAGATTGATCAAGAGGCATTATGGGATAAAGTTAAAAGCTGTCTGTACTAAAGGCTCAAATAGAGACGAGAAATTGAGCTTTTGGAAAAGTTTTTAGAAGGAATTTAAACTACTTAAAGGAATAGTTTGAAAAGAAACAGCAAGCCTGCTTATACCCAAAGGTGACAATATCCACCTACCAGCACCTTTAATGCTGACTAATTAACATGTTATATCCTGTTTCTTTAATATGTACTTACTGTATTGTACCAACACATTATATCTTGTTTGTTTAGTCTTGTCGACTAATCATGTGGAACACAACTTTTATCAAGTTCCATGATAAAAAACACATAGTAGCTGCTAATTATGTTTATTTGTGTTTTGCGTGTTTGCTTTTTTAAGTCTCTTTTAATCTATATCTGCTTGTTTTGGTAACTTGAGATTATTAGTCTTTTTATGTAGCCTACTTCTTTGTTTTATAAAGTCAAAATTTTGGAAAAGGCAGTGTCTCAATGGTTCATAACACAACATAACACACACATTTGAAATCCATTTCTATGGAGGATCATTTTATCCATAGTTATATATATATATATATATATATATATATATAATAGAATGACAAGTTAATATTTTTTGAAAATGGGTATTTAAAATCCTGAAAAAACATCCAGGAAAACAGAAATCTTTAAATGTAAATACATATATTCAATTGTGTCATTAAAATGGATTTTAAAACATTAAAACATATAAAACATAAAAACAAAGAAGGAAACTGGAATGTGAGAATGAAGATATAAAGTTCTCCTTTTGTTTTTAAATATTTCTCCATTTTACTCAATTACATTTCTTGATAAAGCGCAGCCATCTTATAGGCAGGATCAATAAAAGGTTGCGTGTTCTCTAACCGATGTGAGGTTTATAATTCCATTACTGCTCTGAGTGGGTCATCCCAATCTGTATGTGAAGATCAAACATCATGACAAGTTCCTGTCGGCTATCCCTGGTGATCAGTAGGGAGCATTCAGCTTTAATTCAGCAGATTCAGGGCAACGCTGACCGAGACCTGGATGAGAAAGCACATTACTCTTTTATAGGCAGAAGAAGAGCAGGCGTCCAGCAGTCTCTGCCTGCGGTGCGGAAGAGAAGTCATGTTGAGAATGAGCATCCTGCCTTGATCTTGTTTTCTCCAAACAGCCAATGACAGTGAGAGTACGTGTTGTAAAATGTGGAAGTAAAAAGAAGAGCGACAACATGAAGGAAGAGACAGAGCAGGATTGTGAGCAACTGTTTTACATCCATATGTGCGTACATGAGTGCGTCACTTTCAACCCGTATTACATCTTGGCACTATGTGATTTATTTATAATTGTGGGATCGATGCAACAACGTCTTTCCTTTTTTGTTTCTAAAAGCGTTAATCTTGTGTTTTTGGAGACGTTCTGTCAGCTTCAAAGTTTTTCTTGGGGCGCCACTGTTGCAGAGACATTAAGAAACCAACCAGTACTCTAACTTTACTATCTGGTCCCAGATTTACTGTCGATCCCTTTGCGGTAATTCAGTGATTATTTAGTAAAATGCACTATGTAAGCACAATATAAATTTAAATAATAAAGGTGTTAGAAGTAGATTTTGACACAGGACCTTCTGCAAGACAAGGCCACACCATTACATAATAATAATGCAGAAGTTAGATGTCTGTTAACATTGGTCCTTTCTTAACTAAACTGTTCGTGGCATCTTGTCTTTTTTTGTAAAACAAAGATAAACATCCACAGAATTGAAAGGGTACTAATCTTGCTGACAAATGTAATAATTTAAGTTAAGTGCATTTGTAAGTACTTTTGTAACGCAAGCTGTTTGCAATGTCAGAACACAGACACATCTGTAGTTGATAAACCACAGCAACCTATCTGCCAACTTTAATGACGGCTGTGACCACCCCAAACCCTACATCTGCACCACCCCCGCATTCTCAAATACATTTTTAAACAATATTAGATTGGATTAGATTAGATTAGATTCAACTTTATTGTCACAAGTACAGGTACTAGGCAACGAAATACAGTCAAGCATCTAACTAGAAGTGCAAAGCAGTAAAGTGCAGAGTAATGTGCATATGTACAAAAATATGTAAAAAGAATAATAACATTATACATATATATATGAATATACTAGCAGGATATTTACAATATAAGAGCAGAGAAACAGTATTCTAAAGGCTACTTGGTGGAAAGGAAGAAGCATTACATTATCATCTATACCTGACACTGACATGATTAGTCAGAGAGTTCATCGATATATGACATGAGAGGCGACTTCACGCAGCTGAAGCGATATGAGAATTTGCTGGTCAGAGCCTCCTGATGTGACACATGTGGATCCTGGACATGCACTAGAGATGAAGATGATGACTCATCGGTCTAGACAGATATGGGAGACATTTCTCAGTGACAGACAAAGAACAAAGGCTTGTGATTATAAAAATTCAACATTTTAATAGAAACCCAGACACATTCTGACCCCCTAGCTCCACCATCGCCATCATCCTCCGCACCACCCTCTCTTTTCTTCAACTTCCATCTTCCTCAGCCAGATGTTATCTTTTAAAACACAATCAGCCACTCAAAGTACTTCTTTTCATCTTTTACAGTGTTCAATATGTTAGTGAGAGCTTGTGTGTTCTTTGGCTTGTGTTACAGATAATTGTAATTTAATGGTGCTGCATGGAGAAACACACTAACACACATGCACACCAAATCTTTCCTGTCAAACACTGGCTCCACTTATGGAAAAAAGTGAAAAATGGTAAATTTGAACAAGTTGGGTTAAAGCTTTCCTTTTTTTTTTTTTAAATTTGAAATCAAAAGTGACAGCAATTTGTCTTAAACCATGTAGCAATTTCTTTATGTGCAGATAATTGATCAGAAAATGCTTTTCTTACTCTTCATGGAATAAGTGCGTTCATGCTTAAAGGTTAAAGCACCAGAAGTGCAGTTCTTGTTCTTGTTACTCTTGAGTGATGAAAGTGTTGTAAGTAAAGATAAAGAGGTGCTGCGTCATTGTTTTTCACTGAATTTATCATAAGGATATAGTATAAAGAAGTCTTTTAAACATTTTAATGTGTGAATATGAAGGTTTTTATTGTTCCTCTGGTGGCCACGAAACATAAAAGGCCCTGTCTAGAGCCAGTGTTTGTTTGTCCATTCTGCGCTACTGTAGAAACATGGCGGTTCAACATGGCGGACTCCATAGAATAGGATCTGCTTCGTCTGTAGATAAAAACAGCTCATTCTAAGGTAACAAAACAATTCTTATTTCCAGGTGATTAAACACATCAAATAAAAACATACCTATAAAGCTGCCAATAAAGCTTCCTAAATGTTACACACTGGACCTTTAAATTCCCAAAATGTCAATAAAATCTCTAATGCAAGACAGGTGTGGTTGCTCTGAGTGACCTGGGTGACGTTTCAACTGGGATAACGGCACCCCAAAACACATTTGCTCATACTGCCACATTTCAGGTCAAGTCTTATAGCACCACAAGAGTCCTACACTTTGCCCAGATGTGTAGTGAAGGTACAAACTTCTCTTATCACGATGAACAATAACCCTTAGATGCATAAGTGGGT
>NW_023340246.1:18253314-18264351 GCF_004916995.1 Morone saxatilis | reverse complement strand
CAGCATGGGAGAAGCAGTGATTTTTAATATGAACCATGATAATAGACACGTTTTAATCAATAGGATTCGCGCAGTTTAAGAAACCTGGATATGATACCTGGATTACTCCTATAGAAACCAGGGAACTCTAGTATGTATACACCTCACTGTGGTGTTCTGAACACTGGCTCTTGGTACAGAACAATGGAGAATGGCTTTAATACTGTCATAGTAATATTGTTTATTGTTTTGTTTTTGAGTGTATTTTATATCCCCTTGTCTGTGGTGGTGGAGAGGAAGGTCGTATGTCTTCCTCAATGATGTTTTTAGTTGTTGCAACGCCTCCTGGATCCACTTTCTTCACATATATTTTATAATCTTCATATATCATAAAATGTGTAATCAGAACATCTATTGCATGTCCATCCATCTGGGAGAGGGATACCTTCTCTGTGGCGTTTCCTAGGATGACTTGATTTTACTTTGTGAATTGCTTTTTTATGTTCAGATACTCTTATTTTGAAATTACATTGTGTTTAACTAACGTAAGCCTTCCCAAGAAAACAGATGAGCGTGTAAATTATCAACAATAAAATAGCGAACCTGTGAGTATCTGTCAGCACTGCTAATTAACATGTATGCAAAGAAGGGATGGGGTCACTGTATGCAGGTCTCTTGACAGTCAAGGCAGCACACAACCTCAGGGTTTCCTACATAACTCGCCACCCACAGTGTTACTAAACCCTCCCGTTGGGCCTCATGGTGACTCTCTGCATTACAGCACATCTATGTCACAATACGCTGGGACGTCACCACCAACCTCCAGCACCACCTCCCCTCCCTTCATAAGGGCCGATGAGTCCAAGCCTGAGCAGTGAGTCGGATAGGCATTAAATCAAAAGTATGTACAGTATATGCAGTATAGTCAAGGCATCAAGAATCAGCCTCTTTTATCAAACATTTGTACAATTTGAAAGAACTCATTTCTCAACAAGATGTTTTTGGGGGAAGGTGGATTGGAGGAGGCTTTGTGAAGGGATGGATTGAATCTGTCTTCTCTTCCCCTCTGACAGGTCTACAGTCGCGCAGAGGAAATGAGGCCTCTCAATCTGAGTGACAAAGTTCTTGAATTCATCACAATAATGGGTGATGATGATTCATGCATTTCAGATAGGAGCACCAAATTGGCATAAGTGACAATGGAGACACCGTCCCTAGAGTGTACACGTTGTCCAGACAGACGGATATGTGTGAGAATGGACATTAATAAGCTTATTTCATTCAGCAGATCCTCCATCCGTGGCGGGGTTTTTTTGCATTCAGCCATTCAGCTTCTCCTTTAGAGACTTGGCAGGACTGCATGCAAAGTTGACGTCTTTAAGTTTGCTTTGATAAACATCGAACAGTTAATGACCTCAGATATTTTTGTGTGTTTGTGTGAAGGTGTTTGTATGTGTCCACCCATGGATTTATGACAGTATGTTGGGAGTCTAACACACTTGGCAGAATCTCTTTGGAAAGATATTCAACAAAACAGCAATCTGCTTGTTTGATAAACTTGTGCTGTATCTTGCTCTATGAACTTAATATCTAAACTTTGACATCTGAAATTATTTAGATTATAAAATTTGCTATCAAAAGACAAATGTTTAATTTAAGCATTCTCTGTATTTTCAGTATTTCAATAAAACATCCCCTTTCTTCCAGTTGTCTTTGTCACTCCATCTCCATCACCTCCACACCTCTTGTTCTTTTTTGGCAGGATCATATTTACCTCCTCTGCAGTTCTTTTGTTGCGGTCTGTCTTTTTGGCGAGCGGTGGTTAGGGTTTGGAATTCTAGGTCCATCTGTGGGACCTAACTCGTTTTCCAGATAAACCATTAAATCAAGTCTTCAAGTGAAAGATAGTGGAACTCTGGCTGATGAATTTGATATAAGACAGGGAACGAAAGAACGGTAGGAAATTGGTATTCCTCCATTTAATTAATTGAAATGAATTGCTAGTGTAACTTACAGAGTATTTTAGTCAGTGCACAGCAGGTCAGCTGACCATGCAAAATTTGAAAATTTGTCAACAGGCAAATTCAGCGTAAATGGAGTGTAAAGTTTCCAATAGCAAATGAATGATGAATTGCTCAATAAAATCGAGCTTTTCATTCAAGCAAATTCCAACTTTCCTATTTTTTTGGTACCAAATTATATTTGTCTTTCCAGCAAATTTCATAGAACAATATTTGGAGATCACAGGACTAGAAAGTAGTGGGCTGTTAAACTGATTTTCACATCCAACTTTCTTGGGACTGTCAAAAGATTTTGAGCACACTGCATAACTGACGTTTTTCAGACTCTTTACACCGCATACCACCTGCACTGCAAAAAGGCAAAGGTTAAAATACAGTAGCGCAGGCCGATCCAACAGACAGTTCCCACAGGAAGCAGGTTTATTCCTAATTAGAAGATTATTTATTATTGACTGTTGCTGAATAATGAATGGAACCAGTTCAATTAAGAACCAGAGCTTATTTGGTGGGAATGGTGGTACTCCTGGTCCACACTTCTCTTCCCAGTACTTCCTGTTTGGAGCCACGATTGCAGTGTTTTCGAACCATTAAATCTGACCTCTGCTTACTATCTTGCCATCACAGTTTATGGATGTATGTGTGCGCCACGTGCATGAATGTGACTACATAGCAGAAAGATGCTGATACAAAATATTCCAGGAAACGCAAATCTCATGGTATTTTCAATCAAAATTGTGTAGTATGTTGATGGTATTATGTTTTTAAATGTAGTTATTTCATTAAAAATATATATTTCAGAGGTGTACCACTAGTGGAAGCTCCACCAGAACCAGTGTTCAAAGACAAACAAACTCAAAGCAGCAATTGTGAATGCTATTCATCCAGCTCAGTTCCGGGTTTCAATAACAATGGCTTTGGGCCCACAAGATAATGAGATCGATCATTAAGATCTCATTGTTACTTTTGTAGTTAGTTACACAGTAGTTCCCTGCCTCAAGGACAAGTCTCTCTGTGATTTCTTCAAGGACCATAGCAGAAGACTTGGCATAGAGTTCCCGTTATGATCTGCAGTTTCCCACAATGCCATTGGATATGTGTAACAGAGAGGAACCAGTCACTGTGGGAATGATCTCACCTGAAACATAAATCTCACTATATCAATTGATTGTAGTTTTACTTTTCTCCATCTGGACTTTTGGAAAACACTGAATTGCAGTAAATGAGTGTTCTTCCAAAAAAGTTCACATCTGTTTTGATGAATATTTGTTGCATTAAGTGATAGCACAGCACCTCCTGAATCAAGTCACTGATCTTGAGACTAGAAACCCCTGACATGCCAGGGTTCACCCTCAGACCAGCCAGTAATTCGTTTTATTTGAGTTCCTAAAGTCCAACTTCTTTCATTTGGGAACTTCTTCAGTAAAAAGCTCAATGTTTAAAAGAAACTGCCACTTTTAAGTCAAATCGGTATCTATCTTTAAACTGCATTTTTAAATGTGTTTTGTCTTGTTTCCAACTAATTTACTTGTACTTACTACTATGACATTTTTTAATAGTTTTTTTTCCTTTGTTCTTCTTGTATATTGTATTTTGACTAGTTTTCATATGCTCAATAACGCCTTTTGTAACTCCTTTTAGAGAGTTCTTGTCATTCTTTAAAAATAAAAGTGTTAAAAATGTTTAGCACTGATGTTTTCAGAAGCTACTCCAAAAGCAGACGATGATGAAAGATGGTGATCATCATCATGTACTGTAGTAATTGATATAGGTTGATCGATGACTCACTGCATGTGAGTCACTGAGTTAAAGGCTTTTAGTCTGTATCCTGGAAGCATATTGGATAAAGCATAAAAACAGTAATAAAAGTTAAAATAATATAATTTACATTCATGTATATGTCATACAGATTTTACTTTTTTCAATATGTATTTCATAAATAAAAGTTTATCCAACTCTAATGATTTCATTTGAATCCTCTTTTAATCCAAGTATCAGGTTTTATACATCACCAGTGTGCAGAATATGTCTAATAAAATATATCTATATAATCATGTATATCACAGTGACTCATTCACAAGCACACACTGAGTGAGTCATCTATCACTTTGTATCAGTTACTCCAGTTTTCCTTCTCTCTCCCTCTCTTTTCTCTTTATTACATTACAGAGCATGCCCAGTCACAGTGTGACTCAACCACACAGTCACAGGACACCACCACCTGGTGAAAGTATGCTGCTTACAATGCTTAACACTACAAGCTGATACTTTCTTTCAACCCTCTTTATCCTATTTAGAATTTAAGTTGTATATAAACACTTAATAACTGCTTAAAACATACTTTGATATAGTTCTAAGCATGTATAAGAATGTTTAGGTGTGTGTTTCGTAATGTGTCAACAGCTCCTCATATAAATGATCCCTTAACTATTATTACTGTATTAATATTTATTTAATGCTTCATGTAGCTGTAGCTGTCATCATTATACATTCTGTATATGATATCAGAGTTTGATGGAAGTTTGGAAGTTTGTTTTGGGGGAAATTATTGCGTGTATTTTTTAATGCAGGTTTTCTCCTGTATTATTAATATTTTCTTTAGTAAATTGCAGCTTCCTCCCCACAATATTGTCAAGTCATATAACACTGCTGAATTGGTATAATTTATTTTGGCATTAATTGCTAAAAGTGCACTACAGTAACTGATTTGACAACAACAACTTATGAACACAACATTGACATATCATCACCTTTTACATCAATATGGCGAACTACAGAGCAGCCTAATATTTACTCTCCTTTTAGCTCTGTGTTTGGTCTCTGCCAACTCCTAAGAGAAATATCTGGTTCTTTAGCCGCTTTAGTTTTCACCAGGTAGTGACTAACTGTGTCTGTCTGCCATTGTGCTGAGCAGGTACTGAAAACTGTTGGCTGCTGCAGTTGAAAACAGATGTAGGAGTGAACGTTGCAGCTGGACAGCAAAGTTGAGGGGAGCTGTACATTTGGGTGATACATCTTTGTCAGTACGAGCAACCCTTTCACACATTCTCATCTGATACACTCATATTATAGAGGTGTTGGTTATAGCTGCTTTAATTTGTTTATGGTTCTAATAGTTTTCAAAAATCTGCCAAAGTTTTAAATTGTTTATAAATGTCCTGAAAATTGCTTAATGCTTCACATGCATAACTGCATACATGCACATACAGTTTAAATTATGTTTCAAGCTGGTATTGAACTGCAACTAGTTTTTCATCATCATTAAGGACATATAACAATATTTTTTTACCATAAATCTTGTTTAAAAAAGCTTTTAATACAGTGAAACCTTTGAATGTTCATTGTTCACACTGTAGAATCTACATGTAAACCCAGTATGGAAGGACTCTGGCAGCCTATCTGTAACATTAAGGAGGCCCTTTTGGAAGAAATGGATTATAATATTCATAGGTATATTTTCATTAGTGTATATTCACCTGTTAGTGTCCAACCTTATGAGCCTTTAATAACAGAGGCAACAGATCCTTCTCTGCGTAGTCCACCATGTTGAACCACCATGTTTCTACAGTAGCCAAGAGTGGACAAACCAAACACTAACTCTGCATAGGCCCTTTCATGTTTTTCATTACCACCACAGTTTCTCCTATATGCTTGAAAGGCTGATCTGTATTTCAAATGGTTGCAATCTGCAACTTCACTGCTAGATGTCACTGAGACCTACATACTAGTCCTTTAAGTTAATCTAGTTTTAAACTCTGCTGCCGTGCAGGAATGTATATTCACAACCGACACAGGATTTGTGGAAAAGTGGAGAAAACTGCTCTTAATTAGCATAACACTGTAATAAACATTGTTCTGGCCAAACATCTTTACCAGTAGATTATACAACCGCAGATGTTGAGAACCACAGTGGGAGCCAACATAAACTGTATAGAAACAGAGAGAACATTGTGACAGACGGCAAAAACACTGTCATCATTTGAGCTCATTTCCTTTCTGTGCTTGAGATATAAACTCAAAGCACCCATGGCAGTGTCTGGTCTATACAACATCTGCTTATTCACATTCTTTCATATGCAGTAAAGAATGCATTTCAGGATTAGCTGGCAGTTGGCCTGACATGCAACACAATCTAAAACATCCACGCGATGTCAGAAACAATCCTTATATTCTTTATGTCCAGGATTTATCTGTTACAATGTTCAATCTTAAATTACTGACATCATCCGACTTACATGTAAAAGAGCACCGATTTAGCAGTGCACTCCTATAACACTGTCAGACTCACGATGGACATTTTTTAAACAATGACCAAAACTGCTGCAGCAGAATCAGAGATATCATATTTTATCATTTTATTCTATGTAATACTAAGATGACATTAAAGGTACTTAAGAAGGAAATGAAAGGGGAAAACAAGTTAAGGGTGGACAGACTTTGTGCCATGTTATCGCGCTATAATTGAAACACATTAATAATATAATAATAGTTTATATATAATTTGTACAGATCAATATACAGTACATTTATAACTCTGAATGCATCAACATGCCACAATGTATTGACATGATTTATCCTTGATAGGAATGTTTCCTAAAGTGCTGTTATAACATTCCTGCTGTTATATATATATATATATAGGTGATGAAAATGATATATACACTATGGCATACAGGCAGGCTATATAAATAAGTATGGATTAGATTAACAAACAATCATACATTATAGCTTTGTAGAAGCTAATTATATTAATTAACAGGTAATAAGGTTTTGACTTTTTGTCTATTACTGCTGTGACAATGTGACATAGTTAACTGCAGCCTCTATTCGTAAATTTATCAGTTAGGATTTACTGATAGGTCAGCTCAACCTCACTACAAGGTCTTGGAAATGTTGAAAAAAGGGGTCACTTTTGTTAGTCAGTACAAAGCAGGATGAATGATTATCTGCATTTGACATCAGAAATCTTCAACAGACTTTATCTCCTTGTTCTCAATAGAAAGGAATCCTCAACGAGTTTGTTGCACTCCCCAGTGTTGTGTCATGATTTTTGTCAAGTAAACTGTTCCCCAACTTTCAGCCTACAGTCGTCTTCTCAACCCATGTTTTTCTAACAGGTGTTTTTTCTTTAATCCAAAGTGTTTTCACCCACAGGACTGCAGCTGACTGGATGTTGTGCAATGTACTGTTCTGCATGACAAACCAGAGGAAAGCAGCCATATCTGAGATATATGAACTGGTGAATTTGGCTCCAACTTTCACACCAATCAGATCAGAAGATTTAAACGGATGATAGTGTCCACTCCGGTCTTTTGTCAGAGAAATATGAACTTCTTAAAGGTCTCAGAGTTTTCTCGGAGGATACTTCACCACCATCGCAATCACCACCTCCACCAACACAACACACCCAGTTCTTTTCCTCCACACGCTCTGAGATAACTTCAGAGGAGGACTGTAATCCAATCACTCATGTCCGCACTTGATGGATTGTGACAGATGAATGTGGGCAAAGCATACCAACATATATCAGATGCATCTGGGAAAACAAATAAAAAAACAACAGTAAGGTTGAGGAAAGACATCCTATTAGCTCTCTGCAGAGATAAGGTTTTTAAAAAAAAGTGTGAGTTGAGGTAAAAGTTTCCCAGAGAACAGATGTTATGGACTGCATGACTTGTCTCGTGTCATTTGATCCATACTGCCCTCTAGTGGTGCATCACCAGGTCTTTATTGCAGCCATAGAGCGAGGCCATTATTAAACAATGTTCAGTATTGACCTACATTTTACTGCAGTGTTGCACATAAACATGCAGACATAAAGTGTGATCATTTCAGCGTATATTCCTAGGCAGTTTGTGTGCGTTTACGTGTGTTATTATATTTGTATTATGTATTTTGCTTTAATATTGAACTGAAAAAGTTCTCAAAATAAAATGTTTCATTTTATACAAATTCGTGGATGCCTTTTGGTTATCATACACACTGTATATTCTAGACTAGTGGAGACAAAACATGTGGCACATTTAAAACACACATAATTCATTTATAACAATAGGATAACAAGCAGAGGGGCCAAAGAATATGTTGACAGCTGCATAGAACCTGTGCATGTGACTGAAGAGAAACTATAGTGCGACTGCCAGAGCATTTAACGTTTAGGGTATTAAGTCTGGGAGTAAAATCCCAACAGGAAGGAGAACCAGTGTAGGGCAGTTACTGGGTTGGCCCCTGCAGTGTCCTAAAGAGACCTGACTTTTTCACGAGACATTTTGACATGTCCGAGCAGTAAACACATTTCCGTTTCAGGGTCCTGGTACCGTGCATGCTGGCTCGCTGTCACTGCTTATAGGGACGCACAGAGACGTCATTAATGTTATTAGGAACACTTAGCTTTTCCTGCTATGACAAGTCTAAATGTCTGCTGGGAAAAAAGGTCTACTGGGAGATGTGAAAGGTTCAAACTCATCTTGCACAATGAGCTTAGCCCAGTATCATCAAACAGCCACCCACTCCCTCCCTCTCTCTCTCTCGTGTGGAGGGCAGTGCCTCCTTGTTAGATCTACTGACAGGTCATAAGACCTTACTTCCCCCTCCAACCCCCCCACACTGTGTGGGAAATGTCACCAACAGGTTCGACTGGTTCTGGGATACAAAGTCAGTTAGTTAGGACTACTTTATTTAGTCCAGCCCAGAGAAGCTTGTTGGGGGTTTCTTCATAGGTTTCGTGTGAGATGCAAACTTTTAAAATTACTTAAGATCAACATAATGTATGTCATTATGTCCATGCCCCCCGAGTCTTAGTCAATGGTGATGATCAGTCATGGATTTATGCTTAACCCATTGTAGTCCTCAAAACATGATTAAGGATGACACCTTATGGTACAGACGTTCTTTCACATTCAAAGTTCCTTCTTTCCTTCTCCATGCTTCATATTCTGCCCTTTTGCATCCTTTAACCTAACCAAAACACTGTAAAATACCCAGGCCTAGAAATCAAGTCACATAAGTCATTCAAAAACACTTTATATTTCTTTGTGCAACACATGTTAAAACAACATTAAATACAAAACAGTAAATGTCCTTTGGTCCTCATAAATCTCATAGTTTAGATTTTCAGCTGCATCTTTCAACAGCCGTTACAAGAAACAGACACCCAGTCCTCACCGACATCAACAAACAATCCTTTTAAAGTCACAAGAAGGAATCTGCCTTCCTTCTTCTAAATTCAGGTTTAGCATAGCAGAGAGACAATGATTCTTAATCCTTCCAACTGAAGCCCATTTTTGGACATAAGTAGAGGGATCAGTCATTCTTCTCTCTCTTCTCCCTGCGGGCCTTTCGCTTAAGCTGGAGCGTCTTCAGCTCAGTCATAGTTGAAAAGGTCCTGTACACCCACACCATCTGTCAATGGACAACACAAACATTCACATGGATTGGTGTTGAGTATATATTTGATGTGACATGGATGAGGAGGAACAATCCAGCTTACCACAATGACGACTGTGTTCAGCAGAAGAGGGATAGAGTAGACCAAAGATATGAACATGCCCTTGGAATCAAAGTACTGGAAATTAGAAAACGACCTGCAAAAAAAAAGAGATTTTCTTGATTACTACGTGTGTCCTGTTTTGGAACAACAGAGGCTCTACACACACACACACACACACACACCAAATTAACAAAACAAAATACTGCTGAACAACGGTCTTACTTCCAGTTCATGGCTGCCAGCTCGTTTAGATATTCAGCACTATACACCAGGCCAACTGTGGAGAGAGGTAAGTCTTGTTGAACAAATCCAAACAAGGTATAAAGGATTACATATGTGTCTCATTCAGTCTTTACACACCAATAAGTAGTTGCCTTTCTTGATTTAAAACGCACACAAACATACAAATAACAAATAACTTAAATTAGAAAGTAATACACAGTAGTATTGTATAGTAGTACAATACGTTTCCCTACACTAAGATAAGATATTCCTAGTATAAATATATTATATTAAATAAATAAGTACATTTATGCACTCGTGTGCGTAAAAGAAATGCATGCACTTTTCTGATATTTCAGATCAAAGCAGCACATCACAGATTATATACACAAGCTTTTTAGACTCAACATAGAGTCAGTCTTGCCCATGTACATGTGTGTAAGCATGTAACTGCAGTCGCTATCAACCTGCAGTTTCCATTAAGGGTAATAAGTGTCGTTTTCTTTCTCATTAAACTTACCCATGAGCAGGAAGTGACATATCTGAGCTCTGTAATACCTGCAGGTGAGCACAGTCAGGCACAAACACACAACATGAAACACCAGCAGCCCGATGAGCCAAGGCTCCGACCACTGCACCTACGAACAGTCACACATAAAAAAGCACATTCATTAAGCAGCTGTGCCTGATTATTGAGCCCAAATATTACTTCTCCGAGTGGGCAGCCATAGTTAGTTAAAGATAATCGGTCTATTAGACATGATAGATAGCCACCTAGCTCCTCGTCAGGTTAGGGACTTTCAACTTACAGACATGAGAAACGTCCATATCGATGTGATTCTTAAATTGCTGAAGCCGTCGATGGGGATAGAGCTGATGTTCTCTGCTTTCTGCTCCGGCATTGTACTGAAACTCGCTCAGCCTCGGTGCTGATGTCTGATGTAAACAAGTCCAGACTGCTACGGAAGGGAAATCTTTCTAGCACTTAACCGGATGTTGGGGGGATTCTCTTCCGGTGGCAGAACTTCACTCACAGTAAAAAAAAAACAATGTCCAGAGTCCAGAAGTAGTCAGACCTGTAGTGTGTCTTTATGTTACAAACTCGAAAAAGAAACAGTCGTATTTGTCGTTCAGCTTTCCCGTCGACGAAAATAAAAAAAAAGACGCGTATTTTCTCTATTAAAAGATACGATGGAGTATTAGGGCCAGGGACATTTGGGAAATTACGAGAATAAAGTCGTAATATTACGAGAATAAAGTCGTAATATTACAAGAATAAAGTCATAATATTACGAGAATAAAGACGTAATATTACAAGAATAAAGACAT
>NW_023340246.1:18234589-18253214 GCF_004916995.1 Morone saxatilis | reverse complement strand
GTTTTCAGAATCAGAATCAGAATCAGAATCAGAATTATGTTTATTGCCAAGTAGGTTTTTACACCTACGAGGAATGTGTCCTGGTGCATTGGTGCATAAAATATACAAATCACAGAAAAATAAAGTACTTTCAAAATATAAAAAAATAAAGAGACGAAAGATAGGAAAAGAAAAGACGGGAGTGCATTAATGTAATGATGTAATGTGTGTGCCCTGCACTTTGCCATATAAAGCAGCATCTAGCATATGCCAGCAGTCAAAATAAAGTTAAGGGTGTGGTTTTGCCAATTTAACGTTAAATATATGTTAGTAAATGAATATTCTCAGTATTTAATAATGGGATGTTAGGGTATTTAATTCCTGAAATAGTTTTAGGGTTCCAGAAAATCTGATGTATGATTGGCGTTTTTGCTTGTTGACCCGAATAAATGATGTATTAAACTGTTACAGTGATGTTCTAACTGGTTTTGATATAATTTGATTCTGGAAGTTATGAGTTATTTTTCTTAACAATTTAAAGGCACAATGCTTTTCCACTATGGCACAATTTTCTTATTAATCCTACCTCTCTTCCTTCTCGCTGCACCTAAAATTGCTTCACAAACAAAATCATTCAACTGTTCTACATCTTGATATTTGCATTTCCTGATCACTAATTTCCTTAAATGTCTCCCAGTCGGCTCCGTTGAAATACCATCTACGTAATCTTTATCATATTCTTACAAACTTAATCCTACTACAGTTAGAATAGGATAAAGGTCACATACTGCTGTTGTTACTTTAACAATGAAGAACAACTTCCTTTGAATTCTTCTGACACAAGTTGATTTAATTTTCTAAAAATACATGAAAACAAAAATAATTTAATCTTCCTTTATTCTATTGTTATTTATTTTCTCCTTTGTTGTCCTTAACTATTTTATATTGTCCATTATACAATTCATTTGTACGGTTTACAATTTATTATGATAAAAAGGGAAATTTGTTAAAGTTTTTCTTGGAAAAACGTGTGTACTTGACATTGTGTTACTGGTTCATGGCCAGGAAATTTTGGCAGAGAGAGGTCGTTTACACAGGAAAACTATTAAATTGTTACTGATTTACATTTTATCACATGCCAACTTACAAACGTCATGACTTTCTCAACCTTTAAAACTCTACAAACTCGCACACGTACACAAACACTGAAATGTTCGGGGCTACACCAAAAGTCACACCGTTACGATTCAATCTGAGAATCCTTTGACATCGGTGGTCCAGTTGCTCCACTCAGAGGATTTGTTTATTCCTCACTGTGTTTCCACATCCTTTCACCTCTGATTTACTTTAATAATTTTTTAATAATTTTTTTGTTGTTGCCTGTAAGAATATCTGCCCGGATTCATTTTATCTGCATCTACAGTAAATATTCCTGTCCTGCCACATTCATTCCCACATGATCCTTCTGCACACATGCAAACACCAGCTCGATTTAACAAAAGAAAAACCCAAAACATTCTCCATGTGAACAAAGGCACATTAGTTTTTCAGTGTCTGAACTAAGGGTTAATAAATGCATGAGCAATACGTGTATTAGTCTTAAGGAGTACATATGTAAAGAAAGCAATTTTAGCTGCAAATGTGGACCTTGTGATTGATCTTCAGTCAACAATAAGATCAACAACGTCACCGTAGGAAAAGCACATTTCGATTACAACTTGTGGAAACAAATATAAAAATGTGATATCAAGTGCACAAACATTGAATAGGTATTAAAAGTCTTTGGTCCGTGTCCATGGGTTCGCTGCTATGTACAGTGCAGTTTGCAAACAAACTGGAGGAGGAGGTTCATGTGGCTCGGGGCTCAGGTCGTGTTTCGGCCTGGGTGGAAGTCAGGGACGAAAGTAGCGGCCACTGTGATCGGAGTGGAGTAGCCGAGGGCGAAATTGTACAGACCGAGCATCAGACACTTCCAGGTGGCGCGAAGAGCCTTACCAACATTCTGGAAGAAAGACATACAAAGGCAGATTAATCATTCATTCTGTGGAACAATAATGCAATAAAGGTAAATTAATGTTGATCAAACTGTTTGGTGCCAAATGAGATTGTTTCCCCTTGCAAAACTCCCACACAATCAGTCTTTTATTCCCACATTATTCAGATGATAGAGCTGTGATTTTGATAGAAGTAGGTTAAGAAAATACAGGCATGAAGAACTGACATAAAATCAGGCGGAAGCCTTTCAGGCAAAAACTCTTTCGTATGTGGTGTTTTAGAACAATAGCACCACAGGAGGAGAGGTGCATTCCGCATTTATCCTTAAGATGTAGACAGAAGGCCCCGTGAACACTATTGTCTCCTGTCCTCTTTGAACAGGAAAGGGCTGACCGGCTGAAGCGGATACCGGAAGTCAGACGTTTTGAAACAAACGGACTAATAACAATCCTACTTCCTCAGTGTAGTATGTCTACTCACTGGTAGGACTTCTAAACATGAAACTAATTATTGAGTCAACTTCTAAACAAGTGAAATAAAAAGTAGAAAAGTTCAGCAAGCTAGTTAGTGGACCTTTGCAGGCCAAGAAAGGACTTTAACAGTATTAATAGTCGCCTGTCAGACAGATTTATGTAGGTCATAAATAACTGATCAGTAGAAACAAGAGTACCAGATCACTGATAAACTTATTTTATTTCAAGATGGAATCAGATAAATTAGTAATTGCCTTATAAATCCCTCATAAAGCAATTCAAACAGTAAAAAGACTGCCGATTCTCTACAGATTTAAATTTCAATTCTTTTTAGTCAACCAGTGTGTGTAGATTCATTAGCTTACCAGTCCTTCTAGGATTATACAGGCTCTTTTTTTTGGGATTGTTGCAGTCTAAACTTCCTAATTTCACGGCAGCTTTTAAAAAATTGCGATGCATGTTGTTGATGCAGTGGTAGTGAAAATTGCAAAAATAGTCTCCTTTTTTTGGTATAATTGTTACAATGTTTATGTCATAAACATCTGCACGGTCTGTATTTTTACAACTAGAAACAAGGAAGTGAGTTTGGTGACGTACAGCTCAACATGTTCAGCAAACTACAATGATTGTTCAAATTAGCAGAAAAGTTTATATTAGTGGTCAAATTAGCAGAAAAGTTGTTATTGGTCAAATTGGTGGAAAAGTTGCAGTGATTGGATTGCAAGGTAGCACAGAATTGAGGGGATTGCTTGAATTTTCATAAATTGTTGTGATTGCAAAATCGCACATTCCCGGAGGGACTGATTTACTGCTTTTACAGTTTTTCCAATAGTCAAAAATGTATTAGAATAAAGCGAGGCTGATTGATTAATGCCATATTAAAAACAATTGTTCATGTTTAAACTTACCCAAATTGGAACTACAAGAAAAGACAGAAGTCAGGTCAATATAAGTATCTTCATACACATACACCATATTCACCAGTTCATAATTATATATTATATAGAACGACACATTTCAAGCAAAATGTTAAACAGTACATCTACTTTTTAAAAACTATATCCTACTTGCTCATTGTAGTGGGTGTCAATGGTTATTAAACTGCCTGCCACCATTTTATGATTTGTTTACTTCATTCACCAACATGACCAATTGATAAGAGTCTGATAGTGTTCAATACAAACAAGTGTGTCAGCTCACTGATAAACCTATTGGAATGTTGTTTGAGGTCCTTATCAATCACGTGGGAGTATGGGTTATAAAGCAATCTGTCTGGTAAACAGACCACTGTTGTTCATCCAGAATCAAAAGGACTAAAAGGCTAAAGGTGAATTACAAACAGGTATCGTGATAATTGCAGACCAGCTTCTTAAAGGAAGTGGACAGCCTCTCTGAACAGCACGTCCTGACCTCTACATTGTTCGCCAGAACCTCTCTCCTCGTCTCCTCTGCCTGAGAGATGACATGTATGAAGCTATAATGCTCTTTAGTGAGAGTAATCCCCGGCTTTAGTCCTGACTAGCCCAGGAGTCAGATCATTGATCCAAGATGCTGCTGGTTTATTCATTTATTTCTCAGGGACACTGCATATTAGGAAACATCTCTGTAAATATGCCAGAATTAGCTAAAAGGCAGCCTGAAATCAGTGTAAAATCAAAGAGAATACAGCTGTAATATGTAATCATTTGACCTTTCAGTTGTCTCTAAAGCTGCACACAATACAGTTTGTTTGTTTTTTACTACTTATTACCTACATAATCACAAGCTAAATGGGGACCATTATGTAGTAAAAGCACAGAACACACAGTACCTGAGTTCTTGCAATAACTAACAACCTATTTAAACTATTTTATTGAGAGTGGGTAATTCCACATTGAAAACAATTCTGGTTCAGGCTTTAATGACTATTCCACCACCATAAGAATGCACAGTGTATATGCAGGTTCACTGAATATTAACATCTTCACAAAATGTAGAGAGAACACCAACCTTCTTCACTTTTTTGTACTGTTCTTTCTTCCTTTTCTTCTTCTCTTCTTTTGCCTTGACTTGTGTCTCGTCATCCGTCAGCGGCTCGTACCTCTCTGGCAGAAATGCAAAATGAATTTCTCTCTGGCCCTCATTTTGTCTGCTGCTGTCCGCCGCTGGCCGGCTGTCGTCGGATCCAGAGGGATGTGGACTCTCTTGGAGATCCGCACAGTCCACATGCCGTTGATATTTGGCTGCTCGTACGTTCAGAGTCTCCGCCACTGATACATTTCTGTCAAACAACCTCGATGGAATAGATCTGGGCTTCATGTCGTCTGCTTTTTGCAGCTCTTAGGGTTGTAATAAGAAATGACCACTTTTCCTCAGGAGGTCAGGTATGTTGTCAACAGACATTATGTGCATGAGTGGAAGTGCATTCCAGTGGACAGCCTTGTGTGGAGGATTTGGCACAGAGCCCTTAAAGGTGCAAATCCTTCCTCCTCACAAGACTGACCTGAATAAGTCTCAGGGTTGCAATTTGAGTGTTTTAATGTAGATTCAAATCAAAATGACTTATCCAGTGAATGTGTACAGCTGAGCAACACATCAAGATTATTGTGTTGACTGACTAAAAGCGCTATATAAATAAATAAAGATCTTCAGTTAGGAAAATCCCAAAATGCTTCAATGTGTTAAAAAAAACAAAAAACCCACCAACGCTGCATTTATTTCTTAACTTTTGGTTTAATGAATATTAAATATTGCTCACAATGACATCAATAACTCCTTCAACGTGCCTGTTTTAACAGTTAGTTTGGCATTGGATATAAAAATATGTTCACTCCATCAAAGTAACAGTGCTTGCATTCAGTGTTATAGTACAAAACATTTTACACACTTCCAAATTAAAAGAACATTGAACAAACAGTTCTTTTTTGTGTACGAGCACTGACAGAAGTAATTGTTCTCAAAAAAATAAAAAAAAAGGTCTACCTGATAAGTACAGAACAAGCAGCTGAGTGGCTGAACTTCCCTTAACATGTTCCCAGAAAATGATAATCAGCATACGACCCCCACGTCCGGGTGGAGCGTCTTAGCACCTGCTAGTGGTCTCGTTACCTCTTCTGATGTTAGATTACCAGCCAGCAACACTACTGCTCCTCGTCTTGATTCGTTTGTGCATTGTTTTGGCCACGGTCCGGATCTCTGAGACGGAGGATGCGGATAATTTTGCTCACTGGAAGACTGGAAGAAGACAAAGAAAATCAACAAAAGATGACAAAGACCTTTGAGGTTAAGTGGCTTGTGCTCTTTCCCAGGGAAACTAAGCAGCATACTAAAAATCACATGGCCTTTACTGAATGGATGTCATCATGGCTCATTTACTAAAGGAATATACAGTAACTGAGTCAATAAATCACATCCTGGGTGGTCGAACTGCTTTGACATACAGATACATAAACAAAGAGATGTATCGGTGATTACCTCATGCTTTGCGGGGTGAGGAAAATGAACTGTCTGTAGCGCTGACCAGCAGCCACCTTCAGCATCATGTCCATTGATATCCTCCTGTTCACCATGTCCTGATCGGACAAAACAAAACCCAAGATTCATGTTACCTTTTGATAAATAAGGCCAAAACACTGAGACAGCGGTATGTATGAACTCCAAACTTTGCCTTTCCCCCCCTTCTGAAGAGACAGGCTCAGTTTGCAATTAAAGCAGCATGTACAAACTTGCAATATCAATAAAAACAGGCTCTTATTACCATGTAAACATCAAACTCGTCAAGACAGCGGAAAGGCGCCTCTGTGATGGCCCAAAGAGAGAGAACAAAGCAAACAGTGGAGAAGGAGCGCTCGCCTCCAGACAGGGACCGCATGTCACTCAAGTCAGCCTTGTTCCCCTGGCCCGGCTGCACCTACAGAAGAGTGGATGACAGATCAGTTTTGTACAAGAAATCTTTCCTGTGAGCATTCAGAAATCAGTGTGTTCTTATTTAGACTTTCTGCTATATTGTTTAGTCTGCAAGGATCAAAATGTTCCTCACGCACATTCAGCTGTCCGGACTTAACATCAAGTAAAAAAAATGAAATCACCCGAGGCCACAATCACTTTCCATAATTCACTGGCTGAGTTTCTTTTTTGTTTATTTCTGTTGTGATTGCAAACTGCAGTTCCGAATGCAAACCCGTTGAAGTAAAAAAGCGCTCTATAGATTAAATGTATAATTTTTATTATTATATATATAAAAAAAAAAAGGTTTTAAAAATATCTACAAAGGAAGGGAGAAAATCGAATAGAAAAATATTTGCAAGCTCAAACAAATGATCTAATATGAGCTATAGGAACACTTTAATCCAGACATCCAGAGTGAGTGAAGGTCAAACGGACCCCACTCACCAGACCTACTGACTGCCTGCACACACCTCTATGTGTAAGTAAGCATTTGTCATGTAACATAGAGCTTGTGCCGCCTTCTAATTTGCACAGCTAACAATTAAAATGACATATTTCATGATGATGCATAAACGTAATAATTTCACTTGTAGTGACACATTTCTCTACTGTCCCAGGTGCCATTTATATTGTCCTCGGGACGGCCTTAATTTTTGAGCACTGTTGACAACTTGACAAATGTGAAAATGAGGCTAAAGTGTTGTCTGACTGATTAATCAAACAAACGTTCTTCTTACTGAGATGGAGAGGGTTTCATTCTTGTGGTCAAAGGTCATACTTCCAGTGTAGCCTCTCTGGGCCAACATGCTATCAAAGTAGTATTTACAGCGGGCAGAGAGGAACCTAAGACACAGAGAGATGCAGAGAAAAGGGATCAAATAGACAAGGAAGAATTGAGGAGGGCAGGAGGTCACACGCAACAGGTTCCTTTTTTTGATTTGTTAATCCATTATCTTGAAGAGAAACATAACTTAATTACTAAAACTAAAATTGTTTCTGATTTCACATTTTGTCTAGCAATGGCAGTGTAAAGGCCATTTTCCAGCTTACCTCCTGAGCTCAGCGTAAACCTGGAGTCTGTGGTTCATTACACTATCCAGACTTCTGATGAAGCTGTTGAGGTTCTTCATTTGCTGAGCCATGTTCTTATAGCTCTCGAGAGCCTCGTGATACTGCCTGGTTGTGTTAAAGATAAAGAGAGAGAGAGGAAGGTTTACATGTAAAAACGAATTTAGAGAACTGTGTGCTTGCTTTACTTCAGTTTGTTACATGAACCAAATATATGTAGCTACATTTAATTACTTGGCAATTATTACATTACAATCTGACACAAGGGTAGAGTAGCATACCTCACAACCTCCTCGCGGTCCCCCTGCTGTTCCTGCTGGGTGGTGATCTTGACCTTGAGACGGCTGATCTCACTGTCCAGACTCCTGGCTGTCCGTCGAACTTCCAGGCGCTCTGGACAGATTTTGGTGGCCTTGGTCGCAGATGTCTGAACCGTATCGTAAAAAAGAATCAGTTTCTGATACTCAATGCAGGTGAAAGCTATAATGTAATGTTATAATGTCTATAACAATCCTTTAATGGTTATTTAATAATAAAACAAAACAATCAAAAAAAGATATATTATAGATTAACAATGCTCCAAGGCTAAATTAATAAAATGTCTGCTGCACTGTGCATATATTGTTTGTCTGTATAGTGTACCTGAAGTTCCTGCTCTTTGCTCTCCAGGTTGGCCTCGAGGGTCTGTATGTTGAGGAGATGGGCATTGCGTTTCTCATCGTAGTGTTTTTTGTGATGCTTGCACTTCATCACCTCCTGATCCGTCTTACTCAGCTCCTCCTGTAGCAGGACAAAAGGACAAGAATAATTACAGAAGGTTCAGCTGGATGAAGTTCAGTCACATAATGAAGTAATAATGCAAGGTGAACTCAAACTTAAAGCTTCTTGCAGCTCTTTGGCAGGAAAAGCCTCTCAGAAAATCAGGGGATATATTCAATTCTCACCCCAAGTATCTGAGACAACGCTGGGAATGTAATTAAACCCGATTTATAGAAACAAAGTACAGAGGTGCTAATGACGGACTTTTACCACAGCAGCTGCTCGGAACTTTTAATTTGAAACGGGTGCTAATGTAAATCTTTTATCCTCAATGACAAAACACAGGGATATTTCGGGTTGGGGTCTATAGTTTTTACCTTTTTTGAGTCTGCCTCCTCTGCGACCGTGTTGATCTGCTCTTTGTGCTGCTTGTACTTCTGCTCTGCCTTCTCGTGGGAGGCCTTGTGGGAGGCCATCTGAGCTCTTGCCTCATCGTACTCAACACGCTTGGACGAGATCTTAGAAACAATCTCCTGAAGATCTTCCTCCTGTTTTAGAGTGGAGACGGACAGTATGTCATAATATTACTGACTTTCATTCCATCAGAATTAAATATTTTCTTTGCTATGTGGAGCTGCTGATATTAGTACAATTTAAGTCCATCAGGTCTGATTATTGTGCTGCATTTATGTGTTCTGTACAAACCAAGGGCCTGAGGTCCTCTGACTGAGGCTCCTCCACATTTTTTAGGTCCGTCAGCTCCAATTGTAGCTTTGTAGCCTTGTCCTAGAACAAATGCACAAACTTCATGAGAAAATTCATAATCATATCAGAGTAGAATACTAGAAATCTGTAAAAATCGTAAAAGCGTTACTTTGCTTGTCTTCTGATCCATGTGGGTTCTTCTCAGAAGCCCTTCGTTCTGTTTGATGTCTTCATCTAACTTTCTCATCTGTTGCTGGAAGCGATCTGCTTGAGCTTTCTGGTTCTCCATCTCCCTCTGCAGGTGCCTGAGATGAAAGAGGGACCAAGCAATTTTCAAACACAGAGAGACCCTGAAAAGTTAGCTGGTGACCAAAAGTATCCAGAGGAGAGGTTCGTCAGGTAAAATTTGACTTACTGCACATCAACATCCACACACAGACACACACAAACACACACCTGATCTCCTCTTCAACATCTCCTGAGAGGTAGTTGGCTCTGGTCTGCTCAGCGGTGTAACTACGGTTAGTGAAGATTTGATCTCCGTCTTTAGAGAAGGCCTGGTTACAGTTCTGAGGGGGGTTTTTGCTCTGCATCACTCTGCGAGCATCTGTACGATTCTACACAACCACACGGGAAAAAACAAAACTCACGTCAATGCACCAAATCTTCTGAACACTGAAATGACATGGGGTTTCCACTTTCCAAGGGAGGAATTCCATTAGAAGTGCTAAATATGAACCCAGGTTGTAACAGCTGTATTGTTGTTTTTTTGTGTTATTACAATATACGTACACATATGTTCCTGGGGCTTTTCTTATCTTGTGAAGCAACTTACCTTAATGAGTAAAATACTCTCGATACCCCTTTGATCGATCAGACAGTTGGCCACGATTGGGTCTTCAATTTCTAGAGCTTGAAGCACGGAGGGGTATTCAGGGTGATTCACGGCCCTGTCACAAAGACAAAACAAACCAAGGCCGCTATTGATTAAAAGTGATAATTCATGCAAAGTTTATACTTTAAGTCTAAATCACAGACTAAACTCCGCCTATGTTTGGCTTGAATTCATGTCAATTAATATGTACTCCAAAAGTTGTCACAGCAGAAAGAAAGCATCAAAAACAACCACAGAAATGTATGACTATCAATTTATGCAACGTGTTTTAAACGGTCACAGTATTGCTTCAATCGTGGCTAACAGACATTATGTGCTCAGTCTTAGACCTGTTACGTTTGACAAAAGTGAAAACTTATTATCACAGTACAATACATTGTAACATACTACTGTTCTCTGTGAAGGAGGAAATCTTCAAGATGAAGATGATTTTTTCCTCAAGGCAATGCACTACTAAGACAAGCTTTTAATACATGTTTTTGTGAATACTGTACATGTCCTCACCTCTTTCTTGTGTCATGGACATGTGGGAGAAAATGGCTTGTGATGATGGCCGGTCTACGGCCAGCTGGGAACACTTTGGTCATGAGGCCCTGTAGCACCCTCTCATCCTCATGGTTATCGCAAGTGAAGGCCTGAAGCTGGCCTTTAAGACATACTTCTACAGCCAAGGCCATCTCTGGGTCCTTCAGGCTAATAAGGTAACCTGTTAGAGGAAATATGAAAAGAGAAGACAAGTAAGAACTGCACAGATGTCACCTTTTGGCACATCTTATTACATATTAATCTTATTATACACCCAGGCAAGGTGTACTGTAACCTTGGGTGCTTTGTTGTTTTTTTCTTGATTCTAAAGACTGAGGGAGAAGTCAAGGCCTGGGTGCCATAAAAATTCATCTATGCACAACCAAGTCTTACCCAGAGGTCCTCGAGGTCTGTGCTTGAACTGGCCCCTTTTGTGAGCTTCCTGGATGGCGTTGAGGAGTGCAGGCATGTGCTCTCCAAAACGCCGCAGGCGATTGGACCGACTGCTCTCCATAGTCTTCAGGTTTCTTCTGTTGGCATCAATGGACCTCTGGACCATTTCCTGCTCTCTCCTGAAGGCAGAAGGAGGTGGGTGTTCTGATTATGTTAGAGGTTAGCGTTTCAGTTATTCCACTGCAGTATGCATCCTGCAGATACTCTTCTCCTAATTGTGTTTATTTAGGGCTGCCAGGGAGATAATAGTTTACAAAGGGCCCTAATCTACATTTTTTACTTGGGATGGTCTATCCATCAATGCTTCGTTGCTTAGAACGGGATTAGAACCATCTAGACTGAAGGACTGAATACTTTTATTCTAGCTCAATTTCTAAACTCATTGCGAGGCACAGTGTACGGGGGTTCTTGAGGATGACCCCATGCAGTTTCTATTTTCCTACCTCATTTTTCCTTGTTCCTCCTTGGCACGACTGCAGGCGTGCTGATACTGGTCAATCTGCTGGCCCAGAGTGGAGATCTGGTGTCTCAGGTTTTCCAGCTCAGCCTGTATCTGCTCCATACGCTCCGTCCTGGCCTGGCTCTCCACTCCTGTTGTCTGACTGATGCTAGAGGGAGAAGTGAAGGACAAAAAGCACAGGGGAGTCCAGAATAAAAACATGTTTCAACTTGAATGAAACACAGAGAACGGGAAAACGAGAGGAGGTCGTACTTCAGCTTGAGATCCTTTATCCTCGAGGACAGCTGAACCTTGTCCTTTTCCAGGTCCCTCAGGTTAGCCTTGCATCTGTGGACAGTGACCTAGCTCGGACACATAATTGAAGAACAGAAACACTGGTTAGTTACACAATGATAGCAGTAACAGCTCTGCCCCAGATTATATCTGACAAGATATCAGGATGTTACGATACCCAGTTTTTGTTTTACTCTTGTAGACATCTTCAGTGAAATATTTAGAGTTAAGCGTTTTTATCTGTACCACATTTTGAGCTCTTGACCAAAATGTTTTGCTATACCGTGGCTTCAACATATTCAATAATTATAAGAAAATGACAATTCTCACATTAAAGCATATATAACAAAAAGATTAAATTGAATATCACAAAAAAAAGTTTTTTTTAACTGAATCAAAGTAAGATCAGGGTCAGACGGACCCCAGGATAGAGCTCATGAGGTTACTAACTGCTGTTGTACAGTGACACTTGTGAGGATTTTGTACAAAGGGATGTGTGATTTGGTTATAGTCACTGCACTCCATTCCCTTAGTAACAGTTACAACCTAAAATAATTTCCAGTAGTCATATTAAGTGACTGAACCCACTGACAGCAGTATCCACCTAACAGGCTGCAATAATGCATTGCCTGAGTTCTGACCTCGCTGGACTTGACGAGGGTATTTTGTTTCTGGACCTCGGCCTTCAGCTCGGAACATTTGGGCTGGAGTTCCAGGAGTTGCTGCGTGACCCCATCCAACTGTTCCTGGGTCTGCTTTTGCTTCCTCTCAGCCTCCTCGACCTTATTCTGCATTGTTACATAAAAACAGATCAAAGGAGGAGGGGGTTAAAGGTTAGAGGAGGAAAGAGGGCTATGGATGGACAGGTGAGAGGTTTTGGTGTGAGCTACAAAACAGAAGTAGTTGTTATTAAATTACTTGCAATTACTGGTTATACTACAAACACACACATTTAATTATCCTTAAAAAAAAACTAAAACAAATTTCAAAATAATCTAGACTTAATGAGAATTAAATACACTTACATTATACTGTTTTTAAACTCTAACACTAACTCACCTTCCATTCATCCACCTTCTCATCATATTTCTCTGTAGCACGTCTGTCTGACCGCAGCTTCTCCTTCATTGGATCCATCTCCTTCTCCACCTCAGCCACCTGCAACATTTAAATCACAGTCAATAAGATTTACGAGAATTATCTTTTAAATTTCAGAAGGACCTTGGGGGAGTTTGGGCTGAAGGTCGCAAACAACAACAAACTGATCAGGAGGGCCGTGATGTCCGTGGGGGACGGGAGCTGGACACTCTGAACGGGATACCGTGCAGAGCAAGGAAGGATGCTTGGTCCAAGGCTTCCAGTCCATCTTGTGACAATTCACACCCTCTCTACGACAACTATCTGCCAGCAAGACGGGAGCACTCAGCAGAAGACTCCTCTCCACCCAGATGCGAACACAGAGCGCCAACAGGAAATCATTCCTGCCTGTTGTTCATCAAATCTCTACAGACGCCTCCCTCAGGAGTCAGACCAACGCCTTCCTGTAATTCGACTCTAAATATTGACATTCATTCCATTCTTTTGCACCTCTTTGCACATTATCCATATCACTGTAATATTTGATCTGTATATATATTTTTTTTGTGTTGAATATATATATATATATATTATATATATAGTATATATATATATATATTATATATATAATATATAATATATATATAGATGTATGTATATATATAAGTAATATATATATATATATATATATATATATATAAATATATATATATATTATTATATAATATATATATATATATAATATTGTTTTGGGTATAATATTCATTTGTAATATATATGTCATTTGTATATCGTGGATGTGTAACGTTCTGTCAAAATAATAAAAAAATAATTTCCCTCTGGGATTATTAAAGTATTTCTGAATCTGAATCTGAGTGGGTGAAGGGTTGGGAATTCCAAAAAAATAGGAGAAAATGATCTCACCAAAGCCCAAGCCATTTGCTTCTGCAGCTCCTCCAGTTTGGTGTGCATTTCATCAAGTGATGCCAGGTTCTTGTAACGGTCCTCTTTCTCCTGGTACTTCCGCTTCAAGTCCTTCAAGCACTGTAACAGTCATAATAATCATATATGGTCATATAAAACATGGTTTAAAAAGAGGAGTAGCTGCTATGCTTTACTGGCTAGCTATGCTAGTCAAAGGATTAAACATTCTACCCACAATGAAGCCTTAAAATTGATCTAATAGTATATTATAGTCCTGCACCACAGGACAGGACAGGACAGGACGGTTTACAACAGCCAAAAACAACACTATCAGACACTAAACAATGAGCTGGAACTATATATAAAACAGGCCCAGTGACGCAGAGTGAAGCAGCAAATTTGGGCCTCTCTGTAGGTTCATCAATATGAACGAACCCTTTCACCTAAGTTATTGTGCTACTGTAAAATGTCAGTGATAGCCACTTTAAATATGAACATGTCAGGAGGACTAATTCTTACTTCACTATGTTGTCCAACTTTATCCTCTGTGACATGTTTGGTGGTTTTGATGTAGACAAAATCCTCTCTCATCTGCTCCAGTTGGGTAGCTTTCATAAAAAACTGCAAGGAGGAATGAAAAATAAATGAGTAACCAAAACAATCTGACTAAATCAAAGTCCACAAAAACAACCGATAAAAGATTCACATTAAAAAGATTAATTCATTTATAAATTACCTTATATTTATCACCCTCTCCTTTGGAATGTAGGAAGTATTTGCTCATCTCTTGAGTAAGAACTGACACAGGATTATTGACCTTTGGAAGAAAACAAGTTACTAATGACCCTCTGTCACCAACACAGTAACTGACTGAAGTCCTGTGGAAACTAACGGAAGTAGGTTCATCCCACAGGATTTAATTTTGTTGTATCAAAGTTTACTGCGTAAACCTTTTATAGCACTAACCTGTATATTAAAATTGTCCAAGATGGCAAGTAGCTCTTCCTTTTTGTTTGAGACAAGTTGACCTATAAAAAAGGAGAACGAAAAATCTTTAATGCTCAATTAATTATTCCAGCAGCTACAGGAAGTGGTCATTTGTGTACTTCTATTGCAAAACTTTGTCTGAATCCTTTTAATTTTCACTCTTTTTGACATTTTGACTCGTGAATAGTGATACATTCATCACTGTATAATCCTCATTGATCAATCTGTTTTGTAAATTTGTTTTTAATTGATATACAGCTTTCAGTTCAGCTTTTAGTGACCATATTTGTACTCTGCACTTTAGCTTTTAAGATCATAATCTAATGATTAATAATTTAAAATGACTACTTGAATATGATACAGTAGCACAATGTAGCAGTAGTCTCGCACCATAATACTGTAGTATGATAATCCATAACTCTCCACATTCTTTACCTGACTTGCTCCTCAGTTTATAGGTTCTCAATCCATCACGTGTTATTCTCAAGTCTACAATGATGGCTTGACCATAGACCTCAGGTTTGTAAGCGTCCCTTCCTTTGTTGCGCAGGGTGATCGATACGTCAGCTGAGCTGAGGAGACAGAGTAACACAAATTAAATCTATCGAGAGTCAAGTGATATCATTTTTAATAAAAGTTACATTTACATGTCACACACACACACACACACACACAAGGTGCCAAGTGGGGTTAAGAGGAGAAATGTCAAACAATTCTGTCCAACCTGACTGGCAGCTACCACCCATCTCAGAAAGAGAATGACACAAAAGAACGTACATCAGACGATGTTTACCTTTCTCCTTCCTTCACAAAACCCTTCAGGGATGAACCTCTATTTGTGGCCTGTGCATTCCCGCCTAAGGCAACTATGAGAGCTGTCAGAACGGCACTCTTTCCACCTGTCACACAAGCAATTTGTACACAGAAAAAAAAATGTAACAAACAAAATAACTAAATGGAAGACAGGACAGACAGAAAAGAACAGAATGTATGCCAAAAATGAGGGTAATGTGCAGCGTTTCCCATTTATAGGCTCTACTACCGCTCATGTAAATAAAATACAAATTCATCCCCACCCCACCATCATTTCATAATACATAGACCAGCAGACCGTCAGCCCTGCTACATTTCCAAAATAGAACATTTATTCAATATGCAAATCATGGTTATGTATTTCTTAAGAGTTGTCTATGTTGACATATAGATATTTTTGGGGGTCTTTACCTAACAAATGTGTTTTCTTACATCAGGAGAAAATGTTGTACATGATTTAGGTTTAAGGCATTACACAGATTATCATTACAATTTAGGACTAACAAGATAATTCATGATAAATGCACTTGTACAACTAAAACTACAGACTTGAGACGTCAAGCACTGATGACATGAAGTACCAAAATCTTGCTCAGAAAACTAATTTAAGTACTAGAATAAAAACATTATTTAAGTCTCTTCACTTCCTGGTAACTATAAAAAATACGTTTCTAAACAAGCACTTAATCAGTTTGATCAGATCACGTAGTCAGTGACACACCAGCGTCCATATAGTTGTGTCTGCACAGTAACAGCTTAAAGACTATAACACACAACAGGTTAGGGCATCAGTTGCCATAGTAACAAACACAGACCCTCATGAAAACTGGCACGAGAAACAACTTAATTTCAGTTCAAAAGATACTTAATAACTCCTCTTTTCTAGGAATATCACACTGGCTGAACGGTTACACTCACTTCCGTTGTTGCCGACAACAAAGTTGACATTGGAACCAAAACTGAACGGGCCGAGGTGAGAGTGGCACATGAAGTTCTTCAGTGTGATGCTCTCCACAATCCCGGCGTCACTCACCACGTCACCGGCAGACTGCACCTAAACACAGAGTTATTTATGTCACTGCTCACCGACACACACTTCACATACGACGCAAGCGTAACATATCGACTTGAACAAAAACTGTAACATGTTTTACAGCGTGACAGCAGGAGTGGCTCTACAAGGGTGGCATGGGTTGGCAGCTGCCTGGCTCAAATCTGACACTTTAATTTAGATTCATTAAAAAGAATAACACGTTAAAAAAAACCATTTAACTGCCAGCTCTGGCTCAGGCAGTAGAGCCGGTCATCCGCTAATCAGAAGGTTGGCGGTTCGATCCCCGGCTCCTCCCGCTGCATGTCAAAGTGTCCTTGAGGAAGATGCTGAACCCCAAATTGCGTATGAATGAACTAGTTGTCTGTTTGTGATTTATGAATGGGTGTGAAAGGGTGAATGTGGCATGTAGTGTAGAGTGCTTTGAGTGCAGTGTACAGTGAGTTATGGACACATTTTAAACTAACTGACTTATGTTCAACCAAAAAAAGACATGTATTTGGAATTTTTTTTTACAGATTTGGAAATAACCTCCTTGCCATCCCATAAATACTTCCTCTAGATCCGCTGGTTGCATGGCAGCCACAGTACACACCTGTTTACTCAGTGATAGATCATTGATCATTCTCACTAATCATAAACATTTAACATCTTCCATTCTCCCCCTCCTCCTCCACAGGTTTGGGCCCGTTTGTGGGTGCTTGTCACTTGGCGGAGGCTGCCTCTTTCCTTTTCGACATCTTGGACACCTACTTCTTTTTTTTTGGGGGTGGGTGGAAGGAAACTGAAAGAGGGAAAACACCACACACACACCACACACACACACACACACACACGAACACAGAGAGAAGGACCACAGTTTTAGCATGAAGCAGTCAAGTTGCTTTACTCAACTTTAAACAGAGACTCTAGTTCACGCAGGATAAAACCACCACCTAACGGGCTCTGTATCTAGCTCCGCTCCACGTTGAACTTCACTTTCAAACACGCTGGCGCCACAAAAACTTTAAAACTTTAGAAACTTTAAAACTTTAAAACCTGACGTTAGCGGAAGTCACATCAAGGTTAGATGCCACTCTACACGAATTAGCATTAGTTAGGTGGCTGGTGCTAACTGGGAGGCTAACACGGGCTGAAAAGGTGAATAAAATACGACTATCGGCGACAAACAGCAGGGGTTGAAGGAGAAGTTAATAACAGGGTTGCCGGTTCGGCTCCTGCGTCGTTATTAAAGAGAGCACGGAGAAGTGGTATGGGAAAGGTCTATGGAGGGCGACTGCTTACCGACGTTTTGGCGGCACGAAACTCACGGCTGATGGGGGGAGGGAACAGCCAGCCGTGTCTGCTCCCCGCGCTCCGTCGGACAAGTTCTCGCGTGGGGAGAAACCACGAGATGCGGTTTGCTTCTCTTTGCTTTTCCCTTTTTCCCTGGATTGCGGTTTGTTTTCATTAGATATATTACACATCCTCATTATATTTCCTCACTATTTGCCTGCCTGGTCTTTAAAAAATTAATTTTAATGGGTATTTTGAAAACAGAATTTTCTTCGTCAATGGCTTTGGAAAGCGCTGTATTTCAAACTTTGTGTCTGCTTTGAGTTTATTCTTTTGGGGTCCATCGGGTGGAGTAACTTTGATACTTGCTTTGTTAGCCCACTCTTTTTTCCCCTTTTTTTTTCAAAATTCAGAGTTCTTAACCTTGGCTTAAACGTAAATTGGGTGGAACATCAGAACATCATTTAAACACACCAAACTTAAATTCTTCATCGATCCCTCTACTGTAGGTGGGGTGTGCTTTCTTTTCCCACACCAGATTCAACTTACCCTTCTATATGTGTCCAAAATAGCATGCAATTCTGTGGTCTTTCTCTAATTGTTGTTGCATGTGTTATAAGAGAAATAATGTTTCTCATTACTTTCCTTACTTTTGGGTTCGCCATCCTTTTTCGCAAAACTACATGAATTGAACTCTTTGCTAATTTCCACTGGCGTTCCATCTTTGCGTATTGCCAAAATTTACCTTTTTAATAATAAAATTCTAGAACTGGTTTGCATCATGTTCATGCGTTGCACGGTATAAGCATCTGGTTTTGGTTTTTTAATTGCTACATATCTAGTATCCTTTCAAGTCTGGTGCATTTTGCAGGTCAGACTTACAGTACAGATCCACTGAAGTATATAAAACATTGGTGGTATAATTTGAGCACCTACCTCTTTTTGGAGCCACTGCCCCGTTGGACTAAGATCGCCATAGTATTTTT
>NW_023340246.1:18220721-18234564 GCF_004916995.1 Morone saxatilis | reverse complement strand
ATAGTTGTTGAGAGATTTTACTCAAAAGCCAAAATATCGTCCTCATGGGGGCGCTAGTAGAAAAGTCAGGGAATTGCCATTAGTTATTAGGCTTCATCCCCTGGGGACAATGAATGTCTCTGAATTCTTATCGACCCATCCGGAAGTTATTGTGATATTTTAGTCTGTGACGTGGTGGACCAACTGACTAACATTACCATCCATAGAGCAACACTCTTTTCAGAAACAAATAATATAATAATAATCTAGAAACCTCACATGGGGATTATTTCTTTAGTAGAAAATAGTTTGATTGAAACTCTTCACCCGTTCACAGTGAGGTCTGTGGATTATTTTGCATAACCAGGATTTATTTTTGGAAAGACACATTAATGTTTAATTTTATAACTCCCACTTTTCATTGCTATTATCACCACAGTTCCATTGTATTGAGGCGGAAGCAGAAATCTCAGAAAATATCAAACTGTGGCCACATAAAACCAAAACTATCTGCATGGCTAGGTGCTACCAGGCAAGTGAGAATGTATGTATTCTATATATATTTGCAATTTGTGTGAACCGACATTTCAAGTCATGTTTTTAGATTGCTACCCATGAAAGCTCATGATCTAAGATGACTGGCAGAAAAAAAAGGCTGATTGGTGCAACCAGAACAAACCCGCCTACGTTTAATAAGGTTACACTGCCATCATGAACACATTCTTGTAACATAACAGCATTATCTCACGAAAACCTCGCTGAAACAGTGTCGCGGCAGCCGAGCTGAATTGAGACGCCCAGATGTTAGAGTGTATCCGGCACAATATACCTGACCACAAACCCCATTCTCTGTCACCGAGGAATGAGCCGAGCCGTCCACGCCCCCCCCTCCCCCTCGACCTCCCAACCCAATCCAATCTACAGCCAGCAAAATGAAACAAATAAACACTAATTCGGATTATTTACGTCCAGTTTACACCACATGACGAAAGGTATGAGAGAGAGAAAAAAGAGCTATATGGTGGGTGGATAATTGTAACAGTGGTAGTAATAAGTGCAGCAGCTACAGTGATAACAATTAGATTTGATTTCATTTGAGAATGCCTCCACAGCTGCTCCCCACTCACCCCCTTAACCCCCTTCTTCCCCTTTTTCCCTTCCCCCCTCCTCTCCCTCCCCTCGCTCCTCTCCCCCTAGATTAAAGTGGGTGTGTTAATTCCGTGGTGTAGCGATCGAACAGCTCTGGCAACAATGGGAAATGGGCTATTGATCAGAACAGCTCAGATTAAGACTAGGCAGTGGAGCTCTTTCTTGCTCTCTTTCCCTCCCTTTCTCTCCATTTCCCACCTTCTTCTGCCTGTCTTCCTGTCTGTCCTGCTTGTGTCATCTCCCCCCCGTGCTCCTCTCTCCCTCTCTCTTGTCTTTCACACCCGCAGACAAGAGGAGTGTTTGCATGTATAAGAGAGTCTATGAGGATTTCCTTGTGCCTCCTCCCTGTCCTTCCTCTCTTGCTCTCACTGCTTCCCTCTTCTAATTTCTGTGCCTACATCCAACCTCCTCTATTCTCTTAAAACATCATATTTTAGCTTTATCGAATCTAAAAGATGCACAGAAACTGACAAGTATGTAGTAGCTGCAAGCGGAAGCATAATGCATAGAATGTGAGCCTTTTAACAGTACACTCTGCTGCAATTTGACATCCATTCACATGAGATTTTATATCAATCAGTCACACAGAGGGCCTGTGTTGTGCCACAATTAAAATCCGCCCTATCAGAACAGCTCACATACCAAAATTAGCTGTCATGATCGGGCCGCGGGACAGAACACATTGAATTTGCATTGAATAGACATAAAACATACCAAATGTGAGGAGACAGCAAATCCATACAGTGAAAAGTGAGCTAAGAATCCCCTGCTCTACTTATATTAATTAACTCAGTCAATGTGGATGTGATAGGTCAGTTATTCATCCTCTTCCAGCGCCTCCCCACTCTGTCGCATATACCTCCCAGGTGTCAGAGGCTCAGATGCTCCAGCTGCTGAGCAGGGATCAGCGGGGGGAAAAATACACCCCACTGTGGATGTTAGAATGAGCTGGTCTCATATCAGTGTTTAGAGGTTACTGGCATTTTTCAGTGTGTCTGCTTCTTTTGCCCTTTTCATATTTTAGAGGTGACACGCACAGATGCAACAGACAACTGCATACATGGACAAATACTGATATGCACCGGCAGCATGCACACACACCAATGGTCACATCAATATTGCCATGACCCTCAGGGGACTCGCAGTATTGGCAAAGCTTTCATCTGCTGAGTGTGTGAGTGTCTGATACTCCTTGCTCCCGACACACACACACACACACACACACACAGAAGCTTGATGTATAGTAAGAAAAAAACAGTCATACACACAAACAAATGCTGGTTGTAGCTTTGTGCAGGTGTGAGCCCCAAAATCAGGGCAAAGAGTTGCGAAAGTGTCAGCTGGAGGGATTGTGACAGAAGGCTGACATCAGCAGTCAACACTAGAGGGCGATAAAGAGTTGCTTGCGTTGTATCTGAGTGTGGTGATGGTGATGTATGTGTATGGCTGTGGCTGAGACCATGGCCATGTTGTACCAACATTGCTCCATACAGTCAACATTTTTGGCTTCCACAGTTTGTATAACACATGTTTTTTGTTTTAAATCGGAATAATTTAAGAAAAAAATGAGGTAGATGAGTGACAGTAGAGTGAATTTTGCTTTTTGCAATTTCAATTATGGATACAATTTATGATTATTTTTATGATTTATTAATCTGCTGAAACATTTAGTCTATAAAATGTCAGAAAGTAGTGAAAATTGCCTAAGGTGAAGTCTTGACATTGCTTGTTCTGTCCAACAAACAGTCCCAAACCCAAAGATATTGAATGTAGGATATAAAAATCCTTACATTTGAGAGGCTAAAATCAGTGAATCTTTGAGGTTTTTGCTTTAAAAGTTGATGAGGTGATTAATCATATCAGCTCTAATTTCCATCATCCCATTATCTTCAGTGAAATGGCTTCTCACTGCCATGTTACTCCTGCTCAGCACTAAAAAAAACATGATCGAAACTACTTTTTGCTTCCACCATCTGGTCACTTGCTGATACGACCCCTCTACCCTCCTCAGCAGTGGGGGCATGTCATGTTAGCAGTCCAAGAATCTGACCTTATTCCACTGTCAGAGTAATTATAAATCAGAGTAAGCGGAGAACACAGCATCCCGTTCTTCCTTCCAGCTTCAGTCCTCCTTCTCCCATTCTTCGATCACTGCGCCTCATCTTCCTCCCCTCTGCTCTCCTCTCCTCTTTTGATTCCCTTGTCATATAGACTCCAGCTCTCTGCGCTCAAATGAGTTCCATGGGTTTACCTAATTGATTATTAAGTTGCTGATTAAGGATCAATTAAATAATTAAAGTTTGTTAAGGGCAGAGTCGATTTACTGGCATGGGAGCCGGGGCATGCTCTCCTCTTCTGTGTGTGTGTGTGTGTGTGTGTGTGTGTGTGTTTGTGTGATTTCACTCATGCAGACGGTTGATAGAAGCAATGCTATTGAGTTGAAGCTGATGTGTTTCACTGTAATGTGGAATTTGCTGCAAGGACAGTGAATTTCTTTATAGTGGTCAACTAAATCCAGACTGACAGGTAGGGCTCGACCTTTAGTAAATGGCGTTTTATGTTTTCCTTTATGTTCATGGATGAAAAAGAAAATATCGTTGTGAATATGTAACATTACACTCCAAGATAGGAGAACGCAGTGATTCCTTTCAGACTTGAATTCAGCCCTTGGGTGGATGTGGAGGTTTTCTGTCAGAGAAAAAACACTGTCAGGCACAATGAGTCCCAGTTGTAGGGACAACTCCTTCAAGTGACCACTTCCATTGCTTGTTGGTTGGGAATTGCTCCCTGATTCAAGTTGAGCAACTTTTGGGGGTCAGCATGTTGATCAACACAGTTGACACCTTGGTGGCCAAGAGAGGTGGGACAGAGGGGATGGAGAGGCTCCTCTTGTGGCAGCAAAGAGAGCCCTGAAAGAGAAAACACACACACACACACACACACACACACACACGAACAGAGAGAGACCACAGTTTGTAGCATAGAGTCAAGTTGTTACTCGAACTTTAAACAGCGACTCTAGTTCACCAGATAAAACCACCACCTAACGCTTTATTAGCTCGCTCCACTTGAACTTCACTTTCAAAACAGTGGCCACAAAAACTTTAAAACTTTAAAACCTGACGTTAGCGAAGTCACATCAAGGTTAGCCACTCTACAGAATTAGCATTAGTTAGGTGGCTAACTGAGGCTAACACGCTGAAAAGGTGAATTAAAACGACTATCGCCGACAAACAGCAGGTGAAGTAACAGGTT
Source organism: Morone saxatilis (assembly GCF_004916995.1). Taxonomy (NCBI): domain Eukaryota; kingdom Metazoa; phylum Chordata; class Actinopteri; family Moronidae; genus Morone; species Morone saxatilis. Next base: position 18,230,181 of record NW_023340246.1, on the reverse strand, counting down.
GCGGTCGGCTCTGCGTCGTTATAAGAGAGCACGAAGTGGTATGAAAGGTTATGGAGCGACTGCTTACCGAGTTTGGCGGCACGAAACTCAGCTGATGGGAGGAACAGCAGCCGTGTTGTCCCGCGTCCGTCGGAAGTCTCGCGTGAAAACACGAGATTGTTTGCTTCTTCTTGTTTTCCCTTTTTCCTGATTGTTGTTGTTCATAGATATATACACATTCCTCATTATATTCCTCACTATTGCCTGCTTTTTTAAAAATAATTAATGTAATTTTGAAAACAGAGTTCTCGTCAATGCTTTGAAAGCCTTATTTCAACTTTGTGTTGCTTTAGTTTATTCTTGTGTCCAATGTGGAAGTAACTTTATACTTGTGTTACCCACTCTTTTTTCTATTTTTCCAAATTCAAGTCTTAACTTGGTAACGTAAATTTGGAACATCAAACATCATTTAAACACACCAACTTAAATCTTCATGATCCCCTCTACTGTAGTGTGTGCTCCCCCACACCAGATTACTTTCCCTCTAATGTTCCAAAATGCATGCAATTTTGTCTTTCTCTAATTGTTTGCATGTGTTATAGAAATTAATTGTTTTCATACTTCCTTCTTTGGTCCATCCTTTGAAAACTATGAATTTGAACTCTTGTAATTCCACTGGTTCCATCTTTGCGTATGCCAAAATATCCTTTAATAATAAAATCTAGAACTGGTTTGATCATGTCTCATGCATGCATATAACATCTGGTTTTGTTTTTAATGTAATACTATATCCTTTCAAGTCTTGGTGATTTGCAGTCAGACTTACAGCATCCCACTGAAGTATAAACATTGTGGTATAATTTGAGCACCTACCTCTGAGGCCACTTCCCCTTGACTAAGATCTGCATATATTTTTCCACAAGCCTTTAATGTTCAAGAACTTTGCTGCTCGCTTCACTATAATTTAGATTTTTTGGTGTTAAAAATATTAGTTGTTAGTAATAAGTATGAATTTTCTCTATGCAGATAAGCTGCAAAAAAGAGAAGGAGATTCATTGTTGAAAATGCGTTTTTATGGATAAGCAAAACAAATCTTCCAACCCTGACAGTGAAGGATGCTTTATTACATGCAGCTCTTGATAAAAATAAACTCTAACAGCAGCTTACTTTAAAATCCCTTTGCTGTCACACAGTCAACATAAACTAGCAGCAGTCAAGGTTTTTCAAAACAGGCACAACTAAAGCACACTGCTGGCTCCTGGCAAGTCTCCCAAAGCCAGGAACCTATTCAGTTTGAACTCAAAGTCAATGGGACGTTCACTGGGAGGCCTGTAGTTCCCTCTCATTGTTGAGGTCAGGTATGGAATGAGTGCACAGTTCTCTTCAAACAAGGCAAGTTTCTTTTTGTACTTCTGGCTGGTGTAGTCCGTGCTCTTGTGGTTGAAAGCTGTAAAAATATGAGATTTTAATCCATTAGTTGGATACAAAATTTGACTAAAGCAAGAGTAAGTAGATAAACAAAACAGTCATTAATACCCTTACCATCATCATTAAGTTTAAGCAATTCATGCATGATATTTTATTTTATTATTATCAAGGTAATCTTGGAGATCTTGCTTACCTTTCAGATAGAAGGCCAAATAGAGAAGTGCTGATCTTTGTATACTGAGGAAGGGATACTTTGGTTTGAGACAACCAACAGCTGTCATTGCCTTGATGACTGCTACTGCCACACCCTAAAAAAATACAGGTTTAACTTAAAGCAGGGCAGATGTCAAAGAAACGTATATATGTCAACCGTTGATGTTAAAAAATCAGCTGCAGACATTACATTATTACAGAATATTGGGATGTGTGTATGTGTGTGTGACCTGTTCCAGGTAGCCCAATGTTGGAAGGGAAGTGAGGGGTACAGGCTCACAGAGAGGAGGAATTTTACTGGGCAGCTTCTGGTCGCAGTAAGTTTCAGGAATCCTTGAAATATAATATATCAACACCACTTACTGTAACATGGTCAAATAACACTATAATGTCTTCATTATAAGTATTGCACCACATGCACCACAGAATAAACCTTGTGAACAGAAAACATGACTTCACACCTCAAAAACTTGGCCTGTTTCTCCTTCGTTTCAAAAATGTAGATCCGTTCTCTGTATTCCACAGCATATTCCATCTTTCCTCGAACCAGAGCTTCATACCTATGGACAAATAAATGTTTTTTTGGAGGGGTCTTAGGCATGTCTGTGTATTCTCAAGATAACAGAAATTATGTACCTGTCAGAATTAGCTTTGACTATTGAGTTGGAACTTAAGGACAACAATATTACTTCAAGCAAGAGAGACAGAGTTAGAGTTAGATTTTAAATGAACTGTATAAGTGTGAATATTGTACCTTCGCCTCCCATCCAGATAAGTGACCGGGCAGAAGCCTTTCATCTCAACTTGCTGTGGGAACCTCTTCTTCACCTGACTCTCAGTTATCTTTCTTGGCAGCAGGTGGGGTTCTGGGAGAGTGCGTGGGCAGCTAGGAGTCACAAACTGATCTGGAGTGACCAGGAACCGCTGTGGTTGAGAGAGCAACATTAAAATGTTATTTTTTTCCACTGGATAATGACAGAAATCATGCCCAGAATGTATCTGAAAAGAAGAAAGTCTGCTTCATTTGGCTTCTCCATACTCCATTTGACCGTCTGTGTCTTTTGAAAGTGTCACTCCAGTGCACTGACCTCTAGATGGTCTTCACCACACATCTTGTAATAGCGTCCCCTGTGCTCAGCAGCATGAGTTAAGTCCGCAGTTTCAGAGCAATCCACCAGGTGGTACTGTAGAGCCAGGCAGACGGGACAGTACTGGCCAAACTCTCCAAGCCGATACTGCAGCTCCTTGGGTGTGATGCACAGTCTGTTGATGCAGGCTGCTTGCCCTGCAAAATTAAAATGCATGGGGAAGAGTAATACCTGTCATCTTAAGAGTAACTGTTATTTGTCTTTTTGTTTTATTCCTGGAGTTTCCTTTGTAAGTTAAGTTAAATAGTAAGTTTTCTACAAACAAGAAATTACAAAAAATAAATAAAAGGTTGAAAGAAACTGAAAAAGATTAAATGCATCCTTGTCAATTAAATGCTTTCAATGTTTTCAATGCATACAGTATTTGGCATGATGTTTTATTTTAGGTGTAAATAACTTTGCTGAGTTGATGCTTGGATAAGCTTAGTACTTACTGCTGCCCATCCTCTCCAGGTAGCTGTGGATATATTTCATGCTGATGCTGACCTCCTTTATAATGCTGTTCCAGATCCACCATTTGCTCTTTAACCCATCGAGCTGGATCCAGTTCTGATATTGTTGCCGGAAGTGTTGCCTCACATGCTCCACCTCCTGCTTGTAACATGAGTTACGAATGTGGAGGATCTCGGAGCTGTCGTGCATAAGGTGAGGCCTGCAGTCAAAGGACATCTTATTACAATTACTATTAGGATTTATGATTTTAAAAAACTCTCAGACTTAGGATCTCTGAAAATGTGTGTTTATAGCTGCTATTAATGTGTGTTCTCTGACTTGTTGCTCTTCATCTTGTCCACAAGGCCTTTCTTCAGCACCTCCACTGTGTCCAGCTCCAGCTCAACTACTATCATTGGGATGATGCTCCGAGACCCCATCAACTCTGCCTGCTTAAGTGTCTGAGGAAAGCCATCCAACACATACCTGGAACGCCAAACAAGTAAATACTGTCAAACAACCTCAAGCAGGAATAAAAACATGTGCAGACAGTCATAAGTAAGAGTATAGTCTTCTTCTTGAAACATCAACAACTTTAAATGGATCACGCCTACCCTCGAGTGCTGCATACTGAACTCATAAGCGCCACCTCCAGACACTGAATGGCCAGTTCATCAGGCACAACACTTCCCTGGGAGAGATGCTTTTTTATGTGGACAGCCAGATCAGTATCCTCCTGGGTGCTAAGCACCATACGTACAACACTGCCGATGGACAGCCGGGCCAAGCCATATTTCTGAGCAAATATCTGTGCCACTGGAGAGATAAAGCAAAGTGAGAGAAAGTGTGTGAGTATTTGAGAAAAGTGCAAAAGAAACAACTTTGGGTGGATCATTTTCCAGCTGTCTTGAGTCTTACTTGTCGTTTTTCCTGATTTAGGTGGTCCAACAACAGCCATTTTAACAGGAAGGCACGGAGTGGGCTTTGGCTGTCTAAGGTACTTTAAGGGGTTGAGCATAAATGTTTTGCGGTTCTCCTTTGACGCAAAGAAGTAGATGTACTGATGGAAGATGAGAGGAAATGTGGTATTGAGAGGCCACTGCAGAGGCTGGATCAAATCTCTCTCTTTGTATTGCTGCAGAAGGGGGTGTGTAAAACAATATGTTAGAGTTGCACTGATTAACATGTCTGCTCAAAGCTTATTAATGACAAAAACCATGGCCTCATACCACAGATGCAAAAAAATAATAATTCCTGACATATGCCTACCTTTATGGGGTCCCAGCAGCCAAAGGCACTGTGGAGCTTGTAAGAGGAGAGCAGCAGCTTATGTGCCAGGCTGTATGAGACAGGCCGGCATTTTTGAAAGAGTGACTCCCTGTTGGACAGCAGAGGCTGAATTTTCTGAAGCAACTGATGCTGCACCATCCGGATCTTGCGAGATGCACTGATTGACATTTTTGGTATGTTTTGTTCAGTCAGGAGCTCCTGAAAGCAGAATGTATGAGCACAAGTGAAGTACAATATGTGAACATAGATTATGCAAGTCACATTAGGTTTACGCTTGGTCTAACTTGTGTCTCTCTAAAATCATATGATGTGTTCTTGAAATCAGAATGTAAAATGTTTGAATGTCTCTAAGTATCTATCAACCGAGTATCTATAAATAATATGAGAATGATATTGGTGAGGGAAGCTAATATGCATATCTGGCTAGTCGTCTTTTTACCGTCAGAGTAGCGAGGTTGGTTTCATCTGTCCCAAAACGCTCTTCTATCTCCATCTCCAGTTTCGCAGACGCTGCCTCCTCAGTCTCCTCATTGTCTGCGTATTCATTATCCTCTTCTGAAGGAAACTCCTCCTCCAGCATGGCCTCTACCTCATCCTCAATGTTGCCTGCAGCTTCATCCTCTTCATCACCTTCTTCATCCTCATGATCCCCGGACTGATCCGTTAGGGGATTGGGGTTAGGGGGAAAGTTAAGTGGGTTAAACAGTGATGGATATCAGTGGTTATGATAAGTTTGCTTACCTTTGTTTGGTCTGCCTTATCGCCTTGCTCTGCCATGAGTTCAGCTCTTCTCTTGGCAATGTTCTCCTCCTGTACCAAAGAAATAGAAATGTGCCAGATACTCACACAATCTACAGTCATTGTCAGGACGGACAGTAGAAATAAGGCATGATAATAAAGTAAAAAATAATTCTACCAATTTGTCACATGTTTACCCGGTTCTTCTTGCGTATATCACGAAGGAGGGTCAGCTGTGCTTCACGCCGGTTGCGCTGCTCACGCCATTTCTCCAGGTATGTAGGCAACAGACGCTTCTGAACCTCCGAGACTTCCACCGCCATGGTTACCACAAGGTCAGGAAAAAGCTGTTGCTGCGACATGTAGTTCACCTCATCAGGATTGTTAGGGAAGCCCTCCAAAATAAAACCCGTAGACCTAAGAGGTAGAGTATTTAAGGGTCACAATATACATACAATAACAAAAATAAGGCATTTATAAATAATGTAGTAAAAGAAAATTTTTTACAGTTTGGGAAAACAGGGTTTTGACGTTTTTACACTTTTGTTTTTGTGAAAACAAGAAAATATTTTCTGATAAGTAGTGTAGAAGGAGGGGCAGGAAGTGCGTGTTTTTGTGTGTGTGTGTGTGTGTGTGTGTGTGTGCAACTACTTGTATGGTTCCTGTTTCCAGTATGGTTCAATAACCATATCCAGGATCTGTGGACTGAGGGCTTCTCCATCAGACAGGTAGGCTTTGATGGCATTTTCCTCATCAGTCAGTACCACTTCCTGCTGTGGACACACAAGAACAAATACATTATAATTCATTACCAGGCACCATAATACTGGAAGTTTTGCCACAGAAAAAGTTTATCGAAGATGACCTCTATGTCATTCGTGTTGTCAGAGGGGTCCTCTGTCTCTTCCTCGTCCTCCCCCCTGGCTTCCTTTATCAGGGCCTCCAAGTCTTCAGACTCCTCTGAAGACTCAATCTCGTCAGCATAAGGAACCCGCTGCTTTGTTTTGGCCATGATGAGCATTTGGAGTTGCTCCCTGAACTGAATATGGAAGATGCCCAACTTCTGGCCGAGCCACTCACCATGCGTGGTCTTGCCTGACCCTCGGGTGCCAAGCAAAAAGATCCGCAGGGCAGGAGGCTTGGACAGAAGAAGATAAGAACCTTGTTAGGGATTTTTGTTATCTTACTATGGCTTTTTTCTTTCTATTCTCGTGCCAGCTTGTACCTTGAGAGGCCCAGTCTGTGCGACAAAGTGTGCAGGGTTTTCAAGGAAGGAGTCCCTAGCGTCGAGGCTAGAGAAGCAGAAGGTCTTCTCGCGGTACTTGGCTGCTATTTCGTCCATACAGGGCAAGAGGACATTGTGGTGTTTTAGGGCCACAGGGCAGAAATGATGGGTATCGCCAAATAATCTCTTGGATGTTGTGTCCCCCTGCTTTCATTCAGAGGAAGGAAGGAAGGAACAATAATTTTATATTATTGTTTGTCAACATGGCAGTAAAACAGGCCTGTACCTTAGTCTCTCCAATCATAAATAGGATTATGAACCTGTAGTTTATAAAGTCAAAAAGGTAATTGACTGGTTAACTTAGACTAAAAGAAGAATACTTTGTTTACTGACTTCATTCTCCTCCTCTGCTGTGTCATTGTCACTGCTGCCTTCCTCAGCTCTCTCCAGCTCAGTTAAGGCCTCGATATCTTCTGACTCCTCTTCCAGGTCTATGGCTGACAGCTCCCAGGACACATAATTAAAGGGTTCTAAAGATAATGCAGTTAAACCAGATTGAGTTAAAAGTTTTTCTTACCAAACATGACATGTGGTAGAATCTCAGTAATCATTAAAACTCTATTGTCAATTCAGAAACATTTGTCATGAGTACTTTATATTTTGCGGTTACATATATTTACTTAAAAGCTGATTGGTCATCCCAACCCAAGACTATGACTGATACGGTTCCACTCACTTTCCATCTGAAGGACTATCTCTTGAAGCAGGTCCTCTGGGCTTTTGCCACCAATCTCTAGTTCTGAGTGGGCAACAGTTAAAGTGGACTGCATTTTCTCCCATTGGATCACAAACTGTTGCAGTTGCTGTTTATAGTCATTCATCTCCGGGCCATCTGGATAACCCAACTCCCAATGATCAGGTAGAACCACAGCTTGAGCAACACACAGGGGAGAAGGAGATGGAGAGTGTTAAAGACAGAGAGCTAATGTTTTTTTCAGTTTAAAACTGCTTTTAAGGCGCTTATATATTGTATAGTTTGTGAAAACCAAAAGGTAAGTGGGATTTGAATGAAAATATGTGGCCAGAGTGTGAAAATGTATGTCCAGTATAATATGTGAACCTTTATTTTGAAACAGATATGAGTAGAAGTTCTAATTCTTACACTAAGTACTTTTGACGGCAAACTACTGGAGAGAAATTTAACACACACACACTAACTGGCCTGGTGTCTGCTTTACGTAGACAGACAGATAGTACCTTCACTCTCTTCGACAACTGTCTGTAGATTTGTTTGCGGTTCTGCTGGCTGGGCCTCTACCACTGACTTCTGGTTTCTAAAATGGAAAGAGTTTAAAGACAAAAACAAAAGCTGTTCAAACAATCATTTTAGATATAACAACCCACGTGATTTTACAGCAACACTGCACCTGCACTCACAAGGCTGCTTTCTCCTTCTTAGATTGTTTGTCCTGCAACCTCTTCCTTACTGCTTTGTCCACGCTCTCCTTGTTCATCTCGTATAATCTCTTCAGAACTATTCAACATATTGAAGTTCAATAATACATGAACACTGACAGAACTGAAATATGAATATAATCTAGTCTATATATTTAAATAAAAAAAATGCATAGTTTCTATGTCTCGTACCCTGATTTCCATCACTGTCACTGAGCCAGAAGAGGATGTCTGGCTGGATTCCAGCTTGCTGTAAGGCACCCATTTGGGAAAAGTTTTTGGGAAAGTTGTCAAGCACCCAGCCAGTCCTGGCATCTGCATCAGTGTCAGCCTCTTCAATCTGTAACATCAGAATTATTATCAATCACTGTTTATAGATTTACTAAATTCCACCTCAAGCTAAACGCTGAATTAAACTTTAAGTGGTTCATATATTTGGTTCAACCTTGACATCATATTTACTGCATGTGATAAATGTCAAATGGCAACATCTATGTTAAATGTCTATGCTTTCTTACAAATAAATTCAATAAATAAAAAAGGTACTATTGTTTAGCTTTTGTTAATGTAGTTGCCATGATTTTTTACATACCTCTTTTATACGCGTCTCCAGTACCTCAGCATACAGGCCAAAGGGAGATGTGCTCATATGTTTAGCTTCTTCCAGCGCACTGAGGACCATGGCTTGTACCTCTGGATGATCCTCTGTCACTGAGAACAACAGAAAACATTTACACACAAATATAGAACATGCTGCCCATAATTACATAATCTCTCACTGTGAGCCCCAAAATTCTGAGACACAACGTAGCATGATCAGAATAACATCAATATGTACAGTAAACTATATGTAAAAATATGTTTATCTTTTTGTGTGAGTCTTACCTTCTACAGTTTCATCATCATCAAATAACATATCAGAGCATTAATTCTGTATATGCAATATTAGTTGCATGTTTAAAAACTACATGCACATACAATATATGGTATTTTGTTGTATCATACAATATATAGAACTGTACAGGTGATAGTGAATATCATCAACAAAGCTCAACTTGCCCGACTTGGGTGCGCCATCCTGCTCCATCTTCTTCTTTACATTCTCTATAGCGACCTGTGTTGTCTCCTTTTTGATTTTGTCAAGCCTCTCCTGCTCAACCTTAGCCAGAACGGGCTGCACCAATACCTCTGCATCAAGCACCAGTGCATTGTAGCGCTGAGCTAGAAGCTTACATAGAGTGCTCTTCCCCGCTTGTGGAGGTCCAATGATGGAAACTCTGCAAGGAGGCCTGGGCATTGGAGGAAGTAAGTACCGCCGGGGGTTTGTGATAAACTTTTGGTAAGCCTCCTGAGATGACAGGATGTACATTTTGTCCTGGAAGCTGCATAGGGGGGTGAAAAGTGAGTTGGTTAGTAAGTTGAGTTTCATCCAATCTCACTTGAAACTATTGTATAGATTCCTCACCTGGCCACATTTTATACATTTTTCATATTGCATTTTATATTGCATGTCTAGGTTGTTCTCTTTACTTATTGTGTTGTTACTGTGTGT
>NW_023340246.1:18217137-18220573 GCF_004916995.1 Morone saxatilis | reverse complement strand
ATCTATCTATCTATCTATAAAAGTCCCATCACTCACCCCACACTTAATTCAGGAATGCCAGGAATGACCTTGCCCTCTTTCAGAGCAACAGGACAAGTTCGGCCCCAGCGGCTCCTTCTCCATCTAAAGCCAGGGGCAACTGGCTTGGTGGAAGACATTACCCTCAGTAGGTTCTCCTAGAAAAGAGATGGACTCAAGATTAAACTACTTATAGTTAAATTAGGAGTAGATTCAGTAGAGGGGGTATGTTTAAAAATCCTATTCTTGTGTCAGCATCAGCTGTGTGTTTATAGCTCTAATGCAGGTTTGAAAAACTGGTGTTTTCTATGCATTCACATAACTAATTGTGATTTGAAATCAAATCTGTATATGGTCTTTAATGACAGACCGTGTCAATATCTTCTGATAATTCTTCATTCATCAGTCTGGGGAAGGAGGACAGGAATGGAGACACGCTTTATTGCCATGGATCCAAGACGGGACATAACAGACTAGAGACAACACAGTCAACAAACTAAGGTTAGGCCACAGAATACAGAGATAGTTGAACATGGACAACCAGTTCAACAACATATGATATAACATATATTGATGCAAAATGTTATTCTTAATTATATTGTTTGTAATACTGTAGCACGTATTTCATTCATCCTTGGTGTCTTTACCGAGTGCAGCTCTTCAGGTGTGTTGTTTCCATCAAGCTCTAACAGGTAAAGGAGATTGTGGTCCGTCATGTAGTCCTGAAAAAATATCAATTAACTTTTTTAAATTACTGGCTCTAAAATAAAGTAACCAGTCTTTTTATTTTTGTCAGTGATCATTCAATCGATTCATTAACCCCCGAAATGGGACCCTGCTACTTCCCAGCAGTGGACTAAGTGGAATAAAGTTCAAACTTTTACGCAAACACATCATCTCTGCCATCTATGACAACACTGATACAAAGTTGACAAAGCTGAAAAGGATAATTAAAATTGGTTCAGCACTCTGGCTTGTAAGAACAATAACCATGATTGCTGCATCAGAGCTGTCTGAAACTTATCATAATCCAAAGACAAAGATCAAGATTTATATTGTGTAAGAAATGGATGACTTAATTTTAAAGGATTAGTCCATCCTATAGCTGCATTATGTGTGGGCAGCGATATGTTTATTAAACTTTTGAATCAACGTGGAAGCCTTTGAGGATTTTTGGAGCCCTGGGTAACTCACCTCCAGTGGTCTGAGCATGGTATCCTTGTACATGTTGATTCTAGAAAAGGCATTTCTGGGCAAGTTCTCTGGTGTCCACACCATCTGGTCAATAAAATCCTTTTGGAGTTCCTCCTCCACAGCCTGCGAGCAAAAAATAAAAGTATGCTATAATAAAAAAAATGCTTGATTCGCATAATAGAAAATCATAGCTTGACAGCTTTCCCTTTAAAGGTTTAAAGTTGTGAAAAGGTTTTTTCAGTAAAAATTTTACTTTGTCCAAATAATACAATACAGTGAAATGAGGCAATACAGGACTTATCATTGGAATACAATCAAAACCAAATTACACAAACACCACTCACAGGTTAAACCGATCAAAGGTTAAACCCAGCAGGAGGTATTTCCTCTTGAGCCATACCTGCTCCTCCTCATCCTCCGCTTCCTCATCGCTGTTCTCCTTCTTCTTGTTAAACACCTCCTTACGCTGCCACTGATCCCTCTTGTACAGCTGCCCTGTCTCTGGGTGCTGCTTCAGACCTGACAGCCTATGGACCAGGTCCTTGTCTGCACACTGGTGGAAGATGTGAGTGTTAAATTCATCATCAAACTAACCTCAGATGTACAAATCTTTGCCGTTGTTTAAGTTTTAACTGTTTAACAACTTTAGATATGGACATGTGGGTAACAAACCTTGATGTTGATGATGAAATCAGGTGTTAGTTTGAGGTTTTTGATCAGCTCAATCTGCTCATGAATCTTCAGACACTCTTCTGACAAGAATGGCAGGCAGCTCAGAACATACCCTGCATTACAGCACACGTATTATCAACTACAAGCAGTAGCAGAGCTCCCAGAGTGGTGTTTTAAATGGCAGGTTGTTGTGCAACTTGCATACACAATCACTGCCGAAGCTGATAAAATAAGCTACACAATTTACCATAGTGCTCAACATCTGGTGAGTTAAGTCTGTCAAGAATCAGCTGCAGCACCGTGTCTTCTGGTATGCTTCCTCCACCAGATAAGACATTCAAGAGCTAAAATTGTCAGAAAAAAAGCAATTCATACCACACAAAAGATATATATTTGAAAACAAATGACATATATATAGGGGACAGTTAACCTTTCTGTCCTTTGACAAAGAAAAACATACTCACCTTTATGCCTTGCTCTGTTTTATCTTTAATGTGCGTGTTAAGCAGATCTGTATCTGAAATATTATAAAAGCTGATGAGAAATATCTTATTATATCATCTATTATGTTGGGACAAGAAGATACAACAATTATACTTACCATCGATTAAGATACATTTCCAGGACTCTGCAATTATTTTGGCCAAGGTGGATTTTCCAACACCCTGCCACAAAAAAATGACACAAAAATGAGATTGAGTCACTGGGTCATATGACGTGGAAGTTATTAGGAACAAAATGTGTTGTGGGTGTGCAGTAGTTCACTTGTTGGGGGCTTCTGGCTGCACTTTCCACAATGTTTGTGGTGTGTGAAACCTGAAACATTGAACTTTCTACACCCAGCAATGTTCAGCGTTAACCTACATTCTTAGATCCTACAGTATGGACTTGATTGGTTATTAAATTACCTGTTTAATATTTCTTTTAATGACACTATAACATGTGTTTTTTGATATAATAGATACATCCATCATATTTGCAGAAAAACACAAATAGGAAAATGATGATTTCATTATCAATGTGTGTTCAAATTCTTTACCTGAGGAAGATCTGTCATCGAAAAGTTATGTTAACATCAACAACAACCAATGTGGATGTGTTTGTAGCTACCTCTTGGAAAACCATGTTGTGTTAAGTCTGCAAAAGAGAGAAATTACCGGTCTCCCCACTATGATGAAGCAGGTGGGTTTGGCAAGAAGAGTCTCTCTCTCAGCTTCATCTTCTATAAGGTTGTCCACCAACTTTGCTGTAAGGTTGTCTGTTTGAGCTTATTGGACATCAGTGCAAGGGGGGAAACAAAGGCCATGAACAGGACGGTGCAAACAAACGATCAGCTTTATTGTAACTAACAACACTAAAGACATAGACTAGGTTAAAGATAATGTTGATGTAACCCTATCTGAATTAACTTTTTAACTAGCAACTGCTGTCACACTTCAACACACGTTTACTTACCGTTCATTTGGGGGATTATAATGTCCTTTTTACCCGTTTAAACTTGTATCATTAACTAAGTTATGTAGGCATAAACTAACTGTTACGTCGCCTAGCT
>NW_023340246.1:18211040-18217127 GCF_004916995.1 Morone saxatilis | reverse complement strand
TAGCTATCCGGTTACAGTTACCATAGCAACCGACAAACTAAAGAGAGAGCGGGGGGGATTTTTAATCTAAAGCTACCGGTGGCTAGTTTATGGCTTGAAAGTAAGTTAATGTGTGTGTTTAATTAAGTAGACAGTACATTAATACATATATAGCCGTTATCTGCGAGCGAAAAGACACACGGGTAAAAGACGAGCGGCGAAAGCGTCAATTACGAATCGCATTTTCGGTCCTTCGAGGTTTTTTTTTTTACCCTGCGAGACACCGTATCAGTTGACATGTCACCTGACTGAAACAAATTCATGTTGCTTTTCTCTGCTGTGCTAATCGTAAATACTTCAGTTTACAGACATAAGTGACTTTTATTCAAATCGTTTAATAGACGTTGTCAGCAGAGGACATGCGTAGTATCGTCCCCGGGAATGATCTGTGGCTAACGCGGCTGAATTATTAAATTAATGGTGAGTAAGGTTACTTTACTGTAGTTAACACTTAGCTGGGATATAATGAGGGCCACAATACGATGCACACACTGTGACTCTAAGTGTTAAGGTTGCCTGCGTATCTCTCTTTTGAGTTGTATGATGTGAAGTAATACACTTTGCTTTGCAGCTCTTCTGTTGTCTCATCCGCATTGTGACTGCTTGGAGAACACAAACATGCCTCAGTCAGCGAGTATCATCAGTGGGATCCAGAAGATGGTTCTGTATGAAACCAGAGCCGTAAGTCTGCCAGGAGATCTGTGCTGTTACTGCCACTGTCTCATCACGGCTTCACACACTTCTATTCATACCTGCAAGTAGTCAAAAAAAAAAACCTCTTTAAATTACACCTCCATCATGTTGAAGCTGAGGCTTTCTGGTAAATATTAGTAACTTACATACTACAGAGACAAAGTGCTGAATTAAAAGAACATGGTGAGGGAAAAGCATGTTTTTTTTTAATATACTTTTATGATCAAAGTGAACTGAGCACACCAGCTATGCATGTGACAGCACATGAACAACCACAGTCTTTTCCCAGCTCTGATGGAAGTGCCTTGCTAATGACACTGTGGCACAAATATTTATTCAGGATAGACAATATTCAGGACAGATTGTCCCAGCCAGTCTGGGTGTTCACATTTGCTGACATTCACCAATCTGTCTCTAACAGCCAAAATCCCAATCCTATCATTTATTTTAAGGATGTATTGCTCCTGTTGAAATGGACTCTATTCTTAATCGCACTGATGTTAAGAAAACTATGCTCAATATATGATTTTGAAATCTAAAAAAATTCCCAGATGTAAACATGAGGGTAGAGAAGGGTGGAGAGCGCCTGTAGGATTGTGATTACTTGTCGACAAACACTAGATGGCAGCAAAATATAGTTTGTGATGATTTGCTTACTCCTGGTATACTCCTGTCTACTGGCTGCTTACTTACAGGGGTTTGACTAGACAGTCAGAATAATTACATTTTGTCAGACAAAATTGCCTGTAATATATTAACATATATTTACATTTGGTATAGATATGTACGTATTTCAGGAACACATTTGTCGCAGTTTAGTTATCATAATCTCTGACTGTCTGTCAGTGGTGGGTAGAACGCTGAAAATCTTTACTTAAGGAAAAAGTGTGATTTCTCCCATAAAACCCAAAAGAAACAGTGCAAATGAGAGAAAAAAGGCTACTTTCTGCACAAGGAGATAATTCTGTTAATATATCAGAATCAATCCAGTGATCAGTGTGTTTATACAGTGTGTAGCCTACATTTGTTCTACATAGACTAAATCAAATTTAATACGCCATTAATGGAAAGTGAAAGTATGTCCGCCAACTTGTAAAAATGGCGATGCAGGCTGCTTTCTAGCACGGCCACCAGCGACATAGTGGCACAACCACACGTCTCTTCGTACTATAGTGAAACTAGATAAAGCTCTCCTGCATAACCACATACACTCACATTACAGCTTATTTTGGTCAATGTAGCAAAATGACTAAAACAACAAAGGCATAAATGGCAAGTGTAGTGAAGTTAAAGGTAGATTACTGGTCAAAAAAATAATACTCAAGTAAAAAGTTAAAGTACAGTGTTATAAAAGACATGAAAAGTAACTGTAAAAATACCTTTTTACTCATTTAAGTTACTTGTAGCGGGTTACCTCTGCTGTCAATCCATTTTACTGAACAGTGGGATAAACTGACTGTCTCACTATTGTGGACAAAGACGGCTTCATCGGATATGTGGACGTGTGGAACAGGACAAAATGGCTCTAATGGTTGCGGACTGTACTGATACATGGTGTTCCAGTTTGACGCTCTTTAATGGACAGAAAATCTTAACCATCTTGCAACCCAGTGTGAGAGAAATAATGACTGCAAGAGAAAAGACACAGATCTTAACAAAAAACACATTATAATGTAGCCTTGTGATCAAATATATGGTGTGCCCACATGTGCCACATGCACCGTGGTACATGACAAGTTGTCCTACTGTGTTCTCTTGAAACTGGCTACAGAGACTGAATCTGCCCGAATGTCATCCATGAGAAAGCTCCCTGTGTTGACGAGGCCACAAAATATTATGCAATCACACAAGTAAAAGTGCATTCATGCTTTTCGGGTATTGTTTCTTTCCAGAGGTATTTTTTGGTTGGGACCAATCAGGCACAGACCAAACACAGGGTCCTGAAGATTGACCGCACAGAACCCAAGGACCTGGTCATAATTGATGATAAGGTAAGCGCAGAGTTTCCACCAGAGTTAGTACAGTGGTAATGTATATGCTTATGTAATACAGTACAGCACGCTTGGGCTAAAATTGTTCAATCACTCAGCCTGTCCCCAGTGTATTGTGGATGACAGCTTAGCTGATGAGTGTTGAGCGTACCTCCTTTTCTTCTCCTCTGCTCATTACCAGGATCTATGAGCTGGGAGTTGATTTGTTTGGTCGTGTTGTGGGTGATTATGATTATGATTTGTTTGTTATTATGAAGCATCCATGACTAAATATCCATCACCCCACGCTCTCATTCCTGCAGATATTATACTGACCTCAGGAAACCGTGTTTGTTTTTCATTTGATTGGCATAGTAGAGTATTTCTTGAACAGAGTGTGGATGCTTAGGAATGTGATGAAGCAGTGGAGGTGAGCAGGTTTAAAGCTGGAATCAAAACTTCATCTTTCACTTTCTCACTAACATTAACATTAACAAGTAAGGAAACTAACATGCACTAAAATAAAAGCTGCATAAAAACCTTTGTGAGATAAATACAGCGAGATAAAGAACCTAAGTAATTGAGATGTTTTAACTCTCTTTAACTTATTGCATTTTGCAGAAAAATGCATTTAATTAGACAAAAAAAATCATGCAAAAATACTGTAGCATATATAGCTTAGTACAGCTTTTTTCTGTTTCACCTGCAGTGCAGACTTTTAACAGTGAATTCTGTTATATGAGTGACGTGAGTTGCTTTGCAAATAACTTTCATGCAAAGGTTGTTGATCTGTTCTGTTTATTCATTACAATATGGCAGGAAGGAATTTGGTTAGCAGCTAATCTATTTTTGCATTAATTGCCTCATTGAGGATCAATCTAAACCCTTTTGTAGAAAATTTGGGGCCATTGATTAAACAAGGCCTGCTAGTCATTTACTTATTATTACACAGAAAATAATTCTTTTGTACAAGCCTCACTGGCTCTGAATTAAGTTATTAGTCCAAAATGAGTCCCCCATAAGCAGCAGTTTTTCTTTTGATAAAGAAACACAATGCTTGCAGATTTATTTATGTATCTGTGTGTGTGTGAATTTGTTTGTAGCATGTGTATAGCCAGCAAGAGGTTCGGGAGTTGCTGGGCCGCTTGGACCTGGGCAACCGCACCAAAATTGGCCAAAAGGGTTCCTCGGGCCTGTCCAGGGCTGTCTCAGCCTTTGGCATTGTGGGTGAGTACTGTCCCTCCACACTCCTCTCTTCCTCACAAGTGCAGCAGCAACCACTGTGGGGTACAATGAGCTGTGCTACAGCTGCACCCATTGACCTGGTTTTGCATATTAAGTGCAGGGGATGGAAAAACATAAAATAAAAGGAACACCTGGCAGTATAATGTAATTTACTACAATATAGCCCCGCTGCCACTCCTACTACCTTTTGTGAAGCTTATAATGTTCCATTTTCTGTTTTCAAATAATGACCAGTGGTGTATTCAGAAGCAGTAAGAACATTTTTAACATTCTTATTACTTTCTATTTCCTTCTGTAGAAAATCAGGTAAAAAGAAACCACAACAGTATTGTTTAAGAGAGTTGCCTATACTTGTAATAGTGATATACAGTGCCTACTGGAACTATTTTGTATTTTACATAAAAAAATAATTTATATCATTTTTACTTGAGCCAGGGTCTACATTACAGGGTCTCTTTCTATCAGTGTCAAAAAAGCCACATTAAAGGTCCAGTGTGTAACTGGATCTGCAATAATCACCTGAAAAAATAGGAATCGTTGTGTTTTCGTTACCTTAGAATGAGCTGTTTTTATCTTCAGACGCAGCAGGTCACCTTTCATGGAGTCCACCATGTTAAACTGCCACATTTCTAAACCCAGAGCTGATAAACCAAACACTTGCCGTAGATTAGGCCTTTGGTGTTTTGTGATCACCATAGTTTCTCCTTCACACACTTCACAGCCCGTTCTCATAGGTCGTCCAAAACAATTGCCAGCGTGTTCAGTTAGTTGTAACTTCACTGCTAGATGCCACTAAATACTATACATTGGTCCTTTCAAAATGATAAAACATAAAAACTTCCAAGGGGGCTGGACACATTTTATAGGCATGTATTTTAATATATAAACTACATTGTATCACTTAAAACTAATCTTTTCACTTTTTTATTTCAACATTTATATTAACCTTGAAAAAACAGGGCAATAAATTTAATTAAAAACAACAAAGAGAGCAATTAAATATAGTTTTTCTTTTGTGAATGGAAAATGAACACACACATCAACAACTTTACAGTACGAGGTTGTTTTAATAGGCAAAAAAGTGCTGTTTTTCTGAAACTTTTTTGTTAACCTAAGACATGGGAATACAGGTCACTCTTCCATTTTTCTCAGGTCTCGGCTTGTTTTTTTGTTCTCTTTCCTGTCCTATATATTTACAGCCAAGGTTTTTGTTTATGTGTATGTTCTTTTTTTTAAATCTTGCGTTGCAAACTTCCAGTGCTTGTTGTTGAAAAATAACTAGCGCCTGCTTATTTCATGTTAAGCACTGCAATGCTCAGTCCTTCAGGTCTGACTCATTTTTCATGTCTTTTGGACACATTCTAATAGACAGCAAGGTTGACAAAGAAACCCTCTGGTGGATCTTAATCACGCGCCCATCCAGTATTCGAATCCTTGAATGGTTTTCCTTGTTTTGTATGAAGGCAGTTGTTGAAAAAACAATTTGCGGACACCTAATACAATCTGCATTCAACATACAATGTGGAACAGTCTGACACTCTCTATAAAGCCTTATTTCTTCCCCAAAATACTAGACCTTGTAAATTAATTAATGACATTTTAAACATTCTTCCCTAGGAAATAGAAAGATGTTTAGTGAGTTTGCAAAGAATACAGTTTTTGGGCATTCTTGTTTGTAAACCCCCCACCACAAAAACCGTTTGCATTTCTGTTTTCAATTTCTTGTGTCCTTTTTTTCCCTGAAGCATTAATTCAATTTATCTTTTAGAGGGCACCTTCAACCTGCCAATGTTATGCCGAAAGACCCATGAAGGTCTCTTCTTTTTTAGGGGCCAGTATTCAGAGAGCAAATTAGAACAGTAGTTCACAGTCCCAGAAAGTAGGAAATAATTAAAGCTTGAGATTGAGTAATCGATATCCCTTTTTGTTATGAAGCGCAGAATCAAATGAAACAAACCTTGACTCAACTAGCCACTTTTTTTTTTTTTTTTAACATGTTATTCCAAAAATGACAAATGAAAAACACGACTTGAAATACTTCGTCATGCTTTAAACTTTAACTTCCAACCATAATGTCACCGTGCTTTACCAGCCAAGCAACCAAAAACCAGAAACAATTACTAAAAACAATAAATGGGAG
>NW_023340246.1:18190037-18211015 GCF_004916995.1 Morone saxatilis | reverse complement strand
AAACACACAATACACAAAAAGTAGTGCATTCACGTTGTTGTTATGTATAAATGCAGTTACACACACGTTCAATGACCAAAATGCATCCAAATAATAGGAAGCCCGCTGTCACATAGTACTCCAGCCAGTCCATTCTCTGGTACTAGGCAGCAAGAAAACATCTCTTCTTACTCTCAAACAGGCTTATGGGGTACGTGTTAAGACTGGCCCATCTTCTCCTTAATCACTGCTGTTGAACCGGTCACCCACTTTCTCAAATGGTATAAAAATATGGAGCTAGATTAGCAACTTAAACTACACCCAATGACATACTTTTAGTTTTCAAAATTTGAATTGCCGCTCAACTTGTTAAACATTACTAACAGCTGTACCAGGTGGCTGGCCTGACTTTTATAATAGCATTTTATGATACAGTGTTGCTATTTGCAGGATACGGTCATGCTTTAAAAGCTGCTAATAAGATGTATGCTGTACAATGGAAGCCTTCTCACTACCTTACCACCAGACATTGGGTCCTCAAATTTCTGGTTGTTGTCAACTGCCACAATAAATGGGGCTAGTGATACTACTTTACAATACCATTACACTATTCTGCATCTTAAAGTAAGACTAAGACTACACTATATAGAAACACTATTAAAACCTTTGCACACATCTATATAAAAACTGTACTATACAATAGACTTTACTTTGCAAATCTCTGCTGGTTGCATCTGGCAGTTGTGGTGGAATTAGCAGAAGTTGTTTCACCATCTGTTGCCTGCTGGAGATCTGCACTTTATACTGAATGCACTCTCGCAGTTCTAAAAGATT
This sequence comes from Morone saxatilis, assembly GCF_004916995.1. NCBI lineage: Eukaryota > Metazoa > Chordata > Actinopteri > Moronidae > Morone > Morone saxatilis. The sequence continues at coordinate 18,210,202 of NW_023340246.1, read as the reverse complement.
TTTAAGTTGGTATGTTTATTGTATTCTCGACAGGATTTGTACGTTTCCTCGAGGGGTACTACATTGTGTTGATCACCAAGCGTAGAAAGATGGCCGACATCGGTGGCCACTCCATCTACAAAATTGAAGACACCAGCATGATCTACATCCCCAATGACTCAGTCAGGGTTACACACCCTGACGAAGCAAGGTACTGTCGCTTTCTCTTTTAGGAACTTTTAGGAATCATGCAGGGTTGCTGTTTGCAGAATACGGTCATGCTTTAATTTTGTGTTTTGGCAGATAGTGTTTGTGTATGTGTGTGTGCTCACATTTGTTCTCCAACGCACACTTTATAAAGTTAAATAAACTATTGTAAATAAGTTGTTTAGGACAGTGGTTCCCAACCTGGGGCTCAGGACCCCAACTAGGCTCGCCAAAGCTTCCTGGGGGGTCACGAGGCCTTCCCTCAGTGTTTTGTTCATTTCTATGAAGTAAAGTAAAGTAAATTGTCTAATAGAACAATGGCCCAGTGTGAAGGACAAGAAAACACTGTATGTGTCAAAAAAGACGCCCGTGGATGATTAAAAAAATAAATAATACAGACTAAGAATTAGTTCCCTAAACGGGAAATAATCTGCTCAGAATTCATGCAAAACACTTGTTTTACATAAACCTCTTACAGTTATTGAGTTAATTATTATTATTATTATTATTTGGGCTACTTGTACAATTTGTTAATACAATATGAAATATCCATAAAATATTTCACTTATTAAGGGATCGTCAGTTTACTAAATGATAAAAAAAGCATGTGTTATTAAATTCCCTCTATAGATGACTTTCTTTGTGATATTTATTTCAGATGTGTGTTTAACTTGCGTTTTTGCTCTTCTAGATATGTGCGGATCTTTCAGAATGTGGACCTATCCAGCAACTTCTACTTCAGGTAAGACAAATTTTCAGTCTAAATTCTCTCACAAAAAAGAAAGAAACATGGTTACAGTGTCATTTATTTAAAATATAATTTATAGATATAAAATATATCTATAAAAGCATTGAGGAGGCTTGCTAGACCTGTCCTCCAGGGTTACTTATTTGTTTGTTAGCAGCATTGGTCCAACATGACTTACATTTGTTAGAAAATCAAGATGACACACGGCTGGCTATTTGTGATGTTGCACAGAGTTCAGTTGAGGTCTAAACATCTAAAAATGGCTTTGATTTATTTGAACTTCGTTTTCCTGTTTTCTATCTTGACAAATGTCCGCTATGTCAATTTGTTGTCATATCAACAAAACATATCTTACCTATTGATGCATATTTAGTCTAAAAAAAAGCCAGCAGTTCTTTGTCAGTCTTGTCTGACATGAAGTACACTTGATGTTTCCAATTGTACAACGCGTGTTGAAATTGTTTAAAACTCTATTTCTGTAGTTTGGCCACATCTCAAATTGATTATGGGACTGTACATGCTGTACCTGATTCATATTATATTGCCATTGTATCTTGCAGCTACAGCTATGACCTCAGCCATTCGCTGCAGTACAACCTGACTTTGCTGCAGAGGCCTTACGAACTGTGGTCATCACCAGCATCCTCTGCGGAGGAAGAGGTACAAACACAGAGCAAGCAGGACTGCTTTGACATCTTTGAAGATGAGGGTTTGCCTACGCAAGGTGAGTGGAAGTTAATTAGTAGCCATTATATTCCTCTTGTTTGTTCTGTTGGCTGGAGAAAGCCTCCTAATACTCCTGCTGAAAAGTAGAGCATGGCTTAATTTCATATTTTTTTATATTATTCATGGTATGCAAGGGGAAACTGGTATCTTGACACAAAACATATCATCTTTGTTGTATAGTTTAACTAGTTTGTTCAAGAAAGTAAGATTTATTTTGATTGATGTGATTATTAGTTAAGTTAAAGCTTACAGGAATTAAATGCATTTCTATCTGTCTTGGTCTCCCTGTCTGTCCAATACCTATTAATATTTAAAATTACAATAACAGCAAGGGAAAAATGAAAAATCTAATAATTTAGCTTTACTTTTGGCTAGGCCATTGCATTAGCTAGCTTTTGCACAATAATGCAGTAGCTCAGTCTGTAGGGACTTGGCTTGGAAACCAGAGGGTCGCAGGTTCAAGTCCCACAGACCACAATACGGAGTGTGGACTGGTAGTATAAAAAATAAAAAAGACTGCAAAAACAATTTCCCCAATAGGGGATAAATAAAGTACATCTTATCTTTGCTATCTCTCTTGCTTCAGCTGTGGCTGCCGCTTTATGGTGTTTTGTTGATATTGCAACTTTAAACACATTTCAATGGCATTATAATTCTTTATATAGTAAAACAGATGTCAAGAAAGTCAGATAAATAAGTTTAAAGTCAATTTTGACCAAGTATGTAGTGTTAGCTAAGCTACTTTGTTTGGAATAAGCCTTTTCACGCAATAAATGAAAGTTAATGCTAGCCTAATTGTTTTCCCTGTTGCCACAAAAAAAGGTGTAAAGCCGTTGATGTATTTTCCACAGTCAGAGGTGTCAGTTATCTGTTCCGCTGCAGGTTTGTGTGTTTTGTTAAAGTCCATGGAAAATCCATTGAAAAATAACTGTTCTATCATTTGTGTGTATTGTAATACAATAACACAAGCTTTATCTCAGTTTGAGCAATTTAATACAAATGTTTCCAAATATGCTGTTGTTCTACAGCCTGCGTCACCTCAGCTTTTTTCCATTTTTTGCTTTCTAACTGATAATTTGGTCTGACCCAGTAAAATGATCCAGAGGTTTTATGTGTTCCTTCTCTTCCGCCACAGTGGTTTACGGCCTCCTGAACGAGCCGTACTACAAGTACGTGTGGAACGGGAAGCTGCTGGAGCGAGTCAAGGACATAGTGCATCATGACTGGCTCATGTATATAATCCATGGCTTTTGTGGCCAGTCCAGTATCCTTTGAGCATTGTCAAATCAGTTGTGTTTGTGCATTAGAGAATTGTTTGGCTGTTGCTTTTACTTATGTCTGTCTGTGCTTTTTTAATTGGCAATATCCACTTGTTGCTTTGGGTTTTAAAAGAAACTTACAAAATGTAAAAAATGGGAAATAAGAACTGTAGAGTAGCTTGTTGGGACATAATATCTGTCAGCACTGATTGTTTTGATCAGTCACACACGAGTAGAAAACACAACTTTAATCTGACAATGTCGTCCTTTGTCGGCACTCCCCCTCATCTCCGAGCCTCAGCATCACTTGTTGAACTGTGCGCGGCCTCCATCAGAGCACGTGTATTACACTGTGAGCAAGCGTGTGATTCACCACAAAAGTGCCGAAGCAATTTGTGTTTTGTTTGTAGGGCTAGACAAGTATCATGACAATTAAGCAAGGTCATCAAGTATGTAAACACCGGCACTTGGCTAATCTCGCCATCTGTTACCTCCCTGGAAATAGCAGCAACAGTTTGCATACGTAATCAGATACTACACATTTGTTCTTTTTGGATTGAAGATTGAAGACAAATCACATTTGTACACCTATACACGTTTACACATTCGCTTCGGTGCTACTGTAGTTTTTTCTTTAAAGTTTTGACTAGACACTAGCTGCATACCAGGGATTAGTATTAGGCTCTACATGAATAATTTCCCCCAATTTTTTTTAGGCTTTTGTGGTATTGATGCATGGGTTACTGCTGCAGAGTGGCTTTGGGCTTGACTAGAGCTGAGTAAACAGTCTGATTTATTATGGTAAAAGTCTGCCTTAGGTTCAAGTCTCCTTTGCATAAATCACATTAAGCTATGTAAAATATGTTGCCTTTCTGCCTTTTAGTAAAAAAAAAAGTAACTCTTTTATGTTTTATCAGTAATTTGTTTTTGATGAATTGATATTTTTATGCCAGCTTTTGTCTTTCGGTGTTGCAGCAGTCAAATAAGCTAAGGGGCACATTGCTCTCAGTAGTGCTCATTGTTGTGTCTCCTATCTGACATTGACATTGTGTGGGCGCTTTGAGTTTAGAAAATTCCTGGAAACTGTTTGGCCTTCAGTGCTGTTTTCTGTGAGCATAAGAGGACAGATGGGTGCAATAAGAGGAGACTCAGTGGATAGAGTAAATGTAGAAATGTGCAGCAGATGAGGAGACACTGAAGAGAAGTGAATTTAGGCAGAAACAGAAGAATTTTTAGTATTATTGTTAGTCTTTCCCAAAATGCTCATACTGTAGATTTAATTTGTAGATCTGTGATTTGGAACTGTTTTGAATTGATGCTCAGAAATGTTTGCTACATTTTACCACCCTCACATGCTGCCCACTGTTATTTCCTGGGGGCTATACACCCACTGCCTAAAGTTGGCGCCCAGAAACGTCACAAACACAATAAAGTAAGAACAAAGAGGGCTGGGTTTCTGCAGGTACAGATACCGCCACACTCTTGTATTGGGCCATACTTGTTGATTGAGTCAATACTTATTGTGGGGGGAAAATCATGTAAGGAAAATGCTAAATATTCTAATAAAGTTACTGTTTTTAATAGTTTTCATGAAGTCTGCCATGGTTCGTCTACCAAAATAGAAAATTATAATTTAGTGGTTTGCTTGATATTACATAGCTTTGTTACACTAATGTAATGTCAGTGTTTTTCAGAAATCACAGATTTCTTTTAAAATTGACACCACAGTCTACAGCACAATATCTCCATGAATTTGCTTTTAGTTTTTGTTCAAATATGCTTTGTTTTTGAGTTGAATGTACTTTTGAGGATAATAATTATTACATCAATAATATTAATAAGAATTTTAATAGTGCTTATCTTTGGTTTCCACTGATTAAGATGCTAAAAAAGTTGTAATTTGTCACTGTGGCCCAATACAAGAGTGTGGTTAGGAGAGTGGTAGGGGACTACAAAAAAGACAAAATCAATATTCTAAATTAAGAACTATGATGTATTTTAATATCAGCATGTGTGTGTTTGCAAACAGGTGATTATATTTGTGTCAGTGGTGTATTATTATTCCTCCTTCACCCACCAATTGCAGAGCTTCTGATCTACGGCCGACCGGTTCACATCACCCTCATTGCCAGGCGCTCCAGCAAATTTGCCGGGACCCGCTTCCTCAAAAGAGGAGCCAACTGCGAGGTACAGCGGTTGCTGAGGCAACAGGGAAGAATAGATAGTGGAGGCAGGGCTGAGGGCCACTGGGATGATGGAGATGACTCAGGTTGATCACAGGGGGTTAATTTGACCCGCTGCCTCTTCCTTGAGTATGCATGAGTGTCTGTGTGGGTGTGTGGTGGGAGGAGGAGGGAGGAGGAACAAACGTAGATTTCCTATTTCTGTTTGGACTGCTATCCTGAGATTAGTTTGGGCACAATTTTCACCTCTCAGTTTCCTGCTATTGTGTTTAACGCCAAGTAGTAACTATTTTTCACTTTAGGATCCTGTTTGATTTGTCATAGCAGTAAAAGCACAGGTGTAATTAATATTGTTAACGATGGCTCAGCTCCATTTAGGTGTATGCTAGCAGGGCCGTCAGACAAGTGAAGCCAAAGCGAGTGCAGCCCTCATTAATATTATTAATTACCCGTGTGGTTGCCCTGCTGTGTGATGTCAAAATATGTGCTTCGTTAGAAATATGAGCTTTTGATCCAATCTTCCACAGCAAATGGAGTTTTCCTTGTCATGGAATAGTAGGCGTTCAAATTTCAATTTTTTGAGCGCTTTAAGAAAAACTTGTTAATCTTGATGAACATCATGTGATATGCTCAAATGCTCATAGCGGCATTGATTTCTATTTCCATTTTTTTCTAAACACTTCTCATCCATGTTGTCTTAAAAGCTCAAAAGTTCAAAGTTCATGATTTTCCTTGGGAGCAACAGTTTAGTAGCTGTTCTGGAGCTTTCAATTCTATTACATGGTCTTCATCCACAGATGGACATGATCAAGATTGAGATTGCCAATTCACTATCAATGAGAATTTCTTGAACTGCTCAAAAAAGGAAATCTGAACATCTACAGAGACTGATAAAGATGTAATGATGGAAAGGGCCAGAACAGCAACTAAATGGACCGTGTGGTGAGATTGTTCTCTCAACCTTTTTTGTTGTTTCTTTATGTTTTTCTGTTGTTTGCAGGGGGATGTGGCTAATGAAGTTGAGACCGAGCAGATCGTCCATGACGCCTCAGTCATGTCTTTCACAGCAGGAAGTTACTCCTCATACGTCCAGGTGCGAGGATCAGTCCCGCTGTACTGGTCCCAGGACATTTCCACCATGATGCCAAAACCCCCAATACGATGTAAGACTCTTGCTAAACACCACATATTTTTCTAACATCAGCACCTTCTTTGCTATCCAGCATCAGAATAATTTGTTTAAGAAATTAAAAAATCATGTAGGAAAAACGTTATCATCACTTAGATGATGTGCATTTTGCTCTTTATGGTGAATATAAATAGGTGAAGGCAGGACACCCCCTTCTTGGTTTTCATCTGTGTATCCATTCTCTTGTCTCATTATAAGGAGGATAAAAACACAAAACCAGGGCTACAGGGAGATGATCATTGGAGACTGCTGCGTGTGTTTCTGGTGTGTGTGTGTGTGCATACGCAGGGAGCCATTGGGTGCTTGCATGTGTACAATGCCTGTATCAAATCATAATCTTTTCTCCCAGTTTGCCCTTTAAGTCATCCCCGGATGACATTTGCTTGTGTGAGATAGAGACACTGAGCGTGTCCCTAACATCCCTTTGTGTATCAACTTACCTCATCATCCTGCTCCCACTTTGATCCTTAAAGACAGTCCTTATCTGACATTTCCTAAATGTTGTCCAATTCTTGCACCGTCGGTTTATATTTCACTCTGTGTGTGTGTACATGTGGTTTGACCTTGGTATTGGTATGCTCTTTTAAATTATAGTTTTGCCTTCACTGGAGATTTGTCATTTACTAATACATATTTGAGCGGATGAAGAAAACAACAAGAGAGAACGAATAAATTATTCATGTTAGGTTTGGTTTGCATATCTGCTCTGTAAAAAAAAATTCTGTGCTCTTCTTTATTTTTAATTTGTTGGTTTTATGTAGAGCTCCTCTTTTTGCATTAACCAGTTGAAAATAGTTGTGGTAGATTCATATTCACCATGCAGACAGGATAGTGATATCAATCTTTTCTTCTGACTCTAATTGCCCAAAAATGCCCATTATTACTATTCCTTTAATAACCTACCTAAAAATGTGATTTCAGCCAGTTTAGATGCTGCTGTGGTCCTTACTCTTGAACACTGTACTAGTAACAAAACACTGTCTGCCAATGGTTTGTGTATTTTATCTGTTTGTTCCCCCGCTATCCATCAATCACATACAGTGACATACTGATAAATCAATCAAATTGTTCCCCAAAGACTTTTTTTCTTTCTTTTAACAATAATTTATACATTATTTTTGACTGCAAAAAGGGATCACTTTAGATAACCTAGTTTAGACCAAAGATTCACAGTGAGATGAAACTATTTTAGAACATTGCAGGGAAAAGTAGAGGCGGTGTTAATTGCCCATCTCAGCTCGACTCAAACCGGCTAATGGCGTTGCCTCCGACTCAGCTTGTCAAATCAGGTTTTAACAGCCAATAAGTAAGCTGGTCAAGTCAGTTACAAACTGTCAGCTGGTCAAAATTGCAGAGTTTTGACTGGAGGAAAGAGAGGATAACCTCATCAGTTTGTTCGAGGGACAACCATGTCTGTATGACAAAAGTCTCAAATGTACTCAAATAAAGAGCACCCATTGACGGCTCCAAATTCAACCCTCTTGTTTTGTTTTATGTTTATGCCATCAAAACTAGAAATGCAACTGTAGTAACTCACAGTCACTGTCCTCATTCATATTTTAAGATGCTACAGCGCCTGAAATGCTGGAAGTTAGAATAGGACTACTTTGCTATGGGGACAATACACCGTCTCGTCTAGTTGAATTGGTGTAAACTGGCGGTTTGCAAGTAGTTGTTGTTGTGAATCTTTGTTCTGAACTGGCTTAATTGTAATTTCAGTTGGCCTTGTCTGTGCTGTCTACCACCACTGTGAGCATTGTGAAACTGAAATGAAGCCTCAACAATTCAAACCTGGGTGCAGCTCAAGTCAGACAGATAATCAAGCCACGTTCAATGCAGTTGTTATATTTATTTGATTGTGATGTGGGCTGCATAGAATGACAGCTATTAGACAAATCTAGGTCAGAGACGTGGTAGAGAGACAGTCTCTGTGCATGCAGAGTACATATCAGACAGGCATTGCCCATTGCCTCATCTCTCCCATGACTGTCAAGACCTATTGTTACATAAGTGTGTGTGTATATATATATAATGTCTTTATGACTGCCCTGGACTGGGTGAATGTCTTGGTTGTGAAGGAGATGACCTTAATGGGCGACTCTTCTTCATCGTCATCATCATCATTATCAACATGAGGGCTGAGTAGACGCAGTTCACGAAATGATAATGGATTGGTAGTGGAGTTAACTTGAAAACTACCTGCTTGAGTTCGTGTTTGTATTGTCAGGCTTCTAGACACCAGTAGGCAACTGTATGGGATGAACTGTGGTGCCATCTGACCTACTTCCTCTAATCTTTCTTCTGGCTGCTTCACTGGTCCAATTTGATGGCAGGCTGCAGGTGTGGTGTGGGACTCTGCAGGAGTGGCAAATGAAGGCATTAAACTTGATTTTAAAATAGGAGGCAGGGTACACTCTGGACTGGTTGCTGGGAGGTCACATAGTAGAGAGACAAACAACTGTTCACACTCACATTCACACTTAATTTAGAGTCACCAATTAACCATTAAATAGGTTGAAGAATGAAAATGGATGTGAATGCATGTAATGGTGAACAGGCACTTCTGCAGGACCAGAGGCAGTACATGTGCTTGCTCTGTGTGTAGTTCTATGAAATAGGTTAGCCCTATTAAAACAAGTTACCTCATCTACTTACGTTTACTTTTTCTTACTTTAGTGAAGAAGCTTGAGTTTTGAGAAGAAGCTCAACTAACAAATGAAAGATACTGTATCATGTTAAACTACATAATCAAATGTTATACCCTGAATGTCCTAAATAATAAACAAACCATTTGACTTCTCTTTTAGTGGACCAAGCTGACCCATATGCCCATGTAGCTGGCCTCCATTTTGACCAGATGCTGCAGCGGTTTGGCTCTCCTATCATCATCCTCAACCTGGTCAAGGTAAAACACACAAACACACACACACACCTTTTTGAAAAAATAATGTGACACAATTGTAATGCTTTGAGCAATTTAGCAGAGGCCACAAAGGTCCTTGCTCAAGGACACTTTTAAATAATACATTCAGGACATATGGAATTACTTCTGTGGAGCTACATTGTGTGGTCATAGATGGTATCCACTCAACAGGTCACTATTATCTACACTGGTTAAGGATCATGCGCTATGGATTTGTAAACCCGTCTATATTCTGTTCTGTTTAAATTTCACAAGAAATTCTGACGAGATCAGAAGAAAATATAAAATGGAAGAAAATGTGTATGTGAGATACAGATGTGGATCAGTTGTGGATTGTTCAAGTTTCTTTGGATGAAATATGCCCAGTTTGTGGAATCACTTGACGGGTTGTTATCGCACACTGTGATTGGCTAATTGTTCCAAGCGCTGGATTGATATTGGGGGTTAGTCGTTCCTGTGGAGAATTTCACCATCACAAGAGATTTTCCTGGTGGTGGGTGATTACTAGCAGTTGAAATGCTAACTTGAATATTGATTTCTCTCTGCATTGCTTTGAAAACCCACACAGCAGTAATGAAAGGAAGGACATCACTGCACACACCTGAAAAGACACACGTGGCTTTTACCCCTTTGACCCTTTACATTATGTTGCTGTAAAATCAGCACCAACCAAAAACTCATCATCTATCAAACTGCCCTTGAATAATGAAAAACATTTATAATATTAAAAATAATTAAATTCCAAGAAATAGTAATGATGATGCTTTAAAACGTATGATGCTAATAAAATGCCTCCCGTTCAATCTTAAAAAATGCACAATAAAATCAAAAGGTTGCATGAGAGACTCGTTTTTTTATGTTCATCCCTGTGTGCAACACTGTACGACATCTTTCATTTGAGCCAGTGTTGTAGCGTAGCCTTTTCCGCATAGACACACACGGACACGATTGGGCACACAGCCATACACTCTGTAGCTTTGGTTTCAAGCTCACGTTGTCACTCCCAATGGGATCTCTGTGATGAGGGACCAATCGCAGACCTTTAGAGGTCCGCACAAGCTGCAGCCATGTGAGGAATGGATGTGTGGAAACTGTGGGGAGCAAGGGAGGGGGTGCCCTGATTATACACTACACCTTCCTCTCTTAACCCACAGAAGACAGAAGGAGGAAGGAATTGGCAATTAACCGTGCAAGCATGACAGTCCATCTCTCCATGGTGGTGACATGGGTCGGCACGACGGGTTCATGGTTTTGTCATAGGTTGGTGCGTGTTTCTGAGTGTGTATGTTAAGAGAGGAGGAGTGCACATGGCCAAGCATGTGAATCACTTTTTCAACCAGCTAACTTAATTAGAGTCACTTTGTTTTGACTTTTACTCTCCCCACATATTTAATTTATTATTTTAATTTAATGAGGATGATCTCTCAAGATCAAAATCTCTGTCCAAACTGAAAGCAACCATTCAACATAGAACCAACAAAGAACTAAGTAGGAGGAATAAAGATGAGAGCATAAAAGCAAGCCATTTTTACTGTGCAAAACTAAACATTATAATAATTACAGTGCTCATTCCCTCCATTAAAATGTGCACTGCTCTAGCCTACATGTGCATGTGTGAATGTTTAGATTCAGGTTATTATGCATGATCTGCGACTTCACATTTGTACACTCACAACAATGATTGTTTAGTGGCATGTGTATGCTGGTTGGTTTATACCTGTGAACATGTGTGCTTTTGTAAGTATATGTGTAGTGTATCTCTAGTTCATCTGTGCCTAGAAAGTGTTTGTCCGAGTGTGTGCATGTGCCAGACTGTATGACATGCTCTGCTTGAATGGAAGAGGAGATGCATCAGTAATTTGACTGGTTGCTGTGTTGCTTTGCCGCTGCTGGAGATGTGAGCTGCTAATGATGCATCCAAGCCCATTATCACCCAGGGTGATCAGTCAAAATGGCACAGTGACTGGAGAAATAACTTTAAGTTAAGTGACAGTGTGACTACACTAAATTTTTTTTTTTACCTCAATTAATTAAATATCTTGACCTCAGAAGCAGTTAAACCAACAGCAGTAAAGCTTTTCAGATGAGTTTAAAGGTCAAGTGTGTAACATTTAAGAGGATCTATTTGCAGAAATGTAACATACATTATTCTGTTTTCATGTGTATAATCACCTGAATATAGGAATCGTTATGTTTTTGTTACCTTAAAATAAGCTGTTTATATCTACAGACGCTGCAGGTCACCTTCCATGGAGTTCGCCATGTTTCTACAGTAGCCCAGAAGGGACAAACCTAACAGTGGCTCTAGATAGGGGCGTTTTGCAGCCTCCGTAGTTTCGTCTTTGTGCTTTGGGTGACGTGACGGAGTTGCAATCTACAATTACACCGCTAGATATCACTAAATCCTACACACTGGTTCTTCAACATCTTTCGGAATGGATGTCCTGAAAAACCATTTCCACTACAAACATTTTTTCTAAATTTTGAAAAATAAATTGCGTAAGGTAGCCCAGTTTCCTGTGTTTACTGGCTTGGATCATAATAATTACATTTAAAAAAAGCAACTTGGTATCAGTGTTCTGGCAGGAGTTTTGTGTGCCCTTATTTTTGAAAAAGCTTATCCTGGTAATGCTTTATTCAAACATCACAAATAATCCGGTGAGATCTAGACAAAGGAAAGACGTATATGCTATAGGCAAACCAGTTTTTTACAGCAAACTTGACAAAATGTACATGTCATTATGTTGTCATTCCATATTTCTTTGCAAAATGTAACTGTAAATTGATTCTTGCAACTCAATTTCCTCCATAGTCACTCAAAAGAGAAAGAAAAAGACCTGAATGAATGTTTGTGAATGCATCAAAGAGAGAACATCTGTCACATGTCTGACTCTATGTGCTGGTGTCCTCATGGGGCCTCTTAAGCAACTGGAATTCTTTTATAAATGTACATTCACACCTTTATATAAAATCTCCTTCGCTTTTTGGTGATGCAATCAGTCATGCAGTTCATGTGACATATGTTTGTCTTTCTATTGTGCTACAGAAACGAGAAAAAAGGAAACATGAGAAGATTCTGAGTGAAGAGCTCTACCCAGCTGTGATCAACCTGAATCAGTTCCTCCCTCCCGACAACTGGATCGACTACATCGCCTGGGACATGGCCCGCTACACCAAGAGGTTGTTACATAAACTTTTTCAATTTAGTAAGGGGAAATTTGCTTATAACTCAGCTTTGTTATTGTCGTACATTTGCCATTAAAATATAAACCTCACCTGGAAAGAATAAAATGCCATTAGTCAGTAACCCTTAACCAGCAAGACTGAAATCTTGGAAATCTGACATTTTTTGGCTGAATTAAACATCATGCAACCTTTACAGTACAACTACAGCTAAAATATTTTATTTTTCTTAAATCTTATATGTTTCACTGTGATGATGAATTTGCCAATTTGGCATTTTGAAATTTTTTGAAAAAACACAAAACTAACTTTTCCACCGAATTTCCGCTACAGCAAATCGCCTCCCAATAATGTCAGAACCCCATTGTGTGTTGTGGAGGTCAGCGTATTTTGCATCAGAGTTCAATTTCATTGAACTGAAAGACCTTGTGAAAAAATAGAGCATTGTCGGCAACAAAATGTAAATAAATAAATAAGATCTCTGAAATGTTGCACTATTAGAACAACTATCCCCAGAATTTGGCCTTGCTTGGCTTCTGTTAATGCCTTGAAAAAAGTTACATATATTACATATATTTAGAAATAAATAAGCATATTACACAAGCCAGAGGTTTGTTACATCATCACTGTAACTCAGCTACACATACAGAAACATACAAAATTGGATATTTATTGATATGAACTTCCCTTTTTTTTTCTCTCTTAGTAAGTTGTGCAACGTTCTGGACCGTCTGAGTATGATAGCAGAAAACGTGGTTAAGCGGACAGGTTTCTTCATTAACTGCTCCGACTTCTTCTGTCATACCCTCAGACCAGATGACAGGTGAGCCTTTTCTTATCCTGTTCTGTTGTTTCTCTTAAAAACACAGCATGCTGACACACACACACTCTATTGGAGCAGATTTGAAGCTTTGTTCAGTGAGGCCTTGTCTGTAACGCGTTACCTTTCCATATGTAGCCAACCTTTAACCTAAATGAAATCTCTTATGACTCACATCTTTAGGGACTTCATAGCCGTTCTCCTTGTTTTAAGCAAGAAAACTGTTTAAATATCCAGAGGTCACAGTGTGTCAAAATGAGAGAGGGTAGCCGATTATGCACCAGCAATGTGAGAAAAAAGTTTAAGAAAAAGGAACCATGTGCGAGACCACACCACCATCACCAACTTTCTATTCATACATATTCAGAATCATACATTTATCGACACTGCTTAATTTTGAAACTCCCCAGATATGAATTTTTAATGAGAATTATTGCCCGATGGCAGTTGTGTCGCAGAGAGTTTTCTGCTAACGAGCTGAGAAGATTGCCGTCCATGTACTTAACGCATGGCTCTTCCATTGTCTGCGTGTCTTAATCTCTCTCAGCCAACATTACCATTCTGTTACATAACCTAACGACCACACCGTTGCCAGTATTTAACACCCTCTCTTTGCATTACCAAGCACTATTACATTCTTTGTAATACACTTGACACTCATGCACATGTGCTCTCATATACACACAACCAAATCCTGCATAAGCATGTATGTAGATACACTTACAATACAATACAACTATAGCACCTGTAGCCTTGGTCACACGTATGAATTAGATTTTCAATAATGTAGCTGATCAGGGAGATTTCATAACATTGTATTTTCCTCATCATACTGCTCTTGTCTGTCCTCTGACCATGTTTTCTCACACAAAACACATACATACTTGATACTTAAATTACAGTTGCCCATTGGTCAGGTCATTGAGTTCATAGAACACTTTGTTTGAGATACACTTTACTTTAAAACCTACCCTTCAACAACTATTGTATTTATCTTCAGGGCTCCCCCTATAAACAATGTAGATGCAGTTTTTCTCACTTTGCCTGTTGCTGTTTTTTGTAAAGCACTTTTTAAGAAGAAAGTGCTGAATGAGAGTAGTAGTATTGAATTTGGTGGAAAATAACTAATGAAGACAGAACCTAGAGCCAGAAGTGGTCAGTGCTCGTCTCGGTATCGGACTGTTCTTGGACTAAAATATGAAATTCAGATTCAACAACAACAAGTTCTGGTTTTACATTTTTACATATAGTATTAGTAATTTATTTACATTAGTACTGTTTTCTGGCTGCCAGATTTGATTTTTATACAGACATAAGAGTGGTATCAGTCCTCTAATCTAACTCTCAGCAGGAAAGCAAAAAAATGTCAAACTAGAAATTTTTACTTTTCTTAGCAGTCTATTCTTTAGGTTGAATTAAATGTCTTTTTTCTCAGGTGGGGAGATTTAGGTGGACACATCGCAGCCAGTGGACGGGTTCAGGTATGACACATAGCAAACAGGTTTGATGTAACTTCCGTTTCACAATTCACCTTTTTTTCTGAAGACACTGTTTATCAGTTGAATCATAGAAGGTAATAAACTTGCATATGAATTCATAGCATTGAGATTTCTAGGACACAGCTTCTGTTTATAATGTTTATTTAGAAGAGGCTCTGCGTTCATTGCTATATCTGCAAAACTATGCCAATGCATTTAGCTGCATAATGAGGGGTTTTGTGAGTAATCTTCCGAGAATGAGTTCTTTACTGTAATTTAATTGCCAGCACTTACTACACCAACCCCTGCTGTAGTTACTTGTTCAAACTATGTTATTCCTATGCAGTGCTCATCATTACAGTAGCTTTTGCCTGTTTCCAAATTGAAAAGTTGTCTTTTTCCACTTAAATTAAGTGGTGTCAGTAAGTTTCTGTATCTTTGTTGTTGTAGACCGGCGTGTTGCGGACCAACTGTGTGGACTGTCTTGATCGGACCAACACTGCCCAGTTCATGGTGGGGAAGTGTGCGCTGGCCTATCAGCTTTATGCACTGGGAATGATTGACAAGCCCAAACTCCAGTTTGATACTGACTGTGTCAGGTAAAGCTCTTTATTTTATAATTTATTTTGCCAGTCAAAAGAAAATATTAGTGTGTCTGCATGTGTGTGTTTTGTTCTTCCAAGCGACCAAAACCTTCAATGCGCCATGGCAAAATGTAAGCATTGAACATTGGTGGGGTGAATTTTTATGCATAACTCACGCTGTTTGAAAATTATATTGAAGGCTTAGAAGTTATGTATAATTAAGGACAGGTGGGTGTCTGATTGTGTTCAATCCCGAAACTCACCTTAATAAAAAAAACAGCAGCCAAGATAAACATCAGGACCATATTTTGCCTGTGTGTTAATGTCTCTTTTTGTGTGTTATCTGTGTCTGTGTGTGTGTGTGGCCCAGGTTGTTTGAGGAGCTGTATGAGGACCATGGAGATACTTTGTCGCTGCAGTACGGCGGCTCCCAGCTGGTCCACAGGGTCAAGACCTACCGCAAGATCGCTCCCTGGACTCAACACTCCAAAGACATCATGCAGACACTGTCACGCTACTACAGCAATGCTTTCTCAGGTGTGTTACATACAGAAGCATTCCTCTACTTGGAATTGCTTTTTCTTACACACATGCACAAATATAATTAAGGGTGGACTTCTGTCATGACACCAACATTATTTAAGCCTCTTCCCTCCCTTAATTCCACAATATTTGATAATGCAGGTTACTAACCTCTCATTTTAATTATGCATACCCCTTCATTTTCCATCACTTTTATTCTGAAATACATTCATATTAAACCCCAAGCTTGCCAATACACCAAACCCTGTGAAACTTGAACGCTCGTGTTCAAGGTTACCATAGGAACATAGATTCAGCCTTTGCATACATGTATACAGGAGTAGATTAAACACATGCAGCACTTTCCGGTAATATAGAGATAAATAAACACACACAGCCCCCCTGATATTTATATTAAAATAGTCCTCATAATGCATAACTCAAAGTATTTTCTCAGTATATGAAAAGAGACAAACTTTCTGAAAACATTTTGACAAACTTTTGGAAACAGTGTGACCTTGCTCTGCAGTCCGTACATCTTGGAGCTGATGTAACTTATTTTTATTTAACACAACACGTTGTAAGAGTAAGAAAACGTCATAAAGCTAAGGAATAGCCACAACTGCAAAGGCAAGTTAGATAGCTCAGACTGTAACCACATAAGCTCAGCTCTGATTGGTTGCTCCTGAAAAATGTCACACAGCACATTACATGGAGCGTTCATACAAAATCATATTGTTGTACAACAATATGTATTCTTCCAGTCTGTGATATAAAATAAATATAAAAATTGGTTTTAAAATGGCAAAATGTAAACATACACATTTCAGCATCTAAAGCTAAAGCAGACACTATCATATCCAGCATTGCTCCTGAGGACTGTGAGGGCCGGTAAACAGTGTGTTCAAAGCCATTTCTATGACATTTGCATTGTTTTTTTTATAGAAGCTTCTGAATTTATTGTCAACAGCTGTGAAAAAGGCATATTTTGAGGACATTTGTTTTCAGACATTGTTATCTGGAGAAATGTTTAAATTGGGTGAATTGATGTTCTTCTCTCTCTTCCAATTTGCAACTGGAATCTAATTGCCAATCAGTTCTTGATAAAGTGGCGTTGCTATGCCTGCAGTTTGGATTTCTAATAATTATAAATGACACCCTAGCTTGTAGTTAGATGCAGTTTGCCTATGAAAATGTTCATGGGTGTTTTCACAGTACATTGGTGACTGCTTCACATCAACGGTTAGCATTTGGAGCCACAGAAATGAAGAAGAAGGTTGGTTATTGTGTATTAAGCCAGGCGTAATAGAGCTGTACTACTTGACCTACTAAGTCAACCTCCTCTCTGTCTCTTTGCTTTCGACTCTTGTCATTCACTTCATTTTGAAAAATGGGATCTTTGGTTGGTTGTCATGCAGAGCCGGGAAAGTAGCAGATTGTTTATTCAGACTGAAATGTCAAGTTTGGGAGAGGCTCATATGTGGCAGTGCGCACGCACACACACACACACACAGACTATCATATACACAAGTACTCAATATTGCTTTGACTGCACACTCAGTAGTGCCATTACCTATATATCAGCTCTCATGATTTTAAGTGGTTGACTAAGATGACTGTTGCCCTGTTGTGCCTCTGCACTCTGCAGAATATATAAGGGCAAAGAAGAGAAAGAAAAAGAAAAATAGTCTGAGGACCAGCTGGTGTCTGCTGCCAACCTGCCCTTTTACTGGGGCACAAGATCCTTTACTTTGGTTTATCACCAAATTCCTACAAAACTAATGACATTTTCTATTGGCTGTACATTTAGTGCCAATTAGAAAAATGTAAGCATGCTAAGATGGTGAACATGATAAATATTATCATCCTGTTGGCATTGTGATTATGAGAATGTTACCCCCCTCTGTTACATTCCCAGACATGTGCATGCACTCTGTGTAAGGCCTGCCTCTGGACTGTTTCATAGCTCACTCATTGGCTATCCTGACACAGTAAACATTAAGGCCTTTTCAGATGTCTAAAACAAATTTATCATCTCTAATCTGAAAATGAAATGTCTGTACAAAAATATTTGATTTGGGGTGAAAGTGTCACATGTAACTGTTACTTGATTAGGTTGTGTTGGCTGCAAACCTATATTATTTATTCACTAATCTATTTCTTGTACAAACATCTTGTGAGACAAGGCTTTTTATCAATGATTTCTGTTGCATGTGTATATTATGTTCACATGTCATCCAGAACTCTCATCTCCTGATATGTTGAATGAAATTAAGGTGAAAATTACCTAGAGAAAAAGGCCTGGTAGCAGGCTGTAATAAAAGCCAATTTAGTTTCTAATTATCTAACGTGACTGTTGGAGCAGCATGCACGGGGGCTTCACAGTCGGGGGATGGATTAAATGCCACCAACATGCTAAACACGTGCCCCATGCTGAACACATGAACATTCACAGAGATTATCTGAGCACGCTCCCAGCCATCATGTTGTGTAGTGTGGTGGTTCATTACTGGTAATATCCCTGTTAATGGTAAGAGGACGCATAGTTCAATGAGTTCAGCTTTACCTATAATTCATTAATTGGCACTTCTGCAGTCTCTACTCTTTTTTCTCCACATGACTGGCTGGTGAAGTGTGTCTTTAACACTGAACTTTAAAGTTCATATTATGAACAAGTGTGATTTTGTTGGTAATTTAGCTCACTTGTTATCAGTGGCAGAATACGAGGCTGGTAAAGCTGATAAAGCTCATGTAGCTGAAAACCATTTCGTGATTAATGACAAATACATTTTAAATTCTTCTACCAAGGCATTATTCATTCAAAACGTTAAAGTGTAAAATAAATGTAGACAATACAGCATAAAATTAAAAAGTATATATAATATGTCACTTGTGTAGTGTGGACCATATTATGTAACACACATACAAAAATATGTCATCGACATACTGGCATCATGTCTTGACAAGTTTGACAGAATAATCACTTATTAGCCTTTTCCAGAGCTTTCCAACACATCTCAGGGTCTTTATCAGTGGATTGATTTTGCTTGGTTGCTGTAGTGGCGGCTTAGTTGTCATCATGAAACATAAGTTTGTTCCCTGATAACAGATGGTAGCGTACAATATACATCTTGAGTCATCTTCATGAAAACTGAGCACACTCCATCCTGATGAAGACCGTGAGTTGCAGTGTGCCACTGCACCGTTGTTGCCACTAAATCCTACACACTGGACCTTGAATCAGACTATTTGGTCCATATAATTGTGAAAAATGCTGGTTACAATTTTCTAAAGCCCAAGCTGATTTTTTGTTTTTTTGTTTTAGTCTAAACACAAAAATAATACATAACATCCCATACACTAAGGCTAAGACAAACATTAACCCTAACCCTTTTTAATAAAATCGTCTAGGTAAGAGACTAATAGATTTATCAACTCATCTTTTCAGCATACAAAAATCACTCAGATTTATTTAAACATATCCCTCAGTTAACTTCCTCAACTAATTGTAGCCTTATAAATTCTTTCCTGTGTATTTACCATATATTATGTCTTTATCTTTCAATATATTTTCATGATTATGTCCATTGTGCTCCTCCAGATGCTGACAGACAGGATGCCATCAACCTGTTTCTCCAAGTCTACCAGCCGTCAGAGTCCAAGCCGCACCTGTGGGAGCTGCCCACTGACTTCTACCTGCATCAGAGGAACACCATGGCCTTGCCCCAAGACAGACGCAGGTAAACGTACATACCTGTATATTTACAAACATGCAACTACTTACCGTAAACATACTGTATGTACAAATCTAAATAAGAACCCACTTACATAAATACATCTGAACACACAAATGCAGGTATATACTGAATATGTGTTCGAAAAACTGGATACATGTGATGATACATAACACACACACACACACATACACAGAATACCTCTTTCAGTTGCTCTTAATGTTTTGAATGTTTGTTGTGTTTTTGTGTTTGATTGAATAGCACAGTTGGAAATTCCACACCAAAGATTAGTACCTGCACTGCTGTTTCTTTCTTTTTTAAAAAGCTGAGGTTATACATGTTTGCCACGAGCAGCGAGGTTGTTCACATGAGCATGTGGGTGGATTTTGATGTTATTGTGTTTGCGGTCGTTCCACTTGATTGCTATATCAAGCAAGGGTCACAGTGCTTCGGCCTCAAGGTGTAATTATGTGTGTGGCACTCCTGAGGTTTGCTTCATGGCTTACCACCGCAGCCGATATGTTGTCCACATTAATGCAGCCACCTTATCTAAATAGGGCTTTTAATGGAGGCCCTGAGAGCTTGAACACTACAACTTAAGGAAACACATGAAAATGCGCAAACAATGTG
>NW_023340246.1:18189416-18190023 GCF_004916995.1 Morone saxatilis | reverse complement strand
GGGGGGGGGGGGGTTTCCGTTTCTTTTTTTTTTAACCATTAACATTTTAACATTCTGTCTTCATGAATATGGTGTTATTGCAGATGTCTGCTGTTAACTTAGTGTTAGCCTTTTTTTTTTGATAAGTAGTTTACCAATTTAGACATAACAGTACTTAATATCTGAATTATACAATGGTTAGCTCATTTTCATTTAGTGAATAAAACAGTTGTATCGTTTGTATTTTGTCTGTATTTGGTTGTGTTATTTCGCTTTGCAGTTTTCTAACGCTACGGATGTTTAGTCAACTAGTTAAAGATGTTTTCTTCTTATGCTTTTGTTTTGTCCATTTGCATGTTTTTCCCTACAATGCAGTGCGCTGACCTCTCAGGGCCACCATACAATTGGATTATAAACCCTCTTACCGTTTGTCATGAGATACCTGAACTTTTCCACAGTTTTTTAAAACCAGGCTACTCTTTCTGTTTAGGCTTGTTATGTTTACTGGTTTCTAACAATAGGATTAACAAAAATATAGTTTCTCTAAAATATTTATGTACCTGTTCTATAAGTATCATTTATTTATCATGCAAATGCACAAGGTGTTTATGTCATATATATATATATA
>NW_023340246.1:18166776-18189316 GCF_004916995.1 Morone saxatilis | reverse complement strand
TATATATATATATAAACACACCAACATAAATATTCTTGAAAATTATTCATGACAGCAAATTACATGCCAACTTACCTGTCATTGTGCATGTGTGTGTTTCTGCTGTTAATCTTTGTGGCGGTTTGTGGATTTTGGCAGCAACAAGACAAGTAAGGAGGAGACGCTGCTCCAGAGGAAGACTGCAGCCAGTGCACCTCCTCCCCCGAGCGAGGAGGCCATCAGCAGCACATCGGAAGACGACTCGGAGGAGGACCGCGACGACGACGGATCCGTGTCCCAGCGCTCTACCCCGATCAAACTGCTAACAGAGTCTGGCGAGAGTAATCGCACACAGGAGGTATGAAAACACAAAGCATCTAATGACAAATGTCTGGAGATAAGTTTACATGTTCAAATACAAATGTACACATCAAGGAAATGCATTCACACTGCAGCAATGAGTTATACAATAAGAGACACTTCAAGGAGGAATTGAAAACACAAGTTAAACAAACGGATCCAAATTTGTATCCCCTCGCTTTATTGTTTGATTATGAGGAAATAAAGCAACCTATCAAATGAGATCCTCTTATGATTCAAGGATATGTAATCTCCTCTAAGGACCTCAGGGAAATTCGCAGTTTAGGCTGCGTTGATGCCACCTGCTTGTATTTTGGGCCTCAAGAGCATTTTTCATTACAATTTGAAAATGTCCCCCTAATTGTATTTTCTCCTCTCCGCCTCCCCGGAGTCCTCCAGAAGAAATTAGTTCTGTTTTCTGTGTGCGTCAGATGCAAGAGTAGACGTGAACTTAAACAGCCTCAGTGACAGGGGTTTCCAGAGCAGAGGATCTAAATTGTGTGGGTTTGTGTTAATGTTGGTTTTAGAGGAGAATAAAAGAGAGGTATTTATGTAATCATTCCTCTCTTTGTTTCACATCTCTAACTCACTGTTTCTACACTCAGTCTTGCTCTTGAGAATACATATCCTTCTGCACTTTCATATAATCTGTTTTTCTAAGTCTTTGGTTGGAAAAGGGGTTGGTTGCTTACATGCTGGTTAAACTGAATCCACTTGAGTTTAAAAGTGGTTCAGTTTTCTAAAAGGAACCTGATTTTGTACATTATGCAGCCTTTTGATACCAACTGGAATGACATAACTAGTTTATATTTAGTGACATTTCAGTCTAGAGGGAAAAAGGGGTCAAATTAATACTTTTTTTGTCTCAGTTACCTTTAGTGATAGAGCTGTGTATTTTAAGTAAAATATAAAAGCTGAAATCTATCATCATTTTATTGGTATATAATTATATCCGTCTGTATGGTATTAATGCTGAAAAATATGGTATTCATGCTTGACAAAAGTAAGTTTCCATTACAAAATTAAATTTTTATATAAGAATGTTTTTCGATAATTTCCTTACTTAAAAGATAAAAGCTAAACTTTTTAAACTAGAAATTAATTCTTAAGGTGGATCAGAACTAGCTCTGCACAATTCATCAAAATAATAATAATAAATAAAATAACGCAATATGTGTGCAATATCCAAATCGCAGTAGCCACTATTTTTTGATAAAGGTAAAATGTGTGACAATCAGTATTATAATGGAGTACTGTAGTGCTACAGAGATGCTTCTTCAGATTTGAGAAAATGTTTGTTTAGTAGTAGTAATATGATTTTAATAAATGGAAATTATGATGCAAAAATTATAATTATATAATTATAAGATTAATTATTATAATAATACGATTTTTTCTTTTTTTTACCATATCGTGCAGCTCTGATCCAAACCCATATTTAGTTGGAATCATGTTGTAGCATTGACCTGGGTAAGGTCTTTTTGTCTTGACTATTGAATACTTTTGCAATGAATTCAGTTCAATTCAGTTGTATTTGTAAAGCGCCAATATATAACAAAGGTTATCTCAGGACAATTTTTAAATAGAGTAAGTCTAGACTGTACTCCTGATGAAATCATTCACAGAGACCCAACAGTTCCCACCATGAGCAAGCACGTAGCAACGACAGTTGGTGAACAACTGAAAATTATAACACTGACTGTGCAAGAAGCATTCTTGCTGAAACCAGTCAGCCATGTCTTCAGCTTCTAATGCAGTGCGCTCATTATCCTGTCCAGCATGATCAGGATTTTGCTGGTATTTTATAGCAACATTACTCGTTCCCAGTTATGGTGTTTGCTTGTGTATATGTCATGGGAAATGTAGCAGAATGATCCGTTCTTTTATGACTTCCTCCTCTAAGGCCCAGGTATCATTAAGGAGTTTAGTAGGACATGTGCAGTGGGATTTCGTCTGATTTTAGAACATCAGGTGATATGTGGTCACCTGCAAGTGTCAAATTTTTTGATGCCTCATTTAATCTCCTCTTTTGGATTCTTGCCAAGGTTGATGTGAAGGTTTAAGTCTGCTTTGACAGTATCAGTGCTTTTTTCTTTCCAGATAAATCTGATAAGAGATCAGTTGAGTTATTACAGTCTGGCAACAACATTATTTTGTTAAGTCTGTAGAAGATCAGCTTTCTTGGTGTCATCTATTATTTTGTTCAGTAGGCCAGTCAAGTCTAGAACCAGTCTAACAAAGAAAATCAGCTAATTAAAGTTGTAGGAGAGACTGTAACAGTGCTCTAGTCAGGAAGTAATTGTCCACCACCTAGCTACAAATAACAGCCTCATGTCTCTGGCCTACATGGTCTGTTATCTTCGTTCCATTTTTCATTTTCTGAAAAAGCTGCCACACCTCCGATTCTCTAACAGTATGGTGCATCCTCAATTTCCAAGTCTTCACCTGGGGCTGCCATGTCTTTGTGCCTTGATACAGCTACTGACGCGAGTGATAGGACGTTAAACAAGCATAGTCCAAAGTAGACGAAACGGTATCACAATACATTTTTCCATTTAATTGTCTCACAATATATTGTTACATTCCTACTAGCTGCTGTGCTGCACACAGTATTAAAGGACCAGTGTGTAGGATTTTGTGGCATCTTGTGGTGTAGTTGCTTGGGGTGGGGCGATATAGTATATTATTGCATATCGCGATATAAAACACTCACAGAGTTATCGTGATGAATTTCTTTTATCGTGATAATGGTGAATATACTCACATGGCTTGACCTGAAAGCTGATCTATTTTGAACAAGCGGACAAATGGGAGCTCATATCTTTCTTGTCATTCCAAAATCCTAAGCCTGACACCATGGCTGAAGGCTCAACTTGCCCGTTGTATCCCTCAGAAAAAGTCGGATGTGTGGAAATACTATAGATTCTAAAATAAAGAACAGGGAAATGAGGTGTTCTATCCATGATGCAATAAATATGTGTGTTTCTTTACCAAATGTCGGTGAAGTGATTCCAGTATGTATATTTTTATGATTATCATGATAATATCGTGTTCCACAATTATTTTGACCATGATAATTGTGACTTTTGTGAATTTTCATATCATCCTATGCCTGGTAGTTGCAGATTGCAACTTTCTCGCTTCACTCTTCAGAGAGAGAGAGACACAGTATGGGTGTGACAAATTCCCACAATCTGTCATCACTATATTGGTATCTGTTTCACGCCCCAGGTGGACTGGTCGCACGTTTATGTCCCTCATTGACCCAGATTTCACACCACAGCACAGAGAAAGAGCACGTTAATCAGCACAGGTAGTAGGTCAGTGTGTCAACCAGATGACACAAATTTACCAGGAAACAACATTCTCTGGGAATTTCTCACTTTTATGTAACATGTCTTTTATGATGCATAAGGAGCCCCAAATGATGTCTAAACTGTTTATTGCAGCAGCCGTAATGTTTCTATGGCTACAGGCACTATTTACAGCCATTGTGACATCAGCAGGAGTGAAGTGCCTCCTTCTGCCCATACTTTGCCCCTCTGTCCTAATTTACATACATAATGTCTGATTCACTCTGAGAAACACATTTTGTTTGTCTGTTTGTGGCCATAGTCCCAAGGGTCTTGTTGGCCGGGCCCTCAACAACCAGGCAGCCCTGTGAAAGGAGTTATATTTCCTCCACTGTCAAATATGTTGTATCCAAACGAGGATTGTGGGTAATTCAGATCTGTGTGGATCAGATGCTGTCAAGTGTTTGCCTTGCATCACTTGAAGGCTCAGGCAGCCCACGCTGTTCAAACACAATCCCTTTCAGCGCTTAAATGAAGGGACTGTGATAAAGATGTCAGACATTGCTCCACTGTCATCTTCTGTCAACAGCTGTTAAAACAAAACTCTATATCAAATGGACAATTTGTTTTATTTTTTAAGTAGCGTGGCTATATAGATAGCAACAGCTATCTATCGTTAGACAGATTTGGACCGAACTAAACTATGCATGGTGCCCAGGGGATGAATCCTACTGATTTTTTTCCTCTAGTGTTACCATGAGGTCAAATCTTTCACTTATCCTTTGAAATATCTAAACATCTTCTTGATGGATTGGCACAAAATGTATACAGTCATTCATGTTCCCTACACTGTATATGCTAATGACTCTGGTTGCTGCTTTTGTTTAAATCAAATCAAAATCACATCAGAGTACCTTTATTTATCCTTTAGGAAGTGTTTAGTCTTGACATGTAACATTTGAGAACTTGAGAAGTGCTGGACACAGTTGGAAACAGCTAGTATGACTCTGTCTACAGGTTGAAGAATCAGCCCTGCAACACTGCTCACAGTTGCTGATTAGCAGCTTATATCTCATTTGATTAATCTGTACACAGAACAGTCATGTAAAACCAGCAAGTTGTGGTTTTAGTTGTGGTTTTACAGTGAATTATATTATGTACATATTGTAGACGGATATTGAAGATGCTACAAAATGGTCTTTTTTTACTTTTGTGTATCAAGAAAGACAATCTGTGCAAGCGAAATTACAATAGTTTTCAGTTTTTGATCTTCAGAGTTAGAGCCAATGGCTCTCCCTCCTGTTCCATCTGTCTCTTTCCCCTCCTGATTTATGATGTATACTCTGTAGGTTTTCTCTGATCTGTCTTCTCTGGGCCTTGAGCAATGAGCTGGTCATGAATATTTCGGGCTGGACAGCTAGCTCACGTGCTGGGCGCACACACTCACTCTCATGCGTCTCGTGTCCCTGCCGCCGAGCCTGTCCCTCAGAATGGATTGCCTGGGTGCCAGCACAACACAAAACTGTTGAAATATTTAAACATCAGATCATTACGACGTTTGCCATGTAATTACACATGCTCATTTCATATTCCCCTCAATATGGGCGTACGTGTGCCCGCATGAACATGGATAGATTTGCAATGCGTGTGGGTGTATGTATAAGCAAGTATGTGTTTACACACTCGTCTGTGCTGTCGAACACCGTATGAATGTTTATAGGTTCGTGTTCCCGTGCTCTGTGTTTATGAGAGGGTCTGTGTGTTTTTGTGATTGTGTCTCTAATGCCGTGTGTTTGTGTGTGTTCACAGCTGCTGTTTCTTGGACATGGTCCTGGAACACTCTCATTCGTTCGCCCGTCCCTGGAGCTCAGATCAATACAAATACAGTGACAATCGAATGCATTATGTTGAGCATATTGCTGCAGTGTCAGAAAACAGTCAAAGAGAACAATGGCCTAGCTGACTGCTTTACAGCCACTCCTGTTACATAACAAGCTTCCCATGGTCCTTGTAGCGTTATAGAAAGATTCATATTTTGTTTAAGAAATAATTTTCAAACCTTTTTCTGAGTATTTTCTGAGGACATTCTGAACAATCTGTTCTATACTAAGGTATAATACTGATTGTTAGGTTAGTCTGTGGCTGTGAGCTGTTAGATGTTGGGTTGGAAAGTGTTACCATATGTACTGTGAGACAAAAGGGACAATTCTTAATGACAATAATGCATTGACAGAATATTTGCATAAATACGATAAAGTACAGAAATTTTATTATTTCCCTTTTCAAGATTAAAACAGGCGGCACAACTCTTCTCCAATACACTGCGGTTTTGTCACCATTTTATCCCAACATTTTTGCCTTCATCAGGGTGGTATCTGAGGTTGTTGTGTCATGTGACTGATTTGAGGTATGCAAATGTATCATCATCCATGTTAAAAAATCTTAATTCACAGACGTTTCCATATGGGTATTTGATCTATAAATGGTCTCTTAAATACATTTTTAGTAATTTTACAATATTAACCATATTACAAAATATATTTTTAGATATATTTCCCCAGTGTACATTCAGATCATGCTCAGTTGTTATAAAATGGTCCGATGTCATTTGCCAAGAAAACAGTCACAACCAACAACCCCGCAATCTCTCACCATGACACAAGGCAAGATGGATTCATGCTGTTTACATGAAATTCCCGCCCCACCACCAGCATGTGAACATAGAAACTGAGATTAATCAGATCAGGCAACGTTTTCTCACTCTTTCCTTTTTGGTTTTGGTGAGCATGTGTCCACTTTAGCTTTATAGTCTTATCCTTTGCTAACAGTAATGTTATTAGCCTCACTCTGCTGCGGTAGACCGCTGTTTGTTCCACGATTCAGCAAGTTGTGTTCAATAAGTTCTTTTTGTACAGCATTGTTGCACTGAGCTGTCAGTGTTGTGCTTAACAGAAAGGCTTGAAACTAAGAACCTTTATTAAAATAAAAAATTCTGAAATATCTTTTTATAAACTGGGCTTAATGTGGCTTAATTACTTGTTTTCTAAGAAACGGAAAAGCTTGACATAAATCATAGCATGTCCTAATGAGGAAATTTATATTGTTTTTCTTTTTACTTGCTGTTATCATAGCATTGCGTACTGATTTATAATTATTATTCTCTGCAATTGTTTTATTTCATTTTGTAACAGTTGTAGGTGATTAAACCATATTAATCTCTTGTTATATATCGTGCAATAATGCAATTGTTTGGTTTTTTTAACATTGTTTTTACCAGAGTATACCTGCATGATCAATGGCCTTGTTTATAATTTAAAACTTATTTTTGCTTTTATTTATGTTCAACTTTTTATATTAAGCTTTTCAGAATCCGCCTGAACCGGTCTGACCTTCTTAAACTGGTCTCTTGTTTGTTATGATTATCATGTCTTTTTTTGGACAAAATAATGTCAAAATAATTTTGAACGCCGAGTGCAAGAACCCCAGGAGGGCACTGTCCCTAAACATAAAACCACCTCATCCGACACCAACAATCACATTACATTCATTGTTGCTTAGGTTACGCTCCTTGGGCTGTCCTTTATTAAGGAATCAGTGGTCGAGAAGCAACTGAACCTGATGACCTTGTCTGTATGATTTTTATGTTGAGTTGCAGCTCCTTGATTTGCTGTTTGAAGGACCTGGCTGTTAGCATGTAGCTTTACCTTTTATCTCTCTGTATTATCTTTAACAGTCCTTTTAAAATCCATTTTTGTCAAAACCTTTGTGTTTTTCTGTCCCTGTCACATGCACCTGTAGCTTCATACTGTTCCCTTCTCACCTCTCCAGGAGATCCAGCACCACCAGCAGCAGCAGCAGCAGCAGCAGTCAGTTAAGGAGCCCTATGGACTCAATCTGGCTGAGTTTCCTGCTGAGGAAGACCAGCTCATTTATGAAAGGTGATAGACACAAGGCTTGCACAAACATGCATACATGCACTTCTTGAGATTACAATTAATGCACACATTGTGAAATGATTAGCCACAGTATATGGGGTTTTTACAATCTTTTAAGTTAGGATATTTAAGTCATTTCTATAACTAATGTAGTAATAACTGTCTGCATGTATTTAGTTCTCATAGATAAAGTACTAAAATGACATGCAAAACTGTGGCACTAGTGATTAATAAGACATATTATGTTAATACTACAAGTCTACTGCCATGCTAGCAGCTCCGTGGCAATGCTAACAGCCTGATAATGAACAGGTGTAATGTAATTCACCTTATTCACCATGTTAATTTAGCATGTTAGCATGCTAGAATTTGCTAATTGGCATTAAACACAATAGTACAGCTGCGGCTAATGAGGATTTCTTTACTGTGCTACATGTACTTTGTCAGAAATCTAGTAGTAATAGCAGTATAGTATATTGCATTGAACAAAAGAAAATTTGAGCTGATGATGGTGCTAAAATAGTCAAAGGATCACCCAAAGTAATTACAACTCATTCTGAGGGGGACATGGATGTCTGGACCAAATTTCATGGCAGTCCAATAATTGTTGAGATCCACACCACACCCACTGTATGGGCTACATATTGCATAAAAAAATGAATGATGGATGGATGCTGAGAACACACACACAACTCTGGGTAAATGTTTTTGTCTCATACCTATCAGCCTCTGTTTGTTTGTTTGGCCTTCAACTCTCATGTTCTTTGGTGCAACATTGAAGCAAAAGCCTTATTTTCTGTCCTCTTTCTCTGCCCATTTAAGTGGTCCTGAGGAAAAGTCTTTCTTTTTATTGTTATGGACAATGCACTCAGTGCCCAAGACAGAGAGGCGAGGAACAAGCAGTCAGTGTCAGCAGCCCCCTCAGGGTGATATGGGTCATTTTGCAAAAGGGGCAATGTCAACTCTGCCCTGCTGTGTGCATCACACTTCTGACCTCACTGTTCTTTGTCTACCTCTTTCTCCCTTTACCCCTGAGTTTCATTTTCTGTCTGTCCTTTCTATTTCATGTTGTCCTTGTTTCCTCCCAACCATGTTGATGAGCTACACTGAATAGCCGTCGTCAGACTGAACACAACTATCTACTACATTTGACACAGTGTGATGCTTTTCATGGAGCTTTAATAGCCTTTTTTTCTCACACTCGGCTCAGTTATTATTTCAGTGTATGGTGTTTCAAGCGCTATGTTATATATGCACTTCATATTATTATACAGTATATTAATTACAATTAGTAAGTTAATATTGGAGGTTTGTACTTATGGATTGAGAAAAAACAAGCATTGTGATGGTGTTACTTTAGGCTACAAACCAAACAATCAATTGATTAATGGAGAAAATAATTAATCCAGATTAATCCATAATGAAAATGATTATTTGTTGCAGTCAAAAGAGTTAAAAATTCGCTCCAACTAAACCAGCTACGACAGTAAAGTCCTACTTTTACATGCATGAGTAATAATAATCTAACGCTACAACAGTATAAGTCACACAGGACATTTTTCTGCACTGAGTAATACTTACAATATAAGGAGCGAAGGTGGCCTTGTGGGTAACATGTGTATGTGACGTTATCTAGTGGGTTTGTTGTGGGAAGTTAGTCTCTCCTGTGTGAGAGAAGAACCAGCACGTTGTTGCAGTCACAAAAAAGTTCATACAATGTCAATACAGTGTCCTCCAGCGTTCTTCACAGCAGAGTTGTTTGAAACCCTTCTTACCAAAGAGAAATGTTACCAGCGAGCTAGCTAGATAACTGTAGCGGCTGTGTCAAGTGTGGGTCTATCACAGAATACGTTGCACCCGTGTGTAGAGTTGATGCAACACAAAACATGGTTCAATCAACTTATGTGTTGTAGTGATGAGAGTTTGTAGTGAAGTAAGCCTATTTCAGCAACCCTCCACTGGCGGATGACCTCATGAGGCCAAATGTGAGTATATTTTTACTCACATTTGTGGCGAGTAGTACTTGGGGCCTTTTAGAAATAATTGCTGTCTCTGATAATGGCCTGTCTCCAAATATAACTCTGGTTCTCTTTTCAGATGAGGTAAATAAACATTGTTTTACAATTGACATTATGCAGTCCTGTGTTGATACCTGACACTTTTAAGTACTGTGGAACTAACATTTACTTTTTTATTTCTCAGATTTGTATTTCTGACTTCGATGACAGGCACAGTTTTGAGGGTGATTGAAGAAGAGGGATTGTATCCAAATTGTAGTGAAGAATGTTGTTCATATCCTCCTACTGTAGTGGCACATAATGAGAATGAAACTGCATTCATTATTGAGGCTGGA
This sequence comes from Morone saxatilis, assembly GCF_004916995.1. NCBI lineage: Eukaryota > Metazoa > Chordata > Actinopteri > Moronidae > Morone > Morone saxatilis. The sequence goes on along the minus strand of NW_023340246.1, from coordinate 18,179,396 downwards.
AGTTGGAATGGCTCCAGAGATGTTAGCTCCAGCCTGAGCTCTGCTAATCAGTGCATTAATATTAAAAATCATAAGCAACAGCCAGAGGGGAACTCTCAACTAGTGCATATTATTGTGTCTTTGCGAGAGAAAAATAACCTACAGGGAAATTTGAGATTTGATGATGATGTGCTCTGAGCATTGGAGTTCTTAACAGACGTGTTTATCTCTTCTCTGAGTATTTGTATTAAAAAATTGACAATATTAACATGAAATTTAAAGGGTCCTTTAGAGCTCAGTTACCCTGTTACCCAATTACCTTTTATAAATGGCTCTTCATGTGATGAAGATGGAAGGAGCATGTAGCAGAGACAAATGTGTTCAGTGTGTTTATATACTGTAGACCTGTGGCGTATTTTGCATATTTGTCTTTTTCATTTTGTGTGTGGTTTTTTTTTTTTTTGGCAGGTTTGCACATCTGGGCGAGAGCCAGCACAGGGTGGAAAGAACTGAACGCATAAACCTGGCGCACATCATCTGCTTGTGAGTAAAACATGTGACACATTAACCCCCAACACACACACACACAGAAAAAACAAAAACATATGTACCCAAACTTAATAATCCTCACTCACGTGTAATGAGAAGCATTACATTGTAATATTGGTTTGAAGTTATAATCCGACCCTTTTAAACACCACTCAGCATTTCCAGTAGCCTTGGGACAAGTGAACACAGTTGCTCGCACTAAGTGGTCTCCAGGGAGACCTCTAGCTGTGCACTGTTTAATCTTCATCTCTTATAACCAATTTCTTTAGTCAATACACTCCTTCACCTTCCTGATACTGCGGCCATGACCCAGCGGGTCATAGACGGAGTATTTTTTTCTTCATCCAGACTCAAAATTCAACCACACGTGGGATGACAATGTGCAGCCATAAGCAGATGCATAAGCAGTTTCCCTCTTGCACTGTTTCTTTCCAACTCCAGCTCTCACACACACACACTCAAAGACAGCATCTCAATGACTCAATGAAATATGTATTCTTCTGAATTCTTTCTTTTGCTCTTTCCCTTTTTCAATCGCTCCCTCTCACGTGTACTGCATGTTTGCTAATGCTGCAACACTGGGACTCCAAACGGGCTCCAGTGTTTTTATTTAATCATATCAGAGAGAAAGAATGTTGAGATGCAATGGCAGCTCATGTTAACTTTCTTTCAACCTCTTTTAATTATTCTAACACTTACATAAATATGCTTTTATACTGTATGCACAAGCATACAACAGGCCACATTCTTTACAGTTATATCATCAAAGTAAAAGACAACTTGACATTTGCATATGCAATGTCAGATATTCAAACATTTTACAGGCGTATTTTGACATTTTAGGAAATGCAGTTATTTGTTTTCTTGTTGAGAATTAGATGAAAATATAAATACCGCTGTCTTGTCTGTACTGTAAATATGATGCTACAGCTAACTTAAGGAGTTGCTCATCAGCTGTAAGAGTGGTATCAATCTACTATCTCACTCTCCACTAGAAAGCAAATGAGAGGCCTGAGTTCAAAAATATAAGGAAGTAAAATGTTTGTAAAGTTTTGTCATTTTAATGGAACAGTACTCTGCACAAGAATAGTGTACCATTCACTCAGTGCAGTGGTCTTCTCAAATATATCACTCCCCATAGATGGAATAACCCTTTTAACCCCACTGAAGATGAGAGATGCTTAAGGACGGTGTTTGAAGGCGAAAGAGCCTCGAGGCAGCCGAGGCACGAGAGAAAACAGGCGGGCTTGTTTTTTTCCTTTGATTTAAAAATACATCCAGCTAGCCAGATGGACTGTGAGGTCTACCTATGTGCATCATAGCTGTATGGAACATAAATAGAAATTGGTGAAATTATACCTGTACAGAAGCAGAGAGGAGAAAAATATATCCACGTGGTAGTGTTTTTCTTTATATTTGTTGCACTCTGCTGAGAGAGAGAGAGAGAGAGAGAGAGAGAGAGAGAGCAGGTGATGAGATTTCTGTTTGTACAATACTTCCCTGTTAACCAGTTTTGTAAGAGGACCATGAGTTAGAAGGTTTGTCATGGCCAAACATTTCATAGAAAGCCAGATGGAGCCTGGGTCTCTATTCAGAGGAAGACATGTTGGATATCATGTGAAACTAAAAAAGAGGGTTAAGGAAAGTCGGTAAGATTTACAGGGCTCTATTGATAGAAATGGAATATAATGTTCATAGGTTTAATTAATTAATATATAGTAGAGCATAATCGCCTGAAAATAAGAATCGTGTTTTCGTAACCTTAGATTGAGCCATTTTTATAGGCACAGCAGTGCTTTGAGCTAAATGCTAACATCAGCATGCTAACATGCTTATATTTACCATGTTCATACCATGTTATCATGCTAACATTTGTTAATGAGCACTGTGCTCAAGTGCAGCTGAAGCTGATGGGAATATCATGTCATTTTTGCAGGAATTTGGTTATGAACCAAAGGAGAAATAAATGGATATCTGCACCAAATGTTTGTTCTGTCAGACAGTGATGCAGCCCAGATCTGGCAGGCACATGGATTACTTGTGCTTGTAATGATAATAAGATGGAAATTGGTGGCTTGAAGGAAGGGTGGAGGAGAGGGTGCTGAATGAAATGTCTCAGAGATTTTCTAGCCTCTGACTCTATCTTTAGAAAGCGGTCTGTAATCTTTTCAGAGTGAACACATGGCTCTTTGTGGCTCTCTTTGAACATGTGACTTTCTTTTTTGTACATACATGTTGACTGAAATACCATTTATTTTTTAGCACAGTTGAAAGGTCAGCAACATCAGTCAGCATGGAACATTGACGTCTTTTTATCTTAGTTCAGTTCGCATCTCCCCTCGCCCACCTATATCTTCACCTTTCCTGACTCTGACCATTCATTAATCCTTCCATCCATTGTTGTTATCCTCACGTCAGGTCCACTGGGTCCGGCAAGCGTGTCTGATGTTGTGCAACAGATCTATTCTAAGACACTGTTACAGCACCCAAAACATGTTTGCACTGTTAGGAGCCCTTTGGTCAGTCACCTCCCTCTGTGTAGTTCCTCTATTGACCCACCAGGCTTAGGCAAAGCTGACTCAATTGGTAGAGATAAAAGCAGACAGGATATGAATACTATGGCGGATTCCTGTTGAGAAGCATCAGTGAGGTGTGTTGATTTGTTTCCTCCTTAAATTATGATTAGCTTTGAAGTCACAGGTCCAGATTAATGGAGTTATGACAGACTAAAAAAAGATCTGTTACCTTCTTTAAAGTGTTCATGTGTAATTAAGGTGTTACACAGAGATCAGATGTTTTATTCAAGCTGTTTCGTAATTATGATCACCTTTAAACTGGCAGTAAATTCATTTAGTTCAGTTTTTTTTTAAATACTCTTAAATGTTTGGAGACAGATGCACAGTGAGATTTTCTGCTTTTCTGTATTTGCCAAAATGCTCATCTAATATGTAGCTCACACACTATTCTCCATTCTCTATTGGAGAATAGGGGTTTCTGTTCTCCAATCTATATTTCACATCCATTTCCACACTTTTTTCACACTTGTGAATCCACTGTTTTACTCTACATTTCACATCTCTTGACATGTCAGCAGGCTGTAATGATTATCTGTAAGAGCCGCTGGGATGTCACCACAAGAAAACAGACCGAACACAAATTGTTCAATTAAACAAGACTTGTCTGTTTAATTGACAACATAGCATGACCCACAGACCACTTTACTGAAGCATAGTGTGTTACTTCAAATGCGAATACACATTTGACATTCTAGGTGTATATAAAAAAGGGAAATATTGCCAAAACTGCACCCTTGTTTCTTTATATTTTTGTGTATTTATTCCAATGCATTGTTCTGTCCCACATGTGCTGTACACTGACATGCACTACTCACCAGCAGGCCTATTTTCAACCGGCTTTGTATCCTTACAATGTTGGCAGTATATGAAAAAGTACAGTTGTACAAATGATCACGTTGGCTGCACCCAGAGCTCCCCGCTGATTTGCTGGCAAAAGTCGGCTATAGTTGACTCTCTATGGGTGCTGTTTGGTGATGGCTCACGAAACCCAGATCAAACCATCGAACTAGATGTCATATAAGAATTAAGAGTCTGTTGCTGCATTTCTCGTTTTAAATGTTTTCAGAAATATGTTTTAGTTTACTGTTTAGCTGTAATATGAAAAAACTTTGCGTGAAACCCCTCTTCTTTTGCTCTGGTTAAATTAGCATCACTAGCTATCATTTATCGTGATAAACCAATTCTTAAATAAAAATGTGTGCTACTTTTGGATAAAATTGTGACTTCAGCCTGTCCAAAAGCACCAACAAACGAGATAAACTATATATTTAAGCCCTATTCCATGACGGGCTCACGCGTCTTCGTTGCCCTGAGCCGGCGCATCTTTCTGTTTCAAGTTGGGTGTTATCAGTATATATCTGTTTGGGAGTGGAGCTTTAAATTACATTAAACCCGTAGTTGAGGACTCCATGCCATGATGACACTCAAGTACATATTATTTTAATTTTTGTCTTGCCACAGCAGATAACCAAGGAGGTGCACTGGTAATGCAGCCATGTGTCTGAGCAGCCTTTTACCGGGGCCTCAGCTGCTGTTGAACTAGCTGACTGAGACGTTGACCTGACAAGCATGCAGTTGATAATCTACTCTTAAGATGATGAGACATGCTTTGTAATCTTGTTTCCATGAAAGTATGAGTAATTCTGCGTGGCCATCCTCATGTTTTTTCCATTAACAGTCCTCTTAATGACCTGCACTCTCCGGCAGATTTTCACCAGATCTCGTCGGTTGGATTCAAACATTTTTCTAGGCCATGATGCATTTTTTTTTTTTACCATCTCGTGACAACTATAGATAGAAACCACGTTTCCCTGATGAGAAATTTAAACGTCATGGCTTGTTTTTCTACCACCAAGTGATTTGTCTAATATTAGTTCTTCCATACATCCATTATTTGATACATGCTTGCGCCCATCTGTCTTTTTCTCCTCTTTCTCTTTGTCCCCTCCATGTCAGAGAGCCAGTGTCTTGCTTCCCTGAGGACAGCATCTACGCCGCTTTGCCTCCGCAGGTCGACAGAGACAGCCGCGATGAGTTCGAGAGCCATGTGATGACGGGTCAGGGCCAGGTGAGGGTTCTCTGCAGGGACGACATGTTGATGTACAGGGAGTACGTCAAGAACAGATATATGTGAGACAGTGACAAACAGGACCTGGATTCTCTGTTACCAATATGCAAATCAAGACTGGAATACTTTTGTTTGTAGCTATAGGATAGAGCAAGAGATCTACCTCTTAGAGTTTTGTATGCTTGGAGGAGATTGTCCATATTGAAGAATGAACAACTCATATGTCCTGTATTTGGACTAAACTATGCTGGTTGATTTTCTTTTCTTTTTAATCAGTCATTTTTGTGTTTTAATAGCTTCAAATTGTGTCCAGTTATGTCAGTGTTTTTTATTCATTCAGACATGCCTACTACCTATATGGTGCTTTTTATTTGTTCATTGTGTTATTTTCCATCAAATAAATTTTAATCGCAACTCTTTTAAGAAGATTTATTTAACTATATGTAAATTTCAGACATGTAAACTCATGTAAATTGATGTAAATTGCTTTGACTCTGTATTTCTATGCTGGGACCATTAATGTGATGGCAGGCCCAAAGATTATGACCACCTTGGTTGTGCTTTAAGTTGGCATTTTCTTTTTTTTAATTCATTCTGTTAAACAGGTTTTCAAGTCATTTGAGGTTTAACAACGTTGAAAAAGCCACTATAGGAATATACGTTTATACGTTTACAACTTCAAACAGTCTTACATAATGTAATACATGTACTGTAAATATATATCCAGACCATTTGACTTTTTTCCTATTTTGCGCAACACACCACTGATATTGTGGGTTTTTATCAAACCCCATTTTTAGTTTACAAAACTGCACATTGATTTTGTTTTGTTTAAAACATTTCTGTTATGTCAGCTGATTATTGTGCATTTAGTTCTAAATTAAACATTTATTTATTGACGTACTGTGTCAGACTTGTTGCTGTTTTCTACACTGCAACTTTTTCCCTCTTTGCTCCTCTGTTTTTATGTCTGTGCTCGTTTGTTCTTCAGTTTTTGACATTCAAATATTGAATATTGTTTCTTTCATGCAGCCTCTGTAATGTTCTTCATCTCTCCCACTCTCCCCTACTGTCTTTCTCTCGTTCCCTTTCCCCCGTTAATGCACCCTATTTACTTTTGTTCTGTCTATCACACTTTTCTCCCTCCTCTCAGTCAGTCTTTTTGTACTCGGTTTTCAGCCACAGGTGTCAGAAATGTGAACAGTGATGAAGACCGCCTCTCCTTTAATACACACACAAACACAAACACACACACACACACACACACACATTCAGTCAGCTTACTGATTGACCACTGCTCTCTGCATCAGTGCCTCGTGAGTTGAAGGGGGGGAGCAGCGGAGGGGTGCTTTAGCATGTGATGTGTTAGAGAGCGACAGGGGAATTAAAGAAAAATAACTGCTCCACCATAGTTAAGACCAAATTAACTCAACAGAGGATAAAGAAGATGGAATGTTTTTCACCCACCTTCTATAATTTTCAGACCTTGCAGCACTATCATTAAAATTGTTAAGTGCTGGGAGATGTTCAGAGTGCACTACAGATAACTAGAATACAATGCAGTGATAGCACATCTCACCCAAAGTGAAAAGAGTCTCTCACCTCTCAATTGGTGTTTCTCTAGCCCCTCTTTTTTTCCCCCTTTTTGAAACCTCTTAGCTGACTCAGAAGATTTCTCCTACATTTCTGCATTGGTACTTGATAAGTCCACTACAGAGGAATATGGATCGAGTCAGGCTGCTCTTGTTCTCAGTGGAAATGTTTTCACTGGATTCCGATAGTTCCTAAGAGTGTCCAATTTGTGATGTGACTTCATTTTCACCTGCTTTTAAATTAAATTAAACTCACAGCAATCTATAGGTCTCATACAAGACTAGTTTTCTAGTGCCATGTATCTCTAATGTATGGGATGGATACCTCGGACCATTTTGTAGTTGTTCTAGTTTTTGTTTTATCTCTACCATATTGGTGTTCCATCACCCTAACATATACATGTTTATATTCTTTTTATCAAAGCATATATAATAGGAAAATTCTGCTTAGATATGGCTCCAAATGGGAGAATAAAGTCTTAAATGACAAATTATAAAGCCTTTAATTGAATGCAATTTTTCTTTTTGTTTGGTAAGGAAACTAGCAGCACTGGGTTAATCTTTTTAAGTATATAAATTGGACAAAGCTGCCACTGTGATTTTACATCCCCCATTATAAGCCCAACAACCTAAGAAATTACATAAAAAATCTTAATTAAAATTTCTTCTTTCTTTCTTTTGTGATATATAATGGATGATTTACTTAGATTTAGTTCTATAAAAATGAACATTTTAATGAAAGTATGCCTCAATTGTAGTCTAATACTAATATTATGGTGACTGATAAAACATTCATGAGCTTGAGCCTCTGAGAAACAGTAAAGTAAAGTTTTGGCCATGTCTTGTAAATGTAGAACCGTGTCTTAGTTAAATTTTCCTCCTAAATTAAGTTGACTAGGATACATTTTACTTAAAAAAAGTCAGATTTAAAGATATTAACTGTAAAGATGATTAAAATCTGCCTTAAAAACTCACTCTGTGTAACATGTCACTATAATTGTTGAACATGAACTCCTCCTCAGGTTGTAAAAATCCCCCCAAAACTCCAGTGTATGAACATTGTGTCCTCAATTGTAGCTGCTTGTGGACCATAACCAAAAAATCACCTAAAATCACTTAATAATAAAACTGTGGGTCTGACTTTTAAGTCCTTTTTCCTGTGTTAATGTAGTACGGCCATTTGGATGACATCTATTCAGATCATCACCATCACCTGTGTTTTCAACCAGTGCTTAATGTCTTAACGCAGTGCTTAAAAGTAATAAGATTTGGGTTATTAGCAATATTTTTTATATTTGTTTATGTAATTATCATAAAATTGAGGTCACAATGACAATCACAACAACACAGTGGGCGAGACACATTTCTAAGATTATGTGATCATTTCTTTTGTGAGTGGTCCACTTATTTCTGTTTCCAGGAGCAATATTGTGTGTCCTCACTGTGTGATTATAATGCAAATGTAATTCATACAATAAATACAACATAATACTTGTAGGATGAAGAAGAAGATGTTTGTGGGTAAATTGAGGTGTTTTATCTTAACAGTAAATCTGTCCCACATTTCATCTCCAATGCCTCCCCTCCTGCCACCCAATGTTTTATAATTTGTCCTCTAAAATCTGTATCCATTCTCTACAGAATTTGAATTATCTTTGTCTGTGTTGCTTTATTAATGGACTTTTTTCTGTCTAATTAGAGATACGCTTCATGTTTCCTAGGTAAATATCTCCATAAGGGTATTAAGTTAAAGTGTTTGTGTATAAGCATGTGAGAGTTTGTAATGCAGCCAGGGGGATTGTAGGTGGATAGGGTTTGTCTCCCATAGGAGGCTGTTTTGAACGGGAGGTCCTTTTTTTTTTTTTTTTTTTTACATAAGGCCCTGTTTTTCTCATGTTTTTATGTTCCTAATGGTATTGTGTCTCATTACACTGAAACCTCTCAGCACACATGGGTACGGATGAATAACTGCATGTTGTCACTGATATTTTTGGGCAGCTTGCTCTTGGTATTCCGCGTAAAAATAGAATAAAGGTTGTGCACCGCTTTGCTTCAATTTGAGAGGAAATTCTGTTTTGTTGTTTTTCATTTAGTCCAGCGCAGAAAACAGTCAGAAATGATTTTGAGGTGTATTTTGGTTCTGTGTGTAGTTGGATATATCTGCCTAGTTCTTTGACATGAGTCACTTGGCACTTCATGTGACCGCTTAGCTTATGAATGAAGACAACCCCCTCTCCAGCCCCCGGTCCACTGACAAAAGGTGGCCAAACAGCTGTTGCCTGGTAACCAAAACTGGTTACCATATTGCTATGCTGCTTTGAATCTCCCCCTACCTCCCACTGCCTCTCAACATGTCATCTATTGTTATATGACATTTAATTGGTACTACAGTTTTACTTCAGATTTGTTTATTTTCATATATAATTGTCTTCAACTACATCTTTACTTCCCATTTAAGTGAAAGCATAGTTATGAGAGAAAAAAAAGTCAAAATAGATGATTTAATGGAAAATTAACAAACAAGGTTTGAAATAACCAATCCAATTGAAGGTGACTCTGTTTAAATAAAAGTAGAACTCACATCTGAACCCTTAACAATAAGGGACGAAGTCTATCAGGTCTCACTGCAGAAAGAGCTTCAATCTTAAAGCAATTTTTTGGCAGATAACAAGAAAATAAGGTAAAGGTGGGTCAATCTATCGAAGCAAAATGAGAAAAAAAGATGTGAACATTCACAGAGGAAAGACAGAAAGAGTACTATCAGTACCTATTGGGTACAACAAGATGTTTGTCCTTGGATTTACCCGACATACTGCATCAGTGCACTGTGTGTCAGCCTAGTGTGAGCCGTGGTGTGTGTCTGAGGTACTGTAACGTGTTGCAGGTATGCAGAATACACAGTGCTCTGAAACTGATCAAACTGATCCATTTCTGCAGACCCGAGAGACGACTTGCTATGGAAATACATACCCAGTTCTGCAGACGGTGCTGCACTGAGGTGGTTAATCTACCCTCCGGAGTTAGCTCACATGTTTTTGCATAGTGTATAGGATTTTTATGCTAACCTTCTCCCAGAGTGCATTAGGTTGTTAGCCAATCTTTTGTTCCAGACCATCTGTTACGCCTACATGAGCCTCTATGTGTTTACAATGGCTCAAATTATTTCTCTCTCTGTCTCCGCTCTTGTTGTTACTCACTCTGACTATGGCCACGTAACAAACACTAGACATTTTGACTTGTTAAACACACAGAACTTTTCACATTAGCAACACCTGCGAACTACTGTTACTGATATTATTTGCATTATTAGTATGACAAGTCAAAATGTGTCCTGTGAGTATGTCTGTAACAGTCACTACAACATTTGATCATCCGCTCTCACTGTGTGTGCAGCTCCACTACTCTGAAGCAAGTTAAGCTAGATACACACTTCCAATAAGTGTTCAAGGCAGAAAATTGCAACTGGATTTTTAATTTTTTTTTTTTATTTAACTGTGAAAATGTAATTGGAAAAAGTGGTTTCAAATAAAAAAAACAATAAACTAAATTAAGACTAAATGTAGTGATTTAATACAGCATTAAAAGGGTATTAATGTCAAATTAGTTACACTGTCCCTCTTTAATAGAATATGCAAGAAAGATGGAATTTATCACCAGTGAACAGAACATTAGTACAACACAAAAATGAATCTACAGCAGCCCAACAGTAGACTCACAGGGATCTAGCTGTTGCCTTAGCAACACATTCAGACTGCACAGTGACAACACACTTTCAGTTGTTCAGTCACAGTGGTAAGTGAACAACTTAACTTTTTAAACTCAGGACGAGCCTCACTCCATCCCAGGCAGACAAAAAACATTCAACAGATTTATTATTATTTATTATTTATCCATCATGCATACACGCATTGCACTAAATAAAAAGTACAACTAAGGTGGAAGCAAAGTATGCATGGATTTGTTTGATTGCAATACATATTAATATTTTTTCAAGCTTTATAAGAACAAGATAAAAGCGCAAAATATGTAAAAGAAAAATAAACTGATGATACTAAAACAAGCACAAATAAAATACAGTACGTGATGACATGAAACACTATAAAATAATGGAAAGGTAAAAATGTTTTTATCTGAAGGCCATAAAGGTAAAAGGTACAGGCAGTGCAGGAGGCACTTAAAAGCTGCAGTGGAGTTTCACACTGAGAGTATAAAGGCTGTTCTCTCTCTTGAAACTCTGTGAAATTAGCAGGCGTTGACTCAGCCCACCTGTTCAGTGTGAAACTCTGTGATACCTTTAAAGGTCTAGTGTGCAACATTTAGGATGTATTGGCAGAAATGGAATATAATATTCATAAGTAGTGTATAATCACCTGAATACAGGAATCATTATGTTTTTGTTACCTTAGAATGAAATGCTTCTACATCTCAATCTACAGACACTGGGGGTCACCTTCCAAGGAGTCCGCCATGTTGAACCGCCATGTTTCTACAGTAGCCCAGAAGTAGAAAACCAAACACTGGCGCTGGATAAGTGGCCTTCGCAGGGTTTCTCCTTTGTGCTTGGAAAGGGAGGGTGAAGCGAGGGAGTCTTGATCTGCAGCTACACCGCTAGATGTCTCTAAATCTTACACACTGCTCCTTTAATTTGTTAATTTACAAAACACATGGATGGTTTTGCAGAAAGTGCGCAGTCAGGTGTGTTATGTTATGTTAATACCTATGTAAAGGCTATTTGAAGGCAGTGAATTTTGTATTAAAGATGATGACTGATACTTTTCTGATTCTCCACTGAAATTTGAAATAAGCAGTAATTAAAAGCAAGTAAATGTCACTTTACAGTCTTGAAGTGTGGAGCTCTTGTTTTTTTTTTCTCTCTTTTTTTCCCCCTGTCTTCCTTCCTCTTCAAGTCTTACTTTCTTGGATCAGAGAGAGAGAGGAGAGATAATACAGACTGGCATGCATTCGTATAGAGAGACTCTGCCCCAAACTGTTCAGTGTAGAAACTCTGTGATAGCTTTTAAAGGTCTAGTGTAGCACACACTAATTTGAAGATGTAATGTGCAAAGGCTCCAGAATATATAAGTGGATATATGTGTAATTAATCACTATTGAGATCATAAGAATCAGCGATGTTAACATATTAAATCACTTCTATGAATATGCAGTGACATTACCATTTTTATGTTTTTGTTACCTTTTATGTAGATTTAATGAAAATAAACTCTCTCACCATCTCCAAGTGCGTGACAGACACTAGGGGGTCACCTTCCAAGGAGTCCCGCCCATGTCTGAACGCGCCATGTTTCCTGACAGTACCCCAGAAGTCAGAAAACAACGACTCGGCGCGCTGGCAACTACATGGCCTTCGCCAGGGGTTCTCCCTTCTGTGCTTGGTAAGGCGGAGCGGCGTCAACCCAGCCGCCACGGGAGTCTTTGTGTGTATTCTTGCACTTACACCACCACGCTAGATGCTCTCTATCTTACACCTCGCTCCTTTAATTCTGTTAACTTTTACAAAACCACATTGGATGGTCTCTTGCCAGTATATATTACAGTCGGCAGTTCAGCGCTCGCTGTCTACGGATGTTTCATCGTTCACACGCTCACCTCAGATGCTACCCACCAGGTCCATTTGAACGGCAGCTGCAATTCTTGAACTATCTCGGCGAGATAGTATACTGATACTTTTCTGCAGGTTCTACTGAAATTTGAAATTAACGCCAGTAATTCAAAGAGCCAATTAAATGTCCTTTACAGTCTTGAAGTGTGGGAGCCCTTGTTTTTTTTTTCTCTCCCTTTTTTCCCCCCATCCAATTTTCATAGTCTTTACACCCTGGAGCTCCTGTGTTGGCTTTT
>NW_023340246.1:18163186-18166751 GCF_004916995.1 Morone saxatilis | reverse complement strand
CCTTTTGCACCAGTTCTTCGGGACTGAGATCTCAACTCCAGGCGACAGTCTCAGGAGAGAGGTGTTGGCAGAAGTAAGAAAGGCGCGCCAACAAGCTTCATTTTCCTTCTGAAGCTTTCTTCTCTCTCTCTCTCTCTCGTCTCTCTCTCTCTCCCTCCCTCTGCCGTGACGTCAGTCGGGTTTAAAGCTCTCCTCGCGTGTCTCCGGTCGGATCCCCTCTCCTCCTCCTCACATTCACCTCTCCTCACCGAGCTGAACACCGGCCAATGCTTCACAACACCCCTGCCCTGAGTGTCTGCCCCATGCGTGGGAAGCACAACAAAATCAAGGGCTTCACCTGAGAGTGTCCAAAGGAGCGAGACAAAAAGGGGGACAGTCGTTGCATCCTTTTTATTCAGACTTTTTTTGACATTATCCTGTCGGACGAGGGGTTCTGATTTCAGCGAAAATCTCAGCTCATACCGTTTTGTTACGGAGGTAGGTACTTTCAGAAATCATGTTACTGATTGGAAAAATTATTTGAAAAAACGTGTTTATGTTGGTTTCAAATGTTTTATTTAAATTGTCTCTTCAAAATAGCAGAGTGATAGTAAGAATAAAAGATAGGAATGAACTCCTTGGATAGGCTATTATAGTAATCCTGTGATATGATTTAGAGGAGTAAAGCAACACATACTACAAAAGAATCACTTTTTATCCCTTTGTGGAGAAAAAATACTAATAATTATATAGTTTTTAAACCTCACACTGTCTGTAAATCTTCATAAAAAGTACTTGTAGAAGGAGTTAGACCAGGAAACTGATGATATTGAGGGATGGTTTTGTTTGTGGGTGTTGTATTTCAGCACCACGGACAGCTCCTCTGTCTTTTGCAGTTGCTGCTGCTTTAAAAAAAAAAAACTTTTACTAGGGGAATCCACGTTAAAACTGCATTTAAATTGTGCCATACTGGTGGTTTTGGACAGTAAAGGCATCATCCAACATACAGCTGTTCGTTTAAACTTAAAAAACTAGAGCATTATAAGTTGAATTCACTGTGTTCAATGTGAAATACAAGCAGACAATTGAGTTGCTCCATAGTGAGTTAATATCTATGAAGCAGCCTGTTTTGGGTGGATTTTATTTTGCATGACTCTTGCAAATGTTTTTCTACAAATCACTAGAATGGCTTTATCCTTATTTAAATGTATTACATTGTAAGTATTGGTAAATGATGTGCTTTTTTAAATGAATTTTTGTATTGGGCACTTGGTCAGCTTCACTTGTTGGCAACAGGCAAGCAGACACCCTGCTCATGTGTCATTGAGCAAGACACTGAAACTTTATAACTTCATTATCATTAATAACAAACCAATCTCCTTGTCTCTTTGCTGCCAACAGGACAAAAGGACGACAGCGTGGAGATATGAACGAGTCGCTGGTGGTGAATGACTCCTCTGCCAGCCCTGTGGCTGGAGAAGCTCTCCCATGGATGGAGGCTGATTCTCCAGAGCACAATGGCAGCCTGGAGTTGTCCACCGCCCCATTAGATTTCCCCATCAACCCGTGGGACATTATGCTCTGCATGTCAGGCACCGTCATCGCCTGTGAAAATGCCATAGTGGTAGCAATCATCTTCTACACGCCGACACTAAGGACTCCCATGTTTGTGCTGATTGGGAGCCTGGCCACAGCAGACTTGCTGGCTGGCATGGGATTAATCCTGAACTTTGTGTTTCAGTACGTGATCTCTTCTGAGACTATCAGCCTTATCACTGTAGGCTTCCTGGTGGCCTCCTTCACTGCATCCATCAGCAGCCTTTTGGCCATAACGGTGGACCGTTACTTCTCCCTCTACAATGCTCTGACATACTTCTCAGAAAAGACGCTGCAGTATGTACACCTGATGTTACTGGGGACGTGGGGGGTGTCTCTGTTTCTGGGCTTGCTGCCAGTGCTTGGCTGGAACTGCCTGGACGACCCATCCTCCTGCAGCATCGTTCGCCCTTTGACCCGGAGCAATGTCACGCTCCTGGCCATCTCTTTCTTTGCCATCTTCATTCTCATGCTGACACTCTACTTTAAGATTTGTAAGATCGTGTGCCACCACGCCCACCAGATTGCCCTCCAGCAGCACTTTTTTGCCACATCACATTATGTGGCCACTAAGAAGGGGGTCTCCACTTTGGCCATCATTTTGGGGACATTCGGCGCTAGCTGGCTGCCCTTCGCCATCTACTGCCTTGTAGGCGAGAAGGAGTATCCATCAGTGTACACCTATGCTACGCTGCTGCCAGCCACCTACAACTCCATGATCAACCCCATCATCTACGCCTACAGAAACGCAGAGATCCAGCGCTCCATCTACATGCTTCTCTGTGGCTGCTTTCAGGCCAAGTCCTACAGGTCCAGGTCACCAAGTGAAGTCTAAAAAGGCGCCATGCAGGGCTCTTTTTGTGTGAGTGTATGTGTGTGTGTAAGTGTGTGAGAAAAAGGAGAGCAAAAAGACAAACCATCCTGAGACCATCGACAATCTGCTTACAATTGACAGTGAATGCTTTACAAACACTAGTGTGATGCTAGAAATGTGTATCTCATCCATACTGTATCTGCACTTTAATATGTCTCAACACAAGTTAGGATGAGATTTTGGAAACGCTGTGAACAAGAAACTTCTGTGAAAAAGACAAAACAAACCTGTGAATGTATTTAAATGAGAAAAGGAATGGAAAATCTTGCACTTTAGTCTGTGTTTTTTTGAAAAAGCCAAAGCAGTATTGTATTGCCCTTATTGTGTTTAAACGTTTGAACTTGTGAGTACTGTGTGCCATTTTTCTATTTTGTATGGTATTGTCTTTGATGTACATTTTCTACAAGAGAAATAAAGGAATAAAATCCATCTACCGCTCAATCACTTGTCCTTACTGTAGCACGTTTCCTTGAAGGAGCCCTTGTGTTGCACCTGACTTGTTTTCATTTTTTTATATCCTCTTCAACTCGTTCCGGCCTCTTCCTCCGAAGCGCAGGTGGGTCTGTTTGAAGAGACTAATGGCACATTGACAAAGCAAGTACCTTGCCCCGGAAAATAGCTTCAATTTACTCCTAGACACATTTGAATCCTGTTTACTCAGTCTGTGTGTGTGTGTGTGAAAGAGAGGGAGTGAAGGAGAGAGACAGATATAGAGAGATACCAGAAACATGTGAAAACGTGCCATGCGGTCGAGTGTGCTTAGCTGTTTTGATTACCTCCCCCCAGGGTGAGCAGGTGTAATGTGACCTAATCTACGCCCAACTAATAAGGCTGCAGAAGTCAAATTAGTCTTTTTTTCTCTTGCAGTTTACAATGTATGTAACTCCTTATTGACCATGGTATATGGTTACATTGATAAGATATGATGCACTCATGAAAAGGGTTGTTTGGACTGTTTCCTTATCTCTCTTTATCTCTATCTACAATTATGATTCTGGAGTGAAGCAGCCAGAGGCACGTGTCTGTGTGTGTGACAGAGTGAGAACAGCGATGATAATATGTCTGTCTGCCCTCTCATTAGCTGCTAAAGAGAACGAACCTTGCCCCCCCCCCCCC
>NW_023340246.1:18161430-18163168 GCF_004916995.1 Morone saxatilis | reverse complement strand
AGCAGCCACAAACACAGCAGTTTATCTGCCAGACTGTTTAAACAGGTTGAGGGCATCAGAGTGCCATAGAGGAATGAGGAGACTGCCACAGACCAGGAGACCTGCAGGTGTTCAGATACATGGACAGATATGTGCTCCTTGTAAAAGTTTGTACCTGCTGTTATTGCTTTTATAAACTGACATCAACACAACACCCTAAATGTTCAATAAATTAACATTAAAATAAAATGCCAGGAAATATGTTATTGGATTTGAGGATTTTGAAGGACATCCACCAGTGCCCAGGCGCCTCAGTGTTGCAGTCCATTTTAGGCCTCCAAACATCGCTCACCCTTCCCCCACCTTTGTGATCAGCCTTAAACGGACTGAGGGCTTCACAGCCTTTCAAACTGGAGATTATTACATGTTGATACCACATGAGGAAGCAAAGTACAGTGACCGACTTGCTGTTGTGTGAGAGCTGTTGTTGAAGGCGGGAGTGGGGATTGGAACTGTCCAAAAGACAAAACATGAGTTATTAAAAAGAGTCACTGTGAAAGGAGCCAACCTGAAAGTGCTTTGTGTTGGTGTGTTCTGGACCTAAATCCAGTCCAAATGCCCTTTGGAGCATAAAAAGATGTGAAAATTCTGTATAAAGAATATTGTTGGTTGCAACCCAGAGGAAAAATTTAAGACACACACCTTTAAATACACCTTTTATAATTAATTCATTTATACTTAATCAGTTACCTTATTAATCAGGTAGCCAAATGTATTTATGTGAAAGATTGCATTCTCTTTACTACGCTATATTACAGAAAAGATATATTCTGTGGATTTTTACTATATCCTACATTTATGTATATACATCACCTCTTATTTCTTAACTGTTTTATTAGTAGTATACAGTTGTATCAGTATGTCTGTATCTTACTTCTATCACAATCATTGTTAATTTTGGTTGCAGTATCTCTATTCACATTACATACATTTTACCTTTACATAAAAATCTGTCCTAAGGCCTCCAATAATGGGTTTTTTATTTTCAGTAATTACATAAACATGCTATTAAATTTTTTTTGACAATGCTAAGTTTAAAGAGTAAACAGTTATTTTTCTAAAATGGACCTTATTTTCCATGTTTAATGGTTAATTAAGGGTTTTAAATCGACCAAAACCAGAGTTGGAAGATTGTTTGAGTTCCTCTCCACTAAATGTTGTCAGACATTTAGAATAACAGTCTTAGCATATCGCTGGGGAAATACAAAGCATGTTTAGACGGGCGTTAAAATTGGCAGTGCACAATTGTCCAAGATGATTAACATTACAGCCAGTTTTGTGGCTGCCGGCTGCAGACCTCTCACTAAAAGATACCTGGACTAATTCCCAAGATTGTGTTGGCCCCATGAGTCACATGGGAAAATAGGATCCAGATAGGAGAAAGGACTGGTTACCTTTAATTTATTTTTCAAACAGATTTAAGGTTTAAGGTGCTTCAAATGACCTTTATCCAACAGACCTGTTGACTTGTCATAGTATAAAGGTCAGGTCTTACTAATAACATTGAAGATTCCAGTGTCCCGTTAAGTTATGGCAGTGTGAAGTGAGCCACTGTGCACAATAGGACCCTGGAAACTGAAGCAGCTGAATGGAAATGGAATTTATAATTCATTTGATCATCTTTACATCTTATCCTACTGCGATATGTACATCTAATTATTAAAGCATATGAAGTTTGTCCTTTAACTCCCAGCATAGA
>NW_023340246.1:18155187-18161330 GCF_004916995.1 Morone saxatilis | reverse complement strand
CTGAGAGAAGTTGTTTGTCTTATGTCCCAAACATCATTTTGATACACAACATATTAATGATTTTTCTAGACATGTAACTGCACTTAAATTATAAAGATATGTATGCTTCGGTCTCAGTTTAATGTACTCTTGAATGGGTCTCCTGTGCACATTTTATTTTTTAAGTTTCTTGGGTTGACAAAACACAACATACATTCAAATGAAAGTATGACATGCCACCCATTTTTTACATTGTTAAACACACAGGAATGCAGATGAAAGTAAAATGTTCACTCTGTCTTTGGTCTCCACCAGCTCCTGAGGGAAATATCCATCTCTTTAGCTGCTAAATGCTCTACTGTGATCACTAGTTAATTTGTCTGTCAAGTAATGTACAGTGAGGTTTTAGAGCATTTTAGCTGAAAGCTTCTTGCTGCGGAAGAAAACGATTTTAAAACCATTTTATTAAGCCATGCTATTGTTACTATGATAATCTTGAAAGTATTGCTGTCACACTGCAAGAAGTGCACAGGGAAAATAGTTGTATTGCAGAAAGTGTGGGATGCAGCATTTATGGAGCTGGACCTAGGGACTAAAATAAGGATATCTTGACCTGTAGCTGCATCGATTTTGACCTCATCCTGTGAGTCCACCAACTTTACAGAGTTACTGAGTACTCTTTTAATGATATCACCTATTGTATGAACTTTAATGCATCAGTTGGTTGTGTACCCATCAACCTCAGGTGCAAAAATTCCCTCCTTGGGTACACTTGGCATGTGATGTTGTTTGTTGAGTCACGAACATGATGTTTGGCAAACGTTACTGGAGCCAAAGGTGTCCCCACTCAGCAAGGGTCCTCTTTTTCTGGTTACTGTGTAAAATCACACCTGTGGGTGGCCAGCACAAAGCTTACTGCTTCATACCCGTTAGAAAATAAAGATGACTCTTTAACTTTTTTCTTCAACTATATTTCTTCACTTATTATTTAGTTCATTGTATCTAATGACATCACTAGAGCTTGATTACAGTAGCATGGTTTACATTTCAGCAGTGTAATGAATGGGTGTCTCATATCTCGCAGCGAAAAGTCCAAACAACAACAACTTATTTCATGAAGAAAAAGTAATTAAATATATTTATCAGTCTGTGTCATCTTTTCAGTAAAGTGGACTGTATTGTTGCAGAGGTTGATATTAACAACACTGAAATGTGCCTGTAGTCCCTTCACTTTGATATTACATCCATTAGACTAAATACGGGCTGGTAGCAGTGTTTGAATTATGTAATGCTTGATCAGAGTAGACCTGAGCAGCTTTCCAGGCAATTACCAAAGTACACAGTCGAATGATTCCCTCATTAATAACATTAATTACAGTGGTGTAGCAAATGCTCTCCATAGAAACATTACTATTACTCAGTTAGCCATTAGCTCAATGGAAAAGACTTTGGTGTTATGGACTGTGTAATCGCATAGATTGCTGGACTTACTCCTCTCCTGGGTTGTCATTTCACATTCATATGAAGGGGGTGTCACGGGAATGCTTAAGGTACAGATGGTAGAAGAAAAGACAAAAATATAAATAGTGGCATTCATTTCTGATCTAACTCCCCACAGTGAGTGCAGTGGTGTCCAGGGGCATCCACTCACACACTGTCACGGACCAAGGCAAGCCCACATCAGTTACATGTTACATCCCTCCGTCTATGGCCTGTTCAAACAGTGTGTGTGTGTGTGTGTGTGCAAGTGTGCACATGTTGGCACTCACTCACTCACTGTATGAGTGTGCTTGTTAGTAGACTGGTCTAGCAGGACTTTTCATGGGTAATTTACCAGATTGTGGGTGGGTGTGCAGTACGCTGCCTGTATTGTGCTGTATATGCTGCCTGCCCACTGTGTGTGTGTGTGTGTGTGTATGTGACAGTGTGTTTAGGAGAAAGAGAGAGACCAGCCCTTAACCAGGCCCAGGGGACATCAACTCCCCTCCCCTTGGCTTCTCAGAAAAACACTGTGTGATGTGGTGAGTGTGGGTGAGGGACATTTTTTAAGGTACAATGAGCTTAATAACACACTGTTTAAAGCTTTTCGCTTGTACTCACACTCATTGTGTGTACTTTAGAAGTAAAACCACACATAAAAAGGCCAGGAGGACCCCTCTAAATGGAGATTTATAGAAAGAACTGTTTTTTCCAAGATTCAAAGTGAATTCATTTCTGGGCAGATTCAAATGAACTCAAGCCTTTTATCAACTTGTTTCAATGTGAAATATCCCTGTACATAGTGGTCTCAAAGCCATGATTATCCCCACAAACACTGCCAGGTGTATTGGTGTGCATGCTCTAAATTAATATGTGATACATGGGTGTAAAAAGGCAGTGTATTATCAATGCAGCTTAAAATGATCAAACCAAGAAAAGCTTTTTAGCTAGAAAACATTTCTACACTGATTTGTGATGTAACCTCTCTTAAATATTGATTCAGTGGTGACATATTCACATAGTTGAACATAAAAATAAACCCAAACTATAACATCATAATTAATATTTGAGCTACTAGTGCCTATTTACTCTTCTACAGATCACCTTTGCTTGAGCTCACATGACCCTGATGATAAAACCCTGAATAAATTAAAAGCAAATATTTTTCTCTAACTCACACTCACCCCATCACACAGGATTCAAGAGCTCCTTAAAGTCTCCTCCCTGAGTGAGCACAGCCTGAACCAAGCCTTGATTTCCCTTCCTGAGTCCTCCAAATGGTTTACCAGAACTTCCTTGAGGCCAACTAAAAGTCCTTTTCCATAGCCTCCCCGAACTACTCCCATACCTGGGTTTTTGCTTCTGGCCCCTCAGCACCTGTCTGTTGCTTCAGGAAAACCTCATGACCAACCAAACCTCCTTCTTCAGCTCGACAACTTCCTCCACCACTGTTGTCCATGTTCTGGCTTAGCCTCAATGTCTGCAACATCGTCAAATTGACCAGAACATTATTCAGATTATAGAAAATTGCTCAGCTATGCCTAATTTTTTTTTCACATGTTCATTACAACAAAGCAAGCAAGGAAATAAATGATCTGTGTCTGAAGGAAATGTCTTTAATACTTTCTCGAGTGAAACAGGTCAGTTTGACCTGAAACATAATAAGAAGTTGAACGTGTCAGTTTTGTGAAATTGTCCTATTGACTAGTGCACAACTAAATGTGGTTGTAGTCAGATCACTTTGTGTCTGACACTTCTTCAAGCATGGCCCTCCATTACTCGCATCTTCATTCACCCTCATTACCTACCATCTTGTTTGGTACCTTCCTACCCCAATCTGGACAATAGAGACTAGTGTAACCTTCATATCCTGGCAGCTCAACTCTTAAGAGGCACTTCTGTAATAAATTAACTCTCCCCCATGCTACTAATCATTCTCCTATCTTCCCACTCTACTTGACTCTGCTATCATCTTCTGTTCAAAAGAAAAACCCTTATTTACTTATTAAGGGATTCATCACCACTCTGACTGCAGTGACGATGACTAATAGAAGAAATTAGGTGCAGAGGGGGTAAATTTAGTCATGACCAGCCTAGAAACTCAGGAATATGACTTGCATTATTATCAGGGCATGATGACTTAACTCCTTACTATTAGCTACTTTTAATGCTAGCAATTTCAAAGAAATAAGCTTAAAATACTTTTACACATAACCCAGGACGATGGTGAATGCATTCAGTGTAATTGTGTAAATGTAGCAAGAGCACGACAGCAGGAGAATTTAAATTACAAAATATAGATGTACTGAAGGAAAATTATGTGTCATGGTTTCAAGTATATAAGTGAGATTATGAGAATTATGGAGTTCACTACATATTTTATCATAATGTATGTTTGAGAGTGTGTAGGAGTTATCTATGCTGACAAATGTTTGTTCCTCTTATCTAGTCACAGATTATGTAAAGGCAAATCAAATCTCAGCGGACACTAGAAAAGACAGAGATTTCTTTTTAAATCAGGAAATTTAAAATAACAAAACATGGTTTACATCTCATCAAATACTGTATTCACACCTGTGACATACGGTAAAGTCACGTGACCTCTGATGTACATGTGAAATGGTGATATAGCGTACATTCACTTGAATAACCTCAGAGGTTTCTTTAATTGAATACTTTCTATTCTATGCTGCTTTATGCTTTTATACCAGATCTGAAATCAGGTAGTAAGCTAATAGCAACTACCTTTTGCAGTTTTCTTTTAGCAACAAATAAAACTATCTGTGCATCAGGCAAAGCAATAAATCATCAAGATTTGAGGCAGACCAGGACATAAGAGTAAAAGAACAGGCATTCACACTATTACAGTCACTGTAGCATTAAAATTACAACAAAGTTGTAATAATAATAATGCAAGTCAATTACAACAAAGTTGTAATTTTAAGGTAGAAAAACTACATAAAGTGCCTATATTTGCTTGTTTTGTGAGATCAGATTAATCAGGGCTTTACTTTGCTCATAGTGAAGTAAAAACATTTACCAGGTAGTCAAACTTCTTTTTTGTCTCCATATAAATGTAAAGTAGTATTGTAGAACTCTGAGTGCCCACAGACGGCGACAACAGTGCATCTGCAAACAGGTTGAGAAGTGAGAGTAAGGACACTTCTCTCTCACTAACTCTGAGCTTCTCCTGTCAGTTAGCGGCTCCAGATCCGAGAAGAACCCAGCGTGTCTAGAGGAGATTATTTCTCCATACCTACCTACCTATCTCTGCAACACAACACAGACATCTTGACATAACTTCGTAGCTGTTACTTCTTCATGTTCATCTGATTTTAACATTCATGAACTATTATTCTTGCCATATCTTATACATAGCTCCAAGTACATTTTGCTGGTAATACTGCTTCGGTCAAGTTTTGAATGTAGGGTTTTTACTTTACTTTACTTTTACTTTACTAACAGAGTATATTTTGCTTTGTGGTCCTATTTCTTACAGTACAAGATTTGACTACTTCCACCACTGATGAAGTAGTAAGTAATAAAATAATACACTGGCACATGTAGAGACGTGCATAGACAAGACAAGACACACATATTAAATTCAATTGAAATATGACAAACATTTGGTATAAAACCTTTATGATGTAATATGGCTCAAGAGAACTGGCCAGTAAGGGCAGACATGAGAGGTAAATACCTGAAGAGATGCCCAAACAGCTGTTACAAAACTGACCTGAGCGCAGACACTAAAACCTCCACCTGCAGCAGGTGAAGTCAACCATTCCTCTGCTTCAGAACCAAAAGAATTCAAAGTGACATCTGGCATTTTGGTGTTCAGACAGACCTATTTTAATTTTATTTATTTATTTTTTATTTATTCATTTATCAGTTGTTTTATTTTAAATGAAAAATCTCTGAAACTTTATTACATTGAGGAGTAAACACTTCAAAAGTATTAAAAAGTCGTGTCTAGAATTGAATAAAAGCACTTAATGGCAGTTTTACTTACCAACATATTCAGACTAATTTGTGACTTTGTTTCACCTTTGAAGGGCACATTTTAAATGTTTTTTCATGGGAAATGATGTCAACCACAACGTGAAAATGAATATTTGAATATATTCAGTGGCCATAATCATCTTTTAAATCCCACAGAAGTGTTGCATAATGGGCTTGTTTACACTTGTTTTATCTGGGGGATGAGAGATTGAAAGCGTGTAGGCGTGCCGTGGACTGTGTTGGTGATAATAGAGTGTGTAGGAGGGAGGGCAAACAATTATTTGCTGGGCTGTCCTGCAATACATTCAACTGAATTAGCACCACATCCAAATATCTTTCCTGTCCATCCAATGCAAAGAATCTGACATTATTTTAACTAAAGGATTAGTCTGGTTGTATTCTATATGTTTTTATTACAACAGTTAACTGATCCTACTGACTAGAGCCTGATATATTTTATTCCTCTGTGCCATAGAGCTCCATTGTTGACCAAAAAACACACGAATGATCCACAGCTTTGTACTTGGTGGCATGACAATGATATGAGGAACAAGGGCACTGTTGTTTTTGATTTATAATTTTTAATTAATCAAATCCTGCTCCTAGAAATACTCACTACTACTAATTTGCAGCTGAAATAGTCCCAAGTCAATGCAAAAATTTACAGTGCACAGCTGTTTTAG
>NW_023340246.1:18149391-18155087 GCF_004916995.1 Morone saxatilis | reverse complement strand
ATTTACAGTGCACAGCTGTTTTAGGAAAATACTTTAAGCTTTTAAAAAAAAAAAAAAATAATATATATATATATATATATATAATAATTTTAAAGATTTTTTAGTAGGAACCAATGGACTTGGAGCTGAGACTGCAGACAGCTGGAAAGGTTGGTGTTGCTTACGTTGCAGTTCACTGAAGGACCACCGATGTCAATAATAACAAGGGTTTTCTGAAACTTCCACATAGTGCCTTTAATTACTATAATATAACTATGCATTAGATACATCTGGGCCCAGAACTGGAAAAAGAATCACATTAGTAAAAGCTGGAAACAGACCTGTCTTCATACACCAGGAACCTGTAAATGCAGGACAGAAATATAATAAGAAAGCTGTAAACTTTTACAATAAGATTGAAAATTCTTCCAGTCAAATCAACCTCAAAGCTTGAATTCATACTTGTGCTTTACAGTCTAGAAGAAGCATTAAGGGACATAAAACACTTCTTCTTCCTGTAATTGCAGGACAGTTTAACCAGGGGAATCTAGGTGAAAGCAACACAGTTTTTTTCTCCAATTAAATCTATTTCAGTCCTAAATGGGAACATGGCTGATGGCGAGGAGACAGTGAGTCTTCTGCCTCGTTATAGGCAAAGCGATGACAATCAATACCAGGAATGTTGTTGTATTTTCTTTTATCCACTCAGAATAAAGAGGCCTTAATACTTTTTTATAGTCATATCCTCAAACTGCCACCTAGTGCCAGACTATTCAAACCTTCACTGTGTCACTATAGGTGATAACTTACACCTCCTTTGTGTCTGTTTCCAGTTTCAAACAATACACTTCCTGATCAGAAAACCCCTGAACACTCATCCACTGAGTAATCTGGTCCCAGAACATTTTAAAGCTTCCGTTGTATTGTTATTTGGTATAGTTTGATTATTTTAGGAAGGATCACAAATGTCATCAAAAAACATGACACATCCAATTATTATAAATCTGGGCCTCTATTAGAGCTGTGAGTCATATAATGAGTTTATAAATAAAAGTTGAGTTTTTTTTATATTAAAGCATTGCAGATAATAAACCTATGAATACCAAACAACACAATAAATATACTTCCAAAACAGATAGTTATAAGCATCCAGCTCAATTTTCATACCCCCTTTTCATACGTGTATTTAAAAAACAACATTTATGAACACGTTTGGCATGTTTTAACTTTGATTAGCAGATGGTTGCATGGCCAGCATGAGTATCAAAACAAAAAAAATACATTCTTCAGGTTCTCCGTTTGTTGTAGTGACAAAACTGTACAACACACACTTCAAACCCAAAAAGCAAATGTATCAAATATTTCCATCCATTTAATTTCATATGTGTATCATGCATTATCACACACACGTATTCATATGTGACTAAAAAGACAAAAGCAGACTTGATTGGCACCATTTGAAGCTTCTCTTACAATACAATACTCTTAATACACTGCATAAAATACAGCAATAATACATCGGTTTGTTTGTGGCGTAAGGCAAACATTAAATTTGGTTATTTAGCGGAAAAACTCTTGTATATATTCTTATGCGTTATGAATGTCATCAAGACTTTACACAGCAATAAAAATAAAGACGGGGACTGCGTACAAGCTGGAGAAAAGACACAAGATGCACACTCATGTCTTACAAAATACCATCCTGCGTCACCTGCAGTAGTTTACATAACCAGCATATGGGTTGGGATTATCAGGACAGGTCAACATGCACTGATGCATATTCAATTTTGTTACCTGATAGTTTAGTATATCACAAACTCTCCAAATCCAGTGCTGTTCAGACAAGACAAGACTGCAGCCTACTCACATAAGCCTGTGTAATGACAAAATGAAACACACTCTTGCATTGACATTTGCAAAAAGCGTACAGAGACATATGCGGACAGAGTTTTCAATAAAGAAATGAAGTAAAAGCCATAATTAAGGTCCAAACATGCTTACAACACCAACTCTGCAGTCCAATAAGCCATAGTGGGGCTCTGACCGTGCAGGACAAACCCAGTGTGACCATAAGGGGAGATCAAGAAAATGACAATGACGCCATCTAGAGGCAGGTCTGAGGTATTTCATCAACAGGGCTCTTAAAGCTTTCCCATGTATTTCAATCCCACTGTGCACCGTCCCGGGCCTCATGTTTAATCTCAGGTTGAGGCTTCCTTTAAGATGCCACGGGTCATCACGAGTCCTCTTCGTTGTAGAAAAAGACATAGTAGAAGAGAGCGCTGATAACGAGCAGAGCGACCGACAGCATCATGTTCTTCCGATTCTCTCCTCTCAGCGTCTCCAGCTCCTTGCCTAGAAATGAAAAACAAAAAAAAGTGATGCTAGATTATAATAAGCAATTTTATAGGGGCACTTTGACATGTGGACAGTGGGACCAGGGCTGGGGTTTGAGAAAGTGATTGATGGCTCAACAGCAATAACCTCACAGCTAAGTCATTGTTTGAGTCACTGGAGTTGCTGTCAGTGTCACCAGCTACTGCTAGCCCTCCTCTTGATGCTGTGGAGCCTCACACCAGCGTGGATGATTTAGGAGAAGACGGGCCCAAACAGGTCAGACTCCACACCTACAACATGAGCCTGTTTTCTTGCAGCCTGGAACCAGAGGAGGAGAGAGTGGCTGGAGGAAGGGGATGTCTGTCACCTAACTGATTTATCCTTCGGTCACATTATTAGAAAAGCGACAACAAAGCACTATTTTTGTGATTTTTATTGCCCCTCACTTGCCTGTCATTTGGTCCAACACTTCTCTATTGTAAAAATATATATGCTTGTACATGCCTACAGTGGTTTGCACAGTATGAATGAACATGTTATGGCTACTGACTTACCTAACTTTTGCACCCTCTCATTCATGATCGTCATTTCATCTTCCAGCTGCTGCCTGTGGAGCACAGAGGAAGAGACAAGAAGCATTCACTCTCTGTCACAATATCCACCATCCTCATCCTCCTCCTCCTCCTCCTCCACCTCCACCTCCTCATCCTCCTCACCTGTCCTTATCAGAGAGCTCCTCTTTCCTGCTCCTGAACTCTGCCCTCTCCAGGTTGTCTTGGCAACGCGTCCTCCTCTCCTCCAAACGGTCAATCTGCATCATTTTAACATGTGAGATGAAGCAGCTGGTTTAGTTTCGTTTAGTTGAGTTCCACTGCACTAATATTAACACAGAGAGTTACCAGGACGTGAATGTGAGCGGATGAATGAATGAAACGTCTTACCTCGGTGGCGACACTGACTTTCTCTCGTCTTTTGTCTTTTAATTTGGCCATTTTGTTTGCAAACTAAGTGCGGACAACCTGGCTGAGAGCTGAGGTGGACAAACTGGAACTATGCGGAAGGGTTTCTCTTCTTCGTCGTGTTAAATGTCTTCCTATTGACACGCCGCTGCTCTGAGGCTTTGCTGCCCTCTATCGGTGAACACTTATCAATACCTGTGAGCTGAGGTCTGCTCCTGCATCGATAAACCTTCTTCAACCCTCGAATAACTGGAAAATTAAAGTCATTTTATGGATATTTAAGTGTGATGCTGTCTGTGGTTTATTTTTCTCTCTTATATTTTGTGATTTTTATGTGCTCCTTTTTTCATTATTTCTATTTTTTTTTTATTCTTGGTTAATATTAGTAGGTTAAAATGATCATTTTTCAGTGCCCATTTGCTTGTGCAATGCAATGCATTGTTTGTACATTGAAATTTAATAAATAAAAACAACTTTTTCACATTTTCACACATTTAGACATAAAATAGTCAGTAAACACAGGTTTTTACCAGTGGTATTAATTAAGATTATGTTACATTCAGGTCAAACAGAGTCAACTGTCCACTTAAATCATGATATACAACATTAAAACATGTGGATTATGCAGTCAGAAACAACACCAGCAGCCACACTGAACTGGCACTTTGAACCAGGAATACAGGGATGAAACATTTAGACTGGATTTACTTCTCAGAAGTTACACAAAAGGCGATCACATAAGCAGAGCTAACTTTATATGTGTGGAAATATTGCTTTGTGCAGCAATTGTCTGACTTAGCGGCCCGTGTTATCTCCCAGACTGCACGCTGTCACCCTCCTCCCCCCTGCAGACAGGTGAGCAGAGTTGACAGTTAATCGGATTATGACCTGAGAGGACAAGGCTTGATCAGCTGGGGAAGGAACGGGACGAGGCCATCCATTCTCTTCTCTACTAGTTTATTTCCTTTAAAGGGAGAGGGAAAAAATGCCTCTCTTTATAAACAGGGACCGAATATTTGCGCACCAGGTGCACCTGCTGGAGCACAAGCTGAGGGTGAGGAAGTTTAAAGTGTGGAATTATTATTAAGAGATTGTCCAGCAACTTGTGTCTCTCAAACCATTCTGTGTTTTCCATATAACTCTGCACACATATGTTCAATACTGTTTCCAACGACCTTGTGTAATATTTCCAGAGTAAAGAGGAGCGAATACTGGAACTGGAGACAGAGAATGCTATTCTTCATTTAAGACTGGCCGAGGTAAGAAGATTTCTTGCCATTCATTACAGGCTTAAACCAACAGGCCTCCCTTATTATTCTCTTCTGATCTAGATGATTGTGTAAGATTTATTTCTTGGTCTCCTGAGTTGCTGAATTAATTTTTGTGCCATTTTTGTGTGTGTTTTTATGTGTGTTATTATTATTTTTTACATCTGGATGATCTAATTTCACTTGAATGTGCATCCAAGTGGCCCACTCTATATTTGATTATAATCACTGCTGAATGGGGCCATATTTTTTCGTGGACAGTAGAGATCAGCTGAGCCTGAATGGGAGACAGATGCATGGGACAGATGGTTGATACTGTCTGATGAAGATGCCACCAGACAGCAGATGTTTACTAATTGCACCTACATGCTCTATTTCCCATATTTTCTCCAAGACTTATTGTTTTAGTAGACTGGGCAATCCTTACAGTACAGTGTGTCTACTGTATGTTGTATTATGAGAATATAGACACAGCATCATCCCAGTAGACTCTCTTTAGGTGCTACTCAATGCCAGTACATCAACACAGAGGAGTTGTAAGCAGATAACTCGTATTAGCCAAAGTAATATGTGTAATTAGGTGTTTAACTGACGTGTAATTAATAACATTAATTAAGGGAGTCAGCTCCAGGGTCCTGATGTTGTGTACGCTTGCTCCCTGGACATCAGTAATGTTATTGATTACACCTGTGAGGGCGGCTGTGATCAGGTGCTAGAGCGGGTCTTCTAGTAATCAGTAGTTGCTGATTTGATTCCCGGCTCATCCAGGCAAGTCGAAGTGTCCTTGGGCAAGATACTGAACCCAAAATAGCTCCATCGGTGTGTGCAAATGTGTGTATGGGGGTGAGCTTAGTGACATCCTGAGTGCTTTGTGTTGTAATGCACTTTGAGCGGCCCGTAGACCAAATACAAGTCCACTTACACCTGTGCTTTTTGCAATATGGCAATTAAAATACTAATTAATGGACAAAAATGAATGTACCTGCATAATTCCTTTAAGGTGTGCCTCCTGATCATTCAAAACAGCATGCTTCAATGCTGAATAACACTGTTTATTATCATTTAGCATCAGAGCTGTTTTATAAGATAAGCACAGTTCCCTACTATCTCAACATTTAGTGTGCTTTATGGCACATTGGAGCATCTATTCAGA
>NW_023340246.1:18095559-18149272 GCF_004916995.1 Morone saxatilis | reverse complement strand
GGGGGGGGGGGGAATCTTATTTCAGCTGCTAGTCATACAATAGAGTGGCACGAAGAAGTAAGAATGAAGTGGCACGGCGGTGCAGAATAAGTATGTTGACGTTCTCTCCTTTTCAGTGTCTGGGGAAACTCAGACGTGAACAGGAAGAGGAGACCAAGGCCCTGAACCACCATCAGCACCAGAGGAATGCACAGAAGATAACACGGTCAGCGCTGGCTAAACTCCTTCCTGAAGTCCAGGTATGAATGCCACTGAGACGTGGTTTTGTTAACATAGCACCCAAAGTCAAGAAAGGAAAGTAGTGCAGCCCCACACGACTGATCTGTATCCTCTGTGTGTCTGTGGCAGGCCGTGAAGCAGGACTTGAGTGAAGTTTTCGCAGTGTATTTGAGTTTCGCCACGGAGCTGGAGGAGCAGAGAAAGCAGCTGCTGGAAAAGGTGGGGCAAGCCAGCTGTTCTGTAAATGGTCACCGTGGAGATGAGGTTAAGAGTGAGTATCTGAGTGTGTGGCTCTTTAGGTTAACATATTTGGGCATAATTCAGTGAGCTGGGGGTGAGCAGGGCCATGCAGCGATTAGAAGAGCAGCATCTTAAGGCCTTAACACCAACCTGTGATAGTGTCCAGTTTAAAGAAGCCAAACATTGGATCAGTGTTGTAACAGGACACTGTGACACTGCATGAGTTAGGATGTTTTATTTTGACCACACTTGACTGCTGAGAGGCCTCTTGGACTGGACTGTAGAGTTTACCTGAGATGATTTTTGGGGTGATACCCAAGCTTCAATTTAGGGGTCTAACAATTCAAATAATGTAATAAAAATAATCAGCTGATACTTATACTTAGAATACTTATATGTGAGTATTTACAAATGCACATATTGCTGTGTGCGACTCAGATGCTGCAGAGTATTACAAACCAAACTGTCAGAAGTTATTTGAATGATCTTGATGTTATTCAAGAGGGAAGATGTTTTGTTGTCCCTACCCTCTGGTCTCACTGCTCGCTCATTCACCCTCTCCGTGTCCCTCCATCCTAAAGTGGTTTACTGGTTACGTGCTGGCTTGTATCTTGATTACGGTGTGTTTACTGGTAATCCTCTCACACCGTCCCTCCCCTCTTCTCTCTTCTCTCTCCCCCCTGCCCCACCCCCGCCCTTCGAGTGCGTCCAAGGTTGACTGTCCTGTTCTGTGCAGCCCTGCCAGTCAGCTGGCTCACCGTGGCTCTGATGATTGGTGAAAACTGATGGCGTCAAATACTTTGGCCCACATAAGCCAGAGCACACGCTGTTTATAATACTGCAAGCTGCAAATGGCTTTTCTTGACCTTTTATTGTTGATGTTAGTTGAAGAATGGATCTACTTACCTGCACTGGACATAATAAATTCTCTGTTAGAATCGGCCCCCCATGGATTGTAATTACACTGCTGGGATATTTGTTAATACATTACATTTAAGTCGCATTTTATCTGCTACTTTTGCAAATGTGTTATTTATTGTAGGGCTGTTAATTGATTTTTAACTTCATACTTAGAGCTTTTGAATATTTATGATTTATAGAGCTGCAGTGGTTGTGTGGGAAGTTGGTTAACTTTCTGTTAGGCTATTAAAATGTTTTTTATATCAGCAAGTAAGAGGTTTTTTATTTCATAGAATAATTATGTCAAACTCAGATAACCCAGAGACACGCTGTTTTTATGTTTTTTTTATTTACACGATTGATTTTTCTTACTCATTAAACCCAGTTTACTGGGAACATGCCAAACAAATAAATAAAATAATTACAGGTCTTTTTGTTCTGAAGGCTTTAAAGTAGAGAAATAATTTGCAAGAGAGGATATTTGAGTGAGTTTTGTTACTGTTATATGGACTTTTTGTGAGAATAATTTATGTTTCAAATCATCTTTAAACAAAGAGAAGAGATCCTCGTCATTCATACACTATTGTGTTGTATTTACGTTCAATCCAGCCTCTTCTTGAATGTCTCAGCCTGTCCTGTGTGAATGAAGGTGTTTGGTGCCAGGTGTGTGTTGTGTGCACCAGGATTAAAGACTTGGCCTGAATTCAGAGATTTACATCAGAGAACAGATGCTTCTGTCTTTGGAGTCGATTGTTACACGGACAGCCAGTCATTCACTTTACTGGGGTCTACTTTAGGATGGTTTAAGCTACAGGTTTTAAACTGTAACCAGAACCAGATTCCACAACAAATCTGACCCAGTGGCACACATGTCTAATGCAGCCAGTGGAGGCTTTTCTGTGTAGATGTAGCTTGTTTATTGTCTCAAAATGAACACAATGGCTTAACCTCTAACCTCAGTCCACATTAGAAATCTCCTCACATTTAAATTTGATTGGACTTTTTTTAACCATCTTTCTGCTTTCCCTGCCCAGACTTACAAGCTCATGTTGAAGCTCTGGAGCGCTCTCTGGAGGAGGAGAAGGAGAGGTGCAGGGCGGAGAGGCAGAGGAGGAAAGAACTCCATAACACACTGGTGGTGAGGATGAATTTTAGGGTCAAGTGTCAAAAGATAATGGGCTAAAGAGTTGGTTCAGTAAGACCTGAAGTAGGGGTCTCAAACTGAAATTGGTACTGCTAAGTACTACAAGAAAGTGGAATATTCTGAAATATTTCCATTGCTAACATCATACTTAACAAAAATAAGCAGTTAATATACATTTTTATATCACCTTGACCTTTGCTATTATTTTGCACTAAACAAAACACATTTTTATATAGTAAATATAATATATCGTGCAGTTTGAGATCCCTGAAATACAGCATAATTAAAAGGATCTGATTTTGAACTTCATCGTCATTCTTTGTTTTGCTGCAGGAGTTGAGAGGGAACATCAGGGTTCACTGCAGGGTGCGACCAGTTTTACCATTTGACCATGTCCAGTCCTCCACCTCTGGATCAGGGTGGGTCAACACATTATTCATCAGCAACAACATAAAAATACTGTATGATAATAAGGATGAGATTTACCTAAAAAGCTAAAAAAATAATAAATTTCTATGCTTTTCTGTCTCTCAGGCCCGCATCATCAGAAGAAGTGGTCTCTGCAATCAGTGATGTGAGTTGCACACACTCTCAGAATTGATTTTACGTTGATGCTGCAAGCTGATTCACAGTTTTTTGTGTTATTTCTCTCTCGTTTGATGTTTTAAGGACACAGTGATGGTGAATTGCATCAAAATGGGGCACAACAAGATGTTTGAGTTCGAGAGGTAAAAATCAAACACTACCACGATACAATGTGCATTATTCTATGTCATTTCTAGTTTATTAATGATTACTCAATGTGGTGACCAGAGTGCACGGACCAGAGGACTCCCAGGATGCCGTGTTTGAGGAAGTCAGGCCGCTCCTCACATCCCTGCTGGACGGGTGAGTGTCAAACAACACAAATCACATGCCATTCAATTGTATTCATTTAGCTATATTCATTAAACACTGAATGAAATGCATGACAAACAGCTTTGTATGACTGCATGAATTGAATGTCATCTCTCTCCCTGCCATGCAGCTATAATGTGTGTATCATGGCGTATGGGCAGACAGGCAGTGGGAAGACTCACACTATGATGGGATCCCAGCCCCTGGAGGCACACTTAGGGACGCAGCAGGAGACACAGCGGGGTATTATCCCCAAGGCAGCTGCTGAGCTCTTTCGGTGAGAAAGGCATCCTTTTTTTTTGTTTGTTTGTTTTTGTGATATTTACAGTGTGTCACGCCTACACTGCAAGAAGTGAGTATGTTTTTATGCTGATAACTACAGTAGGTTTGGTCTAATTCACTGTATTATAATTAATTCATGCAGTCCATAAGAAATAAAATAAAGTCAGTCCATTAATTCATAATATGCACTGAAAGTCGAAATAGAATGTAATTGGTTTGAACTTAGACCTGTTCATGCTTGTGTATCTATTCCTGTGTGTGTGACCCAGGCTGATCTCTAAGAAGCCTGCAGAGAGCCACACGGTGGAGGTGTCAGTGATGGAGGTGTACAACAACGAGGTGTTTGACCTCCTGGCCAGAGACGAGCAGGGAAACGCTGCCGGCCAGCGCCGGGATGTCATCACCACCTCCTCTGGTACCAGCCAGGTCACGTCCCTCACATATGAGTGAGTACAGCCAGTTTATTTGTACCTGGGTGACATGACATGCTGCTGTTAAACTGCTAGGTCCATGAAATGGTTATGTTTTTTGAAGTAGCCGTTCTTTTAAAGCTCCCCTAATTGATATTTTTTATATGAATAAGGGGTCGCTGGTAGTGATGAACCTTCAGATAATTTTTACCCATCTATTCCGCCTCAGATATATAAAGCTTTATTGTCCTTTTAAGTTAATTGCTTTTGGTTTTATGGCCAGCAAATTCCACTCTCCAAAAACCCATTTTGCGGCAGGAAAACTTTTTAAAACTTTCTAAAGGTGGTCAGGAACTCAAACTGAATGCTAATATTGTTCCATAGCTGTTGGACGTGTAAATGGAAAACTGTTTGCAAAGTTTTTTTTTATCATAGCAAATTTATAAGACAATAATATGTCTCAAGTGAAGGATAATTATTATTTTTTTTTTGGCCACTTGGGGCACATCCTGCAGACAGGGAGCAACATTAGCATTTATTTGAAGTTTGGTTTTCAGCCCGCCTGATGAAGGGATATGTCTGCCGCTTTAGCTGTATGTTTCTCCACTCTGTTCACCAGCTAGTCAGGAACTGCCTGTGTTGTTTTGGGCTGGAGAGGTAGTGCATAGTTGGTTTGTGGAGCTTTTTCACAGATAACAGCGCTGTGAGAGTAAACCATGCAGGCAGTAAAGCCAAAACAAGAAGCTTAAACCTTGCTCCTGCACGCAATTTGATTGGTTGATGGTTTCAAATAAGCTTTTGTTATTAGCTTGAAGGAATAAAATACATGAGATGTGTTTCTATGTGTTATAGGCCTGTGTGTAATGCCTCTGAGGTGATGCAGATCATCAGCAGCGTTCTGAAACTCAGAGCTCACTGTCCCACCCTCGTCCACACCGACTCTTCGCGCTCTCACCTCATCGTCACCCTCACCATTTCCTCCAAGAGCCCCAATGCACTGGCCCTGGGTGAGAGGCATTCGCACACACACTCACAGACCCACACATGTCAGCATCGACGACCCCCGTTGGGCCGCACATTCCTGCATTGTGACTGTATTGCTCCTTCATTCAGCCCGCAGGCTACAGAGTGCCAAGAAGGACTTGCAGCGCTCCCCCCAGAAGGAGTGGTGGAGTCCACGCTGTCGTCGTGCCAACCCTGCCGCCCGCCACTCATCTGACGAGCTCTTTGCCAGCCCTGTCTCCTCTCCCGGCCCTTCCCCTTCCCATTCCCCATGTCCCTCCCCCAGGCCCAGCATCTCGCAGGATCTGTTCAGGACCAAGCTCCAGCTGGTGGACCTGGCGGGGAGTGAGTGTGTCGGTAAGAGGAGGGAGGGGCTCAGTGCTTAAGGATGTCAGAGATGTCATGGGAACCTTGGTCCACGAATGATGTTGTTTTTAAGATGCACCAGGCAATATTTGAACTGGAAAATACACCAGTCTTAGCATGCAAAGTTGCAAGACGGGGCTTCAGGCATGTGCCTAATTGAGATGCTGCAGATAAACTGCTGCTTAAAATGAAATTCAAGTGTCAAGTGGGTACACGTCTTTGCTCTGATGAGTTAATTCTTAAGAGACAGCGGTGAGTGCTCCATTCAAATGAAGCTGGACTCTTTCTTACATCTTTTTGCTTGCTCATTCCTCTCATCCCTCCTGCATTGTTTCTTATAAAACAGCATTAATCTGACGGGCAGTATTGGTAAACAAGGGAATAATGACATGAGATGATTGCCATGTGAATGTAACAGTTGTCAGTTTCCACTTGGTGTTGCTTTGAGTCAAATGTGCTGCTGAGTGCAGATTTAAACGTTTTCAAATACAGCTTGTGTCATGAACCATGAAATAACAAATGATTAATCAACACATGAAGGTTCACTGTACAAACAAAGCTGAGGATGCAGGTCACTGAACCCAGTACAACCAATGCCTGTTCACATAGCCAATCAATTAGCTTTAAGGCATATACATGTGTGTCTGTATGTGTGCACCAGGTATGTCTGGAGTCTCGGGTGCAGCTCTGTGGGAGGTTTCCTGTATCAACCGTAGTCTCTCAGCTCTGTCTGACGTACTGGGAGCTCTGGCTGAGCAGAGACCACATGTCCCCTACAGGAACAGCAAACTCACTCATCTGCTACAGGATGCCATAGGTAATGCACACACACACACTAAATCTCTTAGAAAGAAAGAGATGTTTTCAAAATGTCTCCATCTAGCTGAGAGATTCCACATACCAGTATGAAAATTTAATTAATCACTCAAAATGAGGATGATGATGTGCTGGAAAATATTTGTCCATTGCCCAAAAAACAAGCATGGAATTAGATCAAATCTTTTGGTTTAACATCCTCCTCCATGTTCTCCACCAGGTGGCGACGCCAAGCTGCTGGTGATGCTGTGCGTCTCTCCCACGCAGCGCTTCATAACGGAGTCTCTGCAGTCCCTGGGCTTAGGCACACGGGCCCGTCAGGTCCAGAAGGAGCCGCCTCGGAGGAAGAATAACACCCTCAAAGTGAAGTGACAAGACGGGGAAAGAGACGTCACCCTCCGCAGGTGCTGTGGCAACATCGATCCTTTTTTATCAGTCATGCCAACCGGTCACATTTGACGGTATAAGATCCATACCTGCGAAGTTACTTCGTATGTGGGCCCTGTTCACAGCCTTAAGCAGTACGACAATATCCTACTGCAGTTATTAGGCATCATATTTAATAAGTAGGTTACTAGTTTCTGCATCCTCATTCATTTTAGCAGGGCTAATTTAATTTTTTTAGACCTCTGGACCCTACAGTTATAGCTACAGTAGTTGTGCAATATCCTATTTCTTACTCCTAGTGGTTAGTTTATTGAGGAAATAGGTTTTGCCAGCATTGTTCATATATTTCTGCTTTAAATATATCCTGGAAACATTAAATGTCTTATAGGGCTGTCTGAATGAATACTTGTATGATGCTTGAATGTAAAACGGATTGTTAGTGTGTAAATAACTAATTACCAAGTAGTTATGAATGACACATTAACAAAGGTTTGGTAAGAATAACTCAATTTACTATAAAATCAGTGTATTTAGCACATTTCTATTAGGCTGTAGATGCCAATAGCCAACAGTCCTGTGTATGCAACCGCTTCCTGACTGAAGTAGTCTTACATGTTCTGCTGTAAATACATTTCAGTACTTGCTGCTCATGCCATGCCTTCTCTTTTTTTAGTGCTTTGGGTGCAGCTATGTTTATACAGTATTTATACACATTTTGATGTATTCTGTATCTGTAATCATCACCTTTCAAAAGCCTTGACAGAATAGTCTCAATAGATGTAGTAATGGTGTTAGTATTACTTTAAAATAAACAGACGATATGCACAGATTTACGTCTCAGTGTATCAGTCTGTTCCAGAAACTCGTGCTGGAAACTTGCTGTCATTAGGTAATTAAAAACAGTGCGTCTCTCTAAAACTTAATGATTACATACAGTTTATTGCTCACAAAAGGCTTTCTATAAAAACTTCCTACACTGTGAGGAATTGTTCCAATAAGCCGTCTGCCGCTGTGTAGATTACAGCAAAGAGGAACACACACAAACACTTTAGCATTAGGGCAGCACAGCATTATTTTGACCTTTTTGTTTTACAGGGAATTATTTGGAGCAGCAGGCGGGCTGAATATTCTGCATGAGCGTAATTCAAGCAGGGAGCTGAAAAACTGATTGTCCAATGTGGCAAAACTCATCAGCTGATGATTATTTGCAAAAGCTATTTCAGGTCTGTTGACTAATGTTTAATGTTGGAAGAAAACAAATCAGGCCATTTCCTCCAAGGTGAAACAGTTGGACTTCTTCCAAGCAGGGAACAGAATAACACACTGTATCTGGTAATTAAATCTCTTTTTCATCAGCTCCCCTTAGACACACACACACACACACACACACACTCACACTTTTAATAAGCCTCCTCCTACAACCGTGCTGCAAAGTGCAATGAGAGCTGTGCACAATGTATTGAAGTTATATAATCCACGCAGTCCCAAAGCTGACATGTTTTTGAGGCGCAGATGTCGTGTGCCACCCTGACAGGAAAGCTGAAATGCCCAAAGCGTCTTTGAAACTCTGGGCTTAGAGGATAAAGAGTGACAGGACAAAAAGCAAGATTACAACAAGAGTGACAAGATAATAAACATGAAAACTCCAGGAGCCTTTCCTCCTGTTTTGAGAGAGACGACGGAAGGAGGGAGGGAGATGAGAGAAGACGAGAAGAGTGAAAAGAGGAAGGAATCTGGGAAAAAAGATGTATAAGTGAGAATGAGACGAGAGAGAAATAAGAATAGAAGGAGGTGAGAGTCAAAGTGCGATGACACATGAAACTGTGAACTTTTATTTTTAACCTGCAGTCTTTGTCGACATCTAACACACAGCATCTGAGGCTGTTTCTGTCAGGATGGCTCTCCCACAGGTCAATCCCTCAGACGGGGTTTTGGAGAAAACCCCTGAGACGAACTCCAGGGTCGTGTTCTTCATACATGGATAAGTGGGTTAGCTTTATTTTATTGTTACTAGTGTGACATAAGCCCGGATCTTTCAGCTCTTCAAAGCCGGAGCTGTAGCTGTTCAGTTAGGCGGATCATTGTCAAGACATTTTAAGCCTCATATATGAACTAATTTCCAACATACAAATGATCTCTTAAATATTCAATTGAAAATACATTGACATTATTTAATGAGTATAAGCTAGATGAGAAACGTAGGTTACTGAGTAACCAGTACGGGCTCTACATGATGAAGTACACAATTAAATGAAACTGGAACCGATCCAAATTTTGCTTCTACAGTCCTCAACTAAATGCTTCTGTTAAAAGATGAATGGAGTCAGACAAAAAGACATTTAAATATGACATTATGGCGATGATTTGCCGTTTGTACCCTACATTTTATGAAATGTAATTAAATCATAAATAAAGACAGGACTTCTTTCTTCAAACTACTCCAAGATAACCTGCTCATCCAGATACAATTATCCTCCTAATTCTCTATCACTATTAACTGTCCAAAAAAATATTGTTAAAAGAAAATCAAGAATCACTTTAGTCATTCTGACTGAAATGAGACCTGACAGTTTCTCATAAAGTAGATTAACTTTAGACATTAAATTGTATAAAATGTTCAGCAACCAATCTTACTTTCAATTTTTATGCAAAACTGAATTTATCTGGAATTATTTGTTTCCATCAAACTGTATAGAATTTATACAAATGATGGCTGCATTAATCTAATAATAAACATCATGTTGATGTCATAGTATTCAAAAACTAAATAAGGAATGGCTCTGAACAGATTTGTTTCTTTATCGCTCCAGATATTTAACCATTTATTGTGAAAATTAAATTGTGGCAACACAAACACTGATTGATTTGGATGATTCTTCAGTATAATTTCCATGTTCTTATCG
Source organism: Morone saxatilis (assembly GCF_004916995.1). NCBI lineage: Eukaryota > Metazoa > Chordata > Actinopteri > Moronidae > Morone > Morone saxatilis. The sequence goes on along the minus strand of NW_023340246.1, from coordinate 18,139,706 downwards.
ACTACATCATATCTACAACATCAATTCAGCTGGTTCCTACAACAAAAGGAGCAATTCACGTCTACAACTGACTTTGTATTTGGAGGTTTATGATCCTGCAGTATGTGTAAAAGCCTGTACTTTAGCAGGCTGGAGCTTAATGACCTGTTGCTCAGTCATCCACAAATGAAGAACACATCGGCTCGGCTGAGGAGATGAGACAAACTCAGCTCAACAACAACAAACCCGTAACATTTAGGGCTGAAACATAACATTAGATTTTTATTAATTCAAGCAAACTGTTACAGTCAACAGTTACATAAGTTACATGGTATACAGTATTGATCTAATCTTATTCTTTTTTAAACCAGGGTTTCTGTCCCTCTGTCCCTTTTCCCCCCCAAACATAGAAACAGCAAATTCATACAAGCGCAGGCAAGTAAGTAGTAACAGCACAATACATTCATCAACTCAACGATACGTTTTGTACGAACAGTAAGGCAAGTAGAAGAAAGAACAAACGAACAAACGGAAAAGGATGGCAGACATTTTCTTTGAAATGAGCCAAAACAAGGCATAATGTATCCTTTCCTTTCAGGCCTCAAAAGGCAAAAAAAAAATAATCACAAAATCTTTTGAACAAGCGTTGCTGCTGTAGAACCGAACGAGGTAAGGCTTCTCGTTAGTGGGCAGGTACACAGTAAAGGGGGATCTGAGGGAAAAGCTGCCTTCACTGGTGTTGAGCGGTTGTACCTGGTGTTGGTCAGACTCTCATTATCACAGGTACCTTCTCAAAATTCAAAGTTTTCCTCGGCACGCTGAATATTCATCAGGGACAATAAGAGAGGCAGGAAATCTGATGTATGTCTACAGCATCTAATCACTTCCAGTGTCCATTTCTATGGCAAAGAACTTGAGAAAAGGGTGGCAGCTCAATATGCTAAAAACCAATGGCTCAGTGTTTCTCTTTGACATTGCCTGATGTCAACATGAGCGTACGTGGCTCCTCAGAACCCGGACAGACAAAAAAAAAGCTCAATCTCTTGGCATACATTTCCCTGGAGTAAAAGTTAGATGTAAGTGGATGGATATGCACACGTGTGGCCAAATCAGCCATATGCTCCCCCTTCGTCATTTTCAACCGTACAGCAATCATCACATGACATACCGACACAATCTTTTGCTTGTTCTAAGTGGTAAAAGTCAGTCCTGATAAGAGAGAAAAACAAAATACAACCCAGCTGGTGTCCACACTGAGTGACTGTTCATGTAGTGGTCAGTATCAGCAACTACTGGCCTGTTAAAACCGCAAATGTTTCATCAGAAAAAAAGGTAAATAAAAGACGATAAAATAAAACAGCATTCATTCAATGCCGTGTTCAGCCACCAGGTGGCAAAACGGTGCTGAGAACTAAGGATAAATGCAACATGCCTTCATTTTTCCTTTTCTATTTTCTAGGTTTTTTTTTTTTTATTACATCGACGTACAGATAAGAAACAAAAACAAGTGGTTCTTCAAAAAAGTTATTTTCATGTATAACAAGAGTAAACATGAGGGATTTCGTCACAAGAAATCCAGCAGAAACAAAGTCGTGTGGTAGTGCAGAAAAGAATGAATGCAAAAAACTTCTCTTGGAACACTAGAGAGACAGACGAGAGCGACGTGGAGATTTCTCCTCCGAACACAAACCACAACGAGACAGAGATATGACGAGATAAAAAAGCTCGACAGAGGAGACGTGGGCAACAACGATGTTTTGCTTCTTTCCAGAGTAGAAAGACTCTTTGATGGTGAGGTGTGGAGTGCAGGGTGTGGGTTGGGAGGAGGAGGGGGGGCACCTGAACACGTTTGTCCTCCGCCACCAACACCGCTTTTTTTTTACATCCCTATGATCGCCATCACTCCATCCAGTCTCCTTCGTCAAACTCAGACTCATCCTCGGAGTCGGAGTACTCCACGGCGATGCGTCGTGACAGGATGGTGGCCACATCGTTGCCAACGCGCTCGTGCTTAGCCTCTTGCTCGCGCTGCTCCTCCACTTTGCGCAGCTGTATGCCTGGAGTGGGAACAATCAGCAACAGGCAGGGAAAGACTTTAGTTTATGACAAATTTCTGTTAGGTATTTCAAACAGCTGTAATTTTATAGATCTGATGTATCAAGTACTGGCCTCTGAAAAGCATACAAAAACTAAACTGTGAGCTTTACTCTCCTGGGGAAGTTCTCCCAAATTTCTGGTGAAACATGACCCACCTTTTCTGATAGCTTCCAACAGGACACTGCGTGCATCGCTGATGGGTGGCAGATTGGTTGGATGGTGCCTCTTGCTCCCCACATCGTGGAGGGTGTGGGGCGGCGGGGAGGCCATGGCTCCTGCTGAGGGGAAGGCCGGCACAGGTGGCGGGCCTGACGGACAGGGCGAGGAGCTCCGTGCTCCGGGGAGGGGCAGAGGAGGGGGCGGCGGGGGAGGAGGCAGGATGGTGCCGTCCGACTGGGTCCCCGAGCCCATGGGTTGGCCCCTGTCCAGGACCTGTTGGAGACGGGCCGGGGAGGAGGAGTGGAGGGGAGGTGCCACAGGTGGAGGGGCCGGGTGGAGCACCCCCGGGGCGATCTGGAGAGGAGCGGGGGGAGGCGGAATGGCTGGGAGCTGCTGCTGGACCGGTAGAGGCGGAATGGGAGGAGGAGGGGTGCCCCGCATGCCTGTGGAGGGTAACGGGGGTGGTGGAGGGGGGAGAGGGGGAGGTGGTGGAGGAGGAGTGTTGGAGTTGAAGCATGCTGTCCGCGCTGGAGACTGGGGTCTGCTGTCGGAAAAACCTGAACTGGAACTGGAGGGTAGAAGAGAGAGGGACAGAAAAGGAGGTCATGATGGAGAACTACAGTGCTGAAGTAAGAGAGAGACAAAAAAACACGTGTCCTTATTGTACTTATGTACTAATTTACTGCAATTCAACACCAACATGATGATCATCTACATGAACCATCAGCTGGTGACGATGCTGACAGTTTGCCTGAGACATGCAGCATTTAGTAAATGCATGCATGTATTTAAGACCACTTTTATAAGATTCTTGTTCTAAAACAACTCATTAAGTCGGCTGCAAACGCTGTCTTCAACCAACTCGTGAAGCTAATGATGAGCTGGCTAGCTGATAAAATCTGCCAGCAACAGTTGTCATTTTAGACGGCCAAATCCACACCTCTGTCTGAAATTAAACTTAATTACAAACGTAGCAACAGTAACTAAGCTTATTGAAAGTGTTGCTGAAGATTTATATGTGTATGCTCTGTTTTGCTCAACAAAAATCTAAAAATTAGGTGCTAGATTAGTTCATAAGACAAATAATTTCAGCAGGTCATCAGGCTCAGCTGCTGCACACCTAACCTTTTTTTTTTTTTTTTACAAAGACTGACACTGTAATCATACACACAGTAGCTTGCAGTGTTGTCAGAGAGGTTTAGATGTTTGGATAGAGTGATGATGCCCCTCCTTAATGCTGCCACCAGCCCTTAAGAAAATCTGGAAATCATAGCATGCCAAAGAAATGTCTACCTGAACGACAGAATGCCAGATTAGACGGTAAAGGACGGCACATGGCAGAGAGAAGTACTGAAAGCACAGAGCTTCTAGATCTTACTGCAACTCGTACATTAAAGACAGAATGATATCAGTATTGGTCATTATCTGATGCTGAAGCTGTGTGGGTGGATGGAGCCACTATCCAGGACATTGCAACACAAAGACAGACATGTTCACAATCAATTTTCTTCCTACGGAGAAAATTGCTGCAGATAAAAAGAGAAAGAAGGGGGAGGTAAATAACATGTTGAGTATTTCCCTCGGATTTAGTATCCGTAGCAATAGCTACTTCACGTGCTACATTAAATGTTGGGACGGGGTAAAGTGAGAAAATGATCTCAATGACTTTAAAAAGGAAGAAAGAGCAGAAGGTCAGGAAAAGACTGACGCGTGGAAGTAAATACAAATATGGGGGATGGAAAGAGTTTGCGGGTAAAAAGGAGAAGATAGCTGCAGAAATCAGTGAGATATTTCTCTGGTGCTGCAGGCAAAGCCTTAATCATTCCCTCTGATCTCTCCATCCCTTCAAACAGTGACATATGCGGCAAAAAAGTGTGCAGCAGAAAAACAACCTGTAATACGCTCAGTAGCCTTAACACTTTATTGATCCTGCCCTTCTCCGAGCCTTTTCTGGGGTTTTTTTCCCCCTCCTTCATCTTTGGTCCACAAAACCCCCATCTATCCATCCATCTAGCACTCCCCCCATCCCTTCTTCTCTGGGTATTTCTGCTCAGCTCTAACAGAGCGAAAAATCCTCGTCCTCTCAGAATAAATACTCACAAGAAAAGAAAAGTAATGGAATGCCACTCACTATGACCAATTGATCCATAAGAGAGAAGGGGGAAAAAAAGGAGATAAGAAAAACAAACAAAGCAAAGAGATGGGGATGTGCGCTGCTTGTAAATCAGACACAAGGTGAAATAGTGTTTGCAAATAATTCTTCACACTTGAACCTCCTTGGAGCATCAGATGAGCAGGATTAACTTTTTCAGTCAGGTAAGTTGGAAATCAGAGCTACAGTAACTCTCTGGTAAGCAAATGGACCTATCGCTATTGTTAAAACTTTGACTAAGGGTTTTTTTCCGAGGGGGCATAAAACTGAGGTTATTGTGTTGTCTTCCTGTCCCACCTGATCACAGAGGGTGGCTTGATCTCTCCCAGTGGGTGCATGAGGGGTGGAGGCGGTGGAGGGTCGTGGGGCCGTGAATACATTCTGTCCCCGGTACGGTTCAGCAGCTCGTTCATCTGGGTGTAGGGCAGCGCCGCCAGCGAGAAGGGCCCGTCCAAATGTTCCATGTACAAGGGAGCCCTGAGCAGAGAGATACGTTTTCATTTTCTCACTTTGTTTGGTTCAACTTTGAATTTCCCTCGCTGATGTTTTTATTTAGAGTCTACGGTCATATTCAATGGTATTCTCCCCCTTGTGAAAGAAAAAAATCCTGCACACTGTTGATAGCTCTGACAGAAAAGTCCTAGATTCATGTGAATCATGTTTAAAGGGACATTCAGTATTTCACGCGCAAAAAAAAAAAGAAGCAAAGATGTCAGACAAGTGGTTAAAAAATGAATATGATTTTGTGTAGCAGAGCTGTGAGTTTTTTCCTCTTTCTCATCCTGTAAATCATCTTAGAGGATGAAGATGATTTAAACTCAGGTTGGGAACTATTATAATCGACAACAATACTGATTCTGTATCAGCAAAGTCTTGGTTGTAAATGTTCCTGACCTCCTGATGTCTCTTAGAAGGGGATGTGGTGCACACAGGGTCCAACAGTCTACTTACTTTAAATCAACAAAATGTGCAAATATCTGTCAAGAAAACTAGTTTTTCTTAAAGCAGTTTGAAATCAACTGTGCTAAAAGTTACAGTAAAACTAAAAATAGTCCAATTCAGAGCTGAAGATGAGAGGCAATTTAGTTCAAGTTCAAGCTAACTGAAATTATTTAACATTTAACCACTAACAATACTTTGAACTGTTAAAGTAATAAAATTAGACATGACGCGATGTTTTCTCTAGTGAGTCTGTGGACACAGCATCTGATATTTGAGCCGAGGAAAAATGAAAATAAAATACAGAAAGTAGCATCATATGTGCCTGCATCACACGGGTCAAGGCTAAAAGGATTGAGTTACTCCTTGACAATTCAATGAATCTGCTTCTTTTTAAATAGCTTGCACCAGTTTTGTATTTGTTTTATTTGTGAGTGTCAGTACTGCTGGGCTGCTCTCAGGGTCCAGGCCAGTCCACACTGCTATTTGGTCATGACGTCAAGGAGTCCTTCCTCATCAATACTTGGAGAAAAGATTTTGTGTCAGCTATTCGTGGCACTGACAAATCAAAGAAAACCACCAATTTGCATAAAATCTTTTGTTAATAATCACATTGACTGGCAGGGAAATGACTGAATATGAATGGCATTCGAAGCTTTGAGGTACAATAAATGCAATCACGACTGTGAGGAGCCTTAATCATCGCTGTTGTAGCTAAATTGCAAGAACTCTTCTCTGTGGAGTGAGCACAATTTATTTTTGTGATTGTGAGTGTGAGTGATTGCATCCTGCTGACACATCAGTGTTTATCCAATCAGTATTAGAAGGTGTAGTTGTATATTCTGTATGGTTACCAGGGTGTATGTGCATGTTAGCCATCATTTGAGTTCATAAGAGTTTTGGCCTAGTTACAACTCTAGGATGCGTGATGAATACTGGACAGCCACCTGCACGTACCTGTTGTCGTGGTAACCTGCCGATCCGTTGGCCTCTCGGTGTTTGTCGTCAGGTATGTCTTGGGCGAGCTCTGCACCCAGTGCCAGCTTCTGCCACTCCTTCTTGCGATCGTGCGGCGCCCGCGGGACCTTCTCCGGCTCCGGTGGACGGTCTATCGCCTTCAGCTTCGGTAGGGAGGGTGATGATGGTGATGATGATGATGATGTGGGAAGAAATGGTTAGAGGGAAGAAGAGATGTGGGAGGTGGTGAGAATCAAAATAAAAAAAGAAGAAAGGAGATGAGAAGGAGAGAGGAGGAGAGAAAATATAACAGATTAGCTGCTGCGAAATAAATCTAATTTGTCATCTTATAAGACAAAGCAAACTGCCTGTTAGCCACTAAAACAACAGGCAAGGGTGAGATTTGCAGTCAGAGATATATAAGTAAAAAGAGAAATGTGAGTAAAAGAAGCATTTTATGACTGTTCACACACAATTAGATCCAAACTTTAAACATGGATCTAAGTTGCCCCCTCTGGCTATTTTACTCTCTGCTGCTACACCCTCTTCATTTAACTGTACACATGCCACATAAGTATCCAAATACAAAAACCTCCCTTTTAAACAATTCACCTTTATTTTACATAACAGCTACTGTCAAAACATCTTTGTGCGATTTCTAAACGTCTTAAGCTAGGTGATAAGGACTTTTTTAAATACACGGTGTACTGAAGTAACTCTCTAAGGAGAAAAAAATCTCGTAGATGTTTAAGAAAATACTGTCGTACAAATTTGGGAACAGGGAGTGCTCATTGACCAAAATTATCATACAAGTATATGTTTTTACTGAAGTATGAAAATCAGACAATAGTAATAAAATAACAATTTGAAAAGGATTTTACATATTTACTCTACTGACAAACAGCACTCCCTGCCTCCCAGACTTTAGCATGACTGACTTTCAACACACACACGGTTGTAAAGAAACTGAGCAGCGAGCTGCTGTAGCAGAAATCACACACAGTGTTTTGAAATAATTGCTGTATTTTCACATACCTGCCCTGGAAGGTCTAAGTACCTATAGACCTGATCATACATGCGGGGGTCCTGCAACTATAAGAACAAAAACAAAAACCACAAGAGAAGCACTGGGGGTGAGGGGAGGGGGGTTCAAAAAAATCAACACGGCACAGGATTGAGCACAACACCGCTGCACACAGTCAACAGGGACAAAAACAGAGTGGGCGGTGAGAAAAGGTGGGACAAAAGGGGAAAGGGGAAAGGGGAAAAGAAAAGTGCTGTTAAACAGAAAATGACAACGTGCGCAGCTCAGGGGACGTCACAATGCAGGTAGGACGCAGCGGCACACACACACACACACACACACACACACACACACACACAGACAGGGAAATAACAGAGTCGAGTGCAAACAGAAAGAAGACTGAGGTAGAAAGAGAGAGATCTCACTGGAATGGGAGGAAAAACTACATAGGTGTGTTTCTACATCTTTTAAACCTACAACAACAGCTCACTGAAGAATGACATGCAAAAACAAATGCACACACACACACACACACATGCTCGAGTCAATTCAAAAAATATACACAGCAGGTTAAAGCACAAGAACACTAAAATGAAGAACGGAGCATTTCACAGTTCAACTAAATACTGATTTGCATGAAAGCACTTTCTCAATTAGTTTAGTTATTCTGAGCCACTTTATACATTCATATTGGAAAATAATATGCAATCCTGACATAAACAATTCAATTAAAAACACATTTTCTATCTTTATAGGCAAATACTTCTAAGCATAAGGCCGGTGTTATTCTATATTTGTCTTTCTGTCAACAAATCCCATGAAAAGACCATAACCAGAAATGTGATACTTTCCGCCTTCCTTCGCCTTCCTGTGGCACTTTCAAACAGGTTACAAGTTCATAATTGTTGTTTTTTTTAAAGGACTTAATAGTCTTCTAAAACAGCTGGGCACTCTAAATTTGAGCAAACATTATTCAGACAGGAGGAGAAGTGGGGGATTCAGACTAAATATACCCCTACCTTAAAACAACACAAGCTGTTTAAAGTCAATGGTTTGTAATAATCACTGACAAGTTATCAGGGCGGCTAATACTTTATTATTCGACACAACTATCGTGAGGTAAACTTAGTTTACTTATGCAGGGTCAAGTGAGTATTTACAGAACGGTGTATTCATTTAACTACATGAAAACTACAGTGCTCCTGTTTTTTTGTATTGAAATAAAGGAATGTGTCACTGATGTATTTTTAATAGTTTCTGGTCAAAAATGTAGTTCAACAGCATAGAGGAATGATATATATCAGGCTTTAGCTACATAGACAACCCTTGTCAATAGGATCAATTCATTTTTGATTTGAGTCTTTTCATGGGATTTGCTGATAATAAGAAAGATACAGAATATCGCCAGACTTATCCTTTATATGTGGGTCATTATAGTCAGGAACAAAGCAAGCTGTAGTACAGTGTGGGTGAAACTGAAACCGTTCTAAAAACTGCCTTTACACAGACACATAACATTTTTCCCCTGTTGGCTTTTTTGGCTTCTGAAGAATCAAACAATTATTGCAATCCTATTTCTACTAGCAGAAGCACCATACAGTTTGTTTGTAAGGCCTCTGAAACTTAATTTCCAGCCTGTGACACTGGAACTCTACATTAAATCCAAAACTAAATGATTTATTTTATGTCACTTAGATCCTCCAGGGTGGATGCTGCTTATTCAATAACTGTATATTAATATTAATAATACATATATATATATGGGTGTGTGAGTGTGTGTGTGTATGTGTGTCAAATGAAATATGCTGCTCTGACTTGCAGCTGATTCAACACACAACACGGGTTGTGGACAGCATCTCCTCTGGTTTGGCTAAATGGTGTTGATTCTGTCTGTCCACTACTCCGCTGCAGCCGGGCCACTGAGAGCGAGCATGGAAATAAATCCTAATGGTAATGCACATTGATTAGGTTCTGATTCATCATGGCCCATTACCCTTGATGAGGCATTGGCTGAGTGGTCGCCCCTGTGCTCAAACACACACACACACACTGAACTGACAACCAGCCTCCTCTGCAGCTGCACGCTTACATATCTGGGCTGACAAACTGAAAATCATTTATTCCAAACATGAGACAGCAATACATCCTGACAACACTGTCTGCTGAGTCTGAAGGAGCTGCATCGGAAGGTCAAATATTTTAACTTATCGTGCTCTGCCATTTTCCAAACTGAGCCGAGCCTCTAAAATTCAGCTTAAAGAATATTAAAAGAAACATTGCAGGGCACAAAAAATAAGTGTGCATACTGCAATACTACTCAGAAGTTTATAGACTATTATTATGGGATTTTGGTTTTTATTGATATTACAATGAGGAGTGTCAGGAAGGACAGGTGGCAAGACAGATTAAAGGCAAGAAATCATAGGTTAAGAGCCAGAGTCAGAGACATAACGCCACCAGACAACCATCTGTTGTCAGAGAGCATCACAGTGATGGTTTTTATTGCAGCGACGTGAATGAGAACACAGTCTGGAAAAAAAGCAGTCAACAACGGAGGGAGGCACACTGTGTTTGTATATGAGAGAAAATAAGAAACAGCGCATCTATCTCTGTGTGTGTGTGTGTGTGTGTGTGTGTGTGTGTTCGTGTGCATGCACGTGTTTGTCACAGCCGTTATAGATGTAACTAATTTAAGAGGGCTGCGGTGCCTCTGCTAGGTCGTCATCCTTCATCTGAATGGACTGGTACTGGCAGAGCAAGTGTCGCTGTGTAAGCACTGCGAGTGTGTTTGAGTGTGTGTAATACAGCAGTTATAGATTTATGTTATGTACAGAATTCATTCTCACGTGGAACATATTCTTTTTTTTGTGTGTGTGTGTACCTGTGTGTCTCTGTATGTTTGTATGAATATTGAATGTGACGGACTCAGCAGAACTGCACCCATGTTACTGGGTAAATAACCCCCACAGGGAGGCCCTGCAGAGGCACATGGCACTGGACCACCCTGCTGCTGACAATAACACAAACCTCTCACACAATACACATACACGCTGCTGCTGATCTATTGGATTTGGGCTGTACAGACTTATACAGTAATTATTTATGGATACTGTACTGACCAATGTAATAAAATAATAGGTGTACAATTAAAATCTTTAAAATGAATCTAAAAAATGTTGGGTGTGCAGTCACTTGCATTGCAATATTCTGATATTCTGCAGTAGCACGAAGCCTCACGGCAATATTAAATATGTTTGGCGAGCAAGCTACAAAATTGAAAAAGGCTCTAAAAGCAGCATGTTGAATGCCAAAAGTGGCAGAAAAACAAATGTGGATCTGTATGAGTTGATATATGTAACAAGGAGGAAGACATCTCTGATCAAATGTGTCAAAAAAAAGCGTTAGTTTGAACACTAAACAAATGCCAGCGAAGCCAACACGTCATCCAAAGAGGGCTCCCCTTCCAAAGAAACGTGCAGTTAAACCCAAACTCACAATCACCGAGCATATGACCACTCGGAGTTGTCTTGCTGTTAGTGAAGTGTTTTCTCCATGGCTGTGTCCCAAATTCCTTACTTTTATAGCATCCTCTCCTACTGCACAGATACTAAAGTGTAGTGTGGCCAAAAGACATTGTGAGCGACAGGCATTTAACTTTATTTGGTATTTTTAAAATGATGTATCATTTCATTCCAAGAGTGGCTGAGACTAAATATTCATGAATAAATGAATTAATAAATTAATAATTAAACAAACTTCCACGACGGCTAATGCATTGACTTGCAGTTTGCAGTGTGTATTGATCACAGATGTCTGCATGCATGGTACTCTTCTCCATTAGTGCCAACCAGTTAACCTTCAGTTGGAATGTAATATATGGTAATGCTGCGTGCATGTCATATGGGAGTTACATTAATTACAGGATTTTTAAATGGCATTTCTGACTTGATGCTTCATAATACAGTAAAATGGAGGCGCCTCATGTCAGCCAAAGTCTGACGTTCAAGGCGATTAAACCCAAATTTAATGGAGATAGAACACAGTAGAACCTCACTCGACCAAGTCTGTAATCATATAACTGTCTTTAGTAGTCCTGTGAGGAGAAGACTCACAAGTTATAAACATTTACAACCATGTGTGCTAACACGTTTTCAATCTCTACCACTCATTCCATATGACATGAATGCAGCAAAACATCAGCGGTTATTTTTAAAACTGTCTAATTGAATAAAACTGCACGTAAGAACTTGTCAGACATCTAGTCAAAGTTTCTAAGGCTAAAAACATTTAGGGAGGAATGAAATGTAGACAACAATTTTCCGTTTTTTGGAAGATTACTGATAAAACATCTTCAGTGTCAAGGACTCCTAGTCTCCTATCCCTAGAGTAGAACTGGGATGCAGTCAGGGCAGGTAAATACTCGAGGGTTGTTAGTAACAGGGTGGAAGTGACCTTGTCCAGAGCAAACCAGAGGGTGAGTGGATAGATAGAGGGGGCAGAAGGAGGGAGGGCTGCAGGCTACCGCGTGGGGAGCAGATGCTCTGGCGGAGGGGGGAGAGGGGAGAAGGTCTTACCTCTGGGGGAGTGAGGAAGGGAGGAGGGGTTTCAGAGAGGACTCTTATGAGGCCATTGGAACACACAAGATAAGGCATTTCCAGCTGCATTGAGTCAGACAGTTAGACCAGGATTCAGGAGAGAGAATGTAAAGCAAAGGTTGAGAGGAACAAAGACAGAAGAAAAGAGATCCTAAAGCAGTATTTTTTCTACCATGGCACAATTCTGGGTCACTAACACTATCCTATTTACTACAAATAACAAACATATATTTATATTCATAGCTGTTTCAATTTATATGAAAATGGTGACCAAGCAGTAACTGGTAAAGGCACACTTTCTCTTTTTTTTTCTTCTAATGCAAGTCAGTCTTCACATACTGTATTTAGGCAGTAGAAAAGGGGAGCAATGGCACACTTTTTCTAAACTTGTCCAACCTCACTTTCATTTGGTGCAATGACAAGCTAACAAAGGCAATGACAAGCTACAAAGGGAGCACAATTAGGAGTGCTATACGCACATTTCCTAAATAAAAGTGGCCTTAAGTGTGCAAACACAGCATCCACTTTCTTTGCTCACAAGAAACCATCTGGCACGCCGCACCATCTAAATCTAGTCCGACAGCAATACAGTTTGAAGTAACCATTTTTTCATACCTGTCCCTTGCAGCAAAGCAGACAAATGGTGCAAGCCCCTTTTTTTTTTTTATCGTGTATGCAAACGTGACTGCAATGTCATGGCAAAGCATGTCCTCTCCCTGAGTGTGCATGACTTAATCTACATGTGATTTTGTTCATTAAAAGTTGATCAGTCAGAAATGTAGAACATACGGAAATGTTGTGAATACATTTCTTTGCTTACATGCAAATTGCTGCTTTAATGAGGTGTTTGCAAAGACTCTAAATCATGTTGAGCCTATTTCTCAATCCTCATGTGTAAAAAGGTGCTGCTGAAGCAAAAAATCTGCAGTTGAAATTACAATCATTAGAGCTCCTCTCTGGTCAGCTGCCTGGTTGTAACTGTGTTGTGGACTAGGCAGGCTGAAATAATTAACATGCATATTATGTTGCAAAAAGATAATGAAATCTCAAATATGTGCTTAATACAAAGCATAATGACGAAAGGTCAACATCTAACATGAAATCAATTTCTCTATATATTTTCATGTGCTACGATGTCTGAGCAATAAAGAATCTGCACATTCAGCTCCAGCAATGTTCGCTGCAGTCTGGATGAAAATCCTTCATGTTTTTGTGCAGGAACTCACAGGACCCCAACCAGAGGTGAACTGTGCCTAGCCACACACAAAAAGCCCAGTGTGTCTGTGCTGACAGTGGAGAAGCCTTGGATGTGTGCAGCTGCTGTGGCCCGTAGCAGGGCACTGTTCAGGGTGTCAGTCTCGGTCCATCTCTGCGTCTCACTGCTCCAAGCCTGCTATCTTGAATGGACAGGGTAGTTGCCATGACAGCCGCAGCAAGGGTGGGTAAAAAGGATTGTGTGGTTTTTATGGGGAGGGGCGGGGGGCAACTTCACATTGGTAATGTATTGATGGAGATGTGATGCTCTTTGCTTACTGCTACTGTATGTATCTTTGGAATAAGAATGCACATGGGCAAACATTTTCTTGGCGTTTCATGGTATTTACAGCTGATTTTGGCTCAAGAGTTCTCACACACACTTTGAAGCTTTGCGCTGTTGGTGACTCTTCAAACATTTATACAAGCTTGCACAGGGATATCTTGCATGACTCAAATGAGTAGAGTATACTCGTTTTTTCTGAGCTGTCGTCATCAAATATTGATGGAAAGGGGTCTGTAACCACAACCGTGCGCACAGCTGATATTTTTACAGATAACTCAATAACATCCAAAACTGCAAATCCCCTCAAGACCATCACGTGTGGTTAAACTCAACAGCTTTTCACAGTTATGAGGTTGAAATGACTCTCCTAACAATAAACAGAATAAAAAGTTATGAAGTTCTTTTGTTATTTTAAATTGTCATGCTCTGAGGACAGATAACGCATGAAGACAGTTTGGCTAACAGCCTTCTTAATTGTAGGTACAAACCGCACACACACAAGAGGATTTTTTGGGTGTCCCGTGAGCATAGCAAGAAAAAATAACAAAAAAGCTTTTTGTCTTAATTGGTGTGCGGACAGTAATTATCTCCCTTTAATTTAAGGCCTTGTAGTGATTTGATACTTTGACTCTTCACAATTTAATCAGGGGAGAGTTTCTGTGACGATGTAGAAAAGACTTTTGGATACCCACTGGTTTTAATGAGGAGGACTGGCAGCAGTATTTATATTTTTTAGACTGGAACAAATCCGGAAAATATTTCCCTACTCCCGGACAAGTGACTAAAACAGAAAAAAATAGGCAGAAATTTAAATGTCAATATATTCCATTATGATGATGAAGCATTTGCAGCTGCCTGTGCCTGTGAGTGCTATAATGAGATGTAGGAGTAGGAGAGGCAAAGCCAAAGGGGCTTCTCCACAGGGGATTCAGACGTTACAGACAAACCTCGATGTACTGTGGACTGATCTCAAAGAGAGGCAGCAATGCTCTCTTTTTCCTCTCTTGCCAACTTTCTCTCTCAGTGTTTCTTCTGCTTCTTTTCTCCCAAGTCCCCTTTCACTCTCTCGGTCTCTCTCTGACAGGCTCAGCGCATAGTCTAGTGCTAATCCACTGAGGGCGAGGCTAACACAGGAGCTAATGAGATTAGGACACTGTAGGCTTCTTTTCCCTTCTCTCTGCCCTGTGCTGCATTTAATTTATCACTGACTGCTAATCTGTGTGCGCTTGTGTGTTATGTGGTGTGTAAATAATGTTTTAGACTAACTATTAGTAATGTGAATCGGTAAGAAAATGAATACAAGACAAATACTGTGCATGACAGTCTCACCATTTCTGCTCACTCTTTTTGTCAGGTACCAATTTACAGATTTCCGTTTTGGTAGTGAAGAATTCAGTTGACATTTTGGTTTTAAACATTCAAGTAGTTCCTCTGCATTTACTTTTAACCATCTCTTTTAACACTCACACACCAAATTCACATCTTTAATCTGCCATGAATGAATCATCCAGGCTTTTAAAAGGATGTCTCACACTGTAAGGAGCCTTTTTACTTTTCACTTTTACATGCAACTTTGATTTCCCCAACCCTCCACGCGGAGATACATCACTCTGAATTTTAAACCTCATAACACAGATGTATTTTCTGTGATGTATGACACAATCCAGAACGCAGACACTCAAAATGCGGAAAAGTCAAGGCTGCTTAGAAACTGGATCTATTTTAGTTGAATAAACCTCTCAAATACTATTAGAAAAGACACATCTATACACTTGTATTCTTAATACTGAATCAATTGTATCTGTCTGTATTGCGACAGTCCTCACCGTCACTTCGCTCACTGAGTCATTCAATCTGCTCTTTCGACATCCACGGCTAAAATATTTGATTTGTTGTCTTTCCTCTGTGGTGAAAGAAGAAACTTTGACCTGAACCTATGAACTGTGTCTGCCCGAACACCAGCTGAAGTCAATTGCTTTTTTGCTACTCACTGGAAGGCATCCAAACCTCTTTTTCAGTGAATTCAAGGAGGGATGTCTTTAGAAAACTTTTAAAGAGTCAGTAACACAAGGCTAGAGTTCCCTTAAAGGCTAACTTTTGTATTTTTCTATTCCATTTTCCTAGGTTTTGTGTGTCTAATGACTAAAGAGGATAAATCTTTGAAATCCAGTCCAGTATTGAGCAAGAGGGCTACAGCCGGCCAGTTGCAAAACTGGCTGCAACGTAATTTTTATGGGCAATTGATGGTTGAAAAATACCAAAATTACCCTTTGAGACAAGACATGACCTCAATTTATAAAACATTAAATCCTGGCTGCCATCGTAATATCGATATCGATATAACGACTGAATTATATCAGGTTTTGTTTTCCACATTTTAAGCATATTTCATTACATTTAACATCAATTTCACACTTTTACTTGTAATTTTCCATACACGTGCCACATCGTGATTTATTTTTAGTTACAAATGTTCTAAGTCGTCCTAGTATTTTAATATTAATTTCAACCCTTTTTCCAATGCCCAGCTGTAATAATAATATAAAGTTGCAGGGAAAAAAGTAAGATGAGCTGGGGAGAAAGAGTGAAGACTGAATGACAGACTTAGAGGAGGAGAGAAAGTGAGAGAGGAGAGCTGGAACCTTTTCTGTCACGGAACAAAATGCCAATGTCAGATAGCGTCACACTGACTGACAGGTGGCACAGCCTGTCAGGTCCTCGACACTGCAGCTGCATGGTAGCTCACGGTCGATTTAGATCTTTTTAAGCATTTGTTTGTGCATATCCAGGCCTGTGTGTGTCTTGTTTGTGTGCGAGTTCAACAATTGTAATGGTCATTATGACTTTTCTTTTTTAGAAGATTGGAGGGAAAGAATCATAGTGATATCTGTAATTTTCTGGTGAAGTAAGTGAGTACAAAGGTATACATAGTTCAACAAACACACACACTTCATGAGATTTACACACAAAATTTCACCCATCTGACTGTACGTGTGTATGTGTGTGTGTATAACTAACTCATCCCTCACCCATTCAATGGCTGCTTCTGCATGCTCGCCATAGACACAAACACATATCCTCTTCACACTTTATTTGCCCTGATCTTCACTCTGACCATTTATCCGCCATGATTGTTACACAACAAATATGTGTGTGTAATTCCTCTAATCCATCCTGTCTCTCCCTGCGAATGTCCTCTAGGCCTCTCCATGGGGTCTGTCTAACTGCCAGTGTGGTGAAGAGGGAAATGAACGTGGCTTTACAAGCTGAGCCCACCCGGGGCTTTAATTAGAATGAAATCATTGGAATGAGCTTTGGCTACAAGCGCTCATATCAACCTAACCCTCTGAAGCAAATAAGGTCTATCTACTGTTGTATATTAGCTTTGTGTTTCATTTTACACTTCTGTATGTTCATTACGCTATAACTGTATAAAGGTGATGAATACTAAACTATACCACCAACCACAAATAAATATCCTGAAATTGACTCCAACTCTCTCCATCCCGGCTCGCCATCCATCCCTGACTAATTATTGGCTAAACTCGCCCTCTGTCCTCTCTGCACTATTCCCATCATCATTAAAAACCTCATAACCAACAAATTATATCTTCTTCATTCACATGAACCCTCAGCAAAAAGATCACTCTCCTTATTCTTCATTGATGTGACTGTAATAAGCTTTGATTGACTGAGAGGGGGAGCGCGCCCTGCTTCCCACGCAGGGAAAATGCAAGCTGGTGCTGATTAGAGCTCCTGATGCTGAGGGTGTGAAACCCCTCTTTTTTGAGAAGGGGGCCACAGCTCTGCATTTGATGTGGGAGAGGGGCTTTCCATAGACGTGCAAGAGCCCTTTCATTTAATTTGTGCATGTCCGTGAGTATAAAAATCCAACATCAGAATGCATGTGCGTGTGTGTCTGTGTATAACGCTTCCTCATGAGGTTACATGTGTGTGTGCTTGTTTGTGCAGAGGGAGAGAGGTGACGCGCAGTGTGGGGGCAAGTGAACAGCAGATGCTCCCATTAATTAGATGTAATGATCACACAAGTAATAACGAAGAGGGTTGGCTGGAGGAAGAGTTGATTAATCTCTGAGTGGTGGCTAATTAATGCATTAGACTACATGGTATGAAGCCAGGCCTGTGAATCTATCAGTGACTCAGCCTGTCAGTTTTTTTTCAAGCAGGACACATCAATCTGCATCTGTGGAGACTACAGGAAGCCTCTTTCACTTCTCTCACTACGTCGTCTTCCTACTCGCTAACCTCACTGTCCGTGTCCTCGCTGCCACAATGCTCATCACAAACACCTCGATCTCCTGCAGCAGCCAGAGAATCAGTGAAGTCTCCAATTGTTGCACGAAACGAGAGCACACTGTACTGCGCGCTGCGTGGATCCTGTTCTTGTGATTGTTCAGACATACCTTCTGTTTCCGCCTCTCCTTCCTCTTGTCCTCTGTGTCCTGCAGCATCTTCTCTCTCCACAGGTCAAAAAAGTAGGATGGATTGGTGTAGAACTTCAGACCCTCCTTTCCATCGTCCCTGGATGGACAAAAGAAATCAAGAAATCTCGTTACATTTTGGTTTGGAGAAGTAGTTTTCTTTCTTTGCAAAGCTAAATTAAAAAAACATCACATATGAGAAAAATGTGCAATGTCTAGAATTACTTTTATAATAATTCCAATGTGATTTGGAATATCGTGTTGACTTGTGCGTCAGACAAAACAAGACATTTTAAGACGACATCTTGGGCCCTGAAAAAGCAATTATTACTGAATGATTTTCTGTCGTTGGACTGATCGATAAACCAACTGATCGTTTCAGCTACACATAAACAACAGTCTTGACAAGGGGAGCGGAGGCACAAACCTATACTATACTATAAATAGGCATTTTCCTCATTCACTGTCGGTCTCTTAAAATGCAGCAGGCCGTTGCCACAGAATTTTAACAACCCTGATGAATGGAGAGTGGAGGAAATATTTGATAATAATCATTTTTCTTTCCTGTGTCCTGCCCTTGCCTGTCTTCTTCTGCTGTCCTTCAAGAAATCATATCTGTTTACCATTTGAATAATAGCTCCTGTGTTATCATTTATTCCCTCTTAACACTGCTTCGCTCTCTGTCTCTATCATTTGCATTAGAAAAGCTTTTGTTGTCACTGTTTGCCTTCGTGATGACAGGAAACGAAAAAAGACTTCTGACAGGGACAGGTAGTTATCACATCAAAAAGGTCCCTCTCGACAAGGAAATTATCATACACACAAAACGCCCACACATGCTTTCCGGATTTCACATCAATATGAGGATAAGCCTCGTAAATTGCCCTGCTGATGTCTTTCTCTTCTTTCTTAGAGGCTTCCGAATGTCCTTTTTTCCATGTCCGGTCTGTGTTGACCAATCAGTAACATCCAGCAGTGTAGTTGTGGATTGCAGCTCACTTGCTTCACCCTCTTTTTCCTAGCCCCAAACACTGAACCCGAAATAGCTCCCGACGCTTTGCCATCGGTATGTGAGTGTGCGTGAATGGGATTAGTTTGTTTCTGATGAGCAGGGAAACTTGCATGCCAGCCTCTGCCATCAGTGTGTAAATGGGTGTGAATGGGTGAATGTGACANGCTTTGAGTGGTCAGAAGTCTAGTCCATTACCATCCATTAATTAATTAACCATCTAACTGATTTATTATTTTCTGCAAAACTAGCACAGACATACTCAAACACGTGGTGCAAAACAGCTTAGTAACTCCATCTCTCCTGAATGTCTATTGTTTCTGAACATGGCTGAAGGCATAAGGAGGTACCAGGTTCCATGTCAGTTTTTGAAGTATCTGCTGAATCCTGACCATTCAGTGGTCCTGACTTGAACTTATGGGTAGCTGCCTTCATGCAGTGCCGGCCACGTTTTGGGAGGCAATTATTTGATGATGACACCGATAAGGGCAAGAACACAGAACATGAAAAGGAAAAGCTTCAAAAGGCAAGAGTGGAAAGTTTAATGATATGCAACACAACAAAGGGAAGAAAATAAAATTCAACAATGGGATAAGGCAAGGGTGGAGAGAGAGCTACTGTAGTGTGTGTGTGTGTGTGTACTGCGGGTAGTTTTTGACTGTTTGTGTAGATCATTATGCGTGGTATTCGCTCTGTGTATATTTGAGGCGGGTGGTCGTGTGTGTGTGTGTTTGTGTGTGTATGGGAGATAGAGAGAGAGAGAGAGAGGATAGCAGCTGTGCTCTGAGTGGATCTGAGAAATAACAGCCTGGGGAGG
Source organism: Morone saxatilis (assembly GCF_004916995.1). Classification (NCBI taxonomy): domain Eukaryota; kingdom Metazoa; phylum Chordata; class Actinopteri; family Moronidae; genus Morone; species Morone saxatilis. The sequence goes on along the minus strand of NW_023340246.1, from coordinate 18,119,996 downwards.
TGTCCCAGGCAGACTCCTGGTGTGATGTGAGGAGAGGAGAGGAGACGGGAGGAGACGAAAGGAGAGGAGAGGAAACGAGAGGCGAGGAGAGGTGCATAGAGAAGAACAAAACCAGGAGAGGTGATTCCAGCCTTAGGCAAACAATACACAATTTTATATAATTCACAAATAAATGAAATTCTGAATAAAAACTGACATGAAACGAGACATTTAGAGTAACGTTGGGAAATAAGGGATGTATTGCACACATCCACCCCTGCCTTTTCGCTTGATCTAAGCCCTGCCAAAGCCCAGAGGTTAAAAACACACCCACGACAGGTTTAAATACCACGGCCTACACCTGCACCTGTCTCCCTACAGTGCATGTGTACGCATACAAAATAATACGATTGTGTTTGAGCTGTAACCTTCTCAAACTGACTTGGTCAAAGTGACAGTATTACACAGAGATGGGTCATGTGAGATGCTCAAGGAGAAGGAAAGAAAATGGAGCGAGAGGCATAAAAAAAAAAGAGAAACAAGAAAGCAGCTGGGTGAGAAGGCCAAGTAAAAGGGAGGGGAGTGCTGGCCAGCAGAGCTTTTTATGGATTATTCATCTGAAGATGACTCCCTCTATCGCTCTGCTCACCCGGCTCAAACTCAAGAGCTAAAAGAGATGCCTGGTAGCATGCCGATAATAATATGCCAACCAACCAAGGTGCACGAGCAAGTGTTTCAATATATGCAAAACTAAACTTTGTATCCATTTGAGGTCGTCTTTTCTCTGCGCATTATTGTGAGCATTACTGTTATGCTTAAAAAAAGCTTATATAGTGGCAGGCCAAAGTATAATACACAAGAATGCATGGCCATTTAGGTACTTTTGTGCTAACACAGCAGGGCGCAATGAGTCTCTCTTTATGCCTATCAATAAAATACTAATGTATTTATTTTTTTCCCGTATTCTCCAGGCTCAGCAGAGTGGAAAAAAGACAAATATATGTAAAGGTTGATGAAGTTAGCATCATGCTGGGCTCAGAAAAAGGGCTGTAATTAAAGAGAACCACTTGTAGGTAATGTCAGGTTTTTCTTTTTTTTCTCCCTACTCTATTGTAGTGGCATAATTTCACCTACAAAATGCAATAGCATACAGTTCACTTCAAAACATCATACCCACTCAAACCACAGACTGCTTTTCATAAAGTAAGTAAACAGGCTGGATTCAGACCTGTAGGGTGAGAGGATGTTGAGGGGTGGCGGCTGCTCGCATGTCTGGAAGGTCTCCTGCAGTGGGATGGGCAGTGACTTGCGGTCAAACAGCTGCTGGTCCTGAATAGTGGAACTCCTGAAAGCCTTCCTCATGGTGATGTCCTGAAGAGACACTGAGGAAGATATGGAAGGATGGAGAAGAAAGAAAAAGAAAGAGGTTATTACAGTTATTAAAACCAGGGTATTTGAGGAATATGCTATTGTTTGTATGTTTGCCAAATGTGTGACAGAAAGATAGATAGAGAAGAAATGATCACTTTAAGACGTATGCTTGTTGCTCTTTGGCTGTACTTCCCCGACAGACTCTCTGTCTCTCTGATGAATATAATAATTAACATTTGGCTCCATCCCATCATTATCATCAACAAAATTGACACAATCAACATTACGGAGATATAAACCTACAATAAACCACTAATCATCTTCCCTTGGGCTAACACTACATTGTTGTCCTAATTGGCTAATTTGAATTCCCCCCAAAGCAAATCCACACGTGACGACGAAGCTAAGCCGGGCTAGGCTAGGCTAGGCTAAAGCCGTCCGTTAGAAAGAGGCTGTGGGAATAATTGCCCTTCTTTCATACAGGAACAGCTGACATTTTCAGAGGGCAAAAGAATAACAGAAGAAAATCAATGCTGCACAGCTGAAGCGTTCAGAAAAACAGGTTAGTGAAATAGCTCAGGGGAAGAAGGAACACAACCACACTAACGCTATCCCTCAATCTGGTCCAGGCCAAGTAGAAAACAGCAAGTCTTGGAAAGAAATCCAGAGCGTTGCAACCAGATCTGAATTATACATGAGGGAGTGACAAATGGATACACTTTACTGCTGCCCAGGGGAAGACTGAGAAAGTCATGTGGCATACAGAAAGTATTGTTACAGTTATTTTCTACCACACACAGAGAACAATATGACACCATAGAATCCAATATCATACCTAATACCCAAAACATACAGTAAGTAGATCTCCTTTAATGCAAACAAATGGAACAACTGAGTTATCAAGACAGCTGTTGAATGTTTGTCTTAGTTGAATGAGACAAAGTTATTTACTATAAAAAGGCCCAGAAAGGACCAACTAGCCTAATCGGATCTCCTACATTGCAGCAATGGGTAATGACTTCCACAGACTCTCACTGTAGTAAAGGGCCAGCCACCTGAGGCACTGAAGTATCATTATTAACAAGCACTTATCAGTGAGCCAAGGTTTGGTAAGTTAACACTCCTGGGGAGAGAAAGGAGGCCAGAGAGTGCAGGAGGGAGATAATAAAACTTCACAGACACAACAGATGGAGGGTCATGGAAACAGGGGATGAACAGAGACTGAAGGAGGAGGCACTAAAAAGGAAAACAAAGAGCAGAGGCAGACATGAAGGAAACGTTCACGAGAAAAACAAGCGAGGAAATAGCAAGAAGAAGAAGAAGAAGAAGAAGAAGGGAATTGAGGAGCTGGTGCATGAGACAGATGGAGAGACAACGATACAAACATTAAAACATGCGAATAAAGAGTAGGAAGTGGTGCAAAGAGTGCAAGAGAGACAGTAAAAAACACATCAAAATATACAGTATGACTTCTATGAGAAAAACAGAAAGGCATGATATGGTATCCCATGGGAGTAGTGCAGTAACCTGAGAAGAGCCAGATGGATTAAGCTTCGAAGGAAACACGGGGGAGAAACTAACAGCTATTTAAACAGCACACACACACACACACACACACACACACAGGCAAACGCATACTGTACACAGTATATTCTTCTACAGTAAACAGAAATAACCACAGGAGAAAACTGATATCTCACCTCTGCTATTGTTTGTACAGCAGTTTATCAAAATTAGCGCTACATTTTCTATTCTGGGACTTGCTGTTTGAGAATTCTATACACTTGCCCAATGTTTTGTTCTTTTTACTTTACTAAAAAAGATATTTCATTGGAACAAATTGCTGAGCTCTGGGGAGCAATGGCGACATTGCTACAACAAAGTTTGACAAAGCAAGAAACAAAAGCGGGCAGCTGTAAACAAACGGTTTAGCCAGATGATCTATTTGAAGGTAAAACTGAAGTGTGTTGGTAATAACCCCTCATTATATACTGGAACTGCACACACCATTATGATAAGTAGGCGGGTCAAAGATGAAACATATCTTTAAACTGTGATGACTGTTTATGAAGGACTGTTAAACATTTCTTTCAAACCTTTCAAATAAGTTTGATTAACTTGGAGGTTTGTTTAAAACTTTGATTCTTTAACTGCTAGTGTTTCGGGACTGCAGCATCTCCAGAGCAAGTAATTAACTTGGTGAGTACAATCTTATTATTAGTGACAGGAATCATGCCTGAAACTACCAAAATAAGACCCAAGTTGTAATAAACCTAAATCATCCCTTTAGAATTTTATTCATGCTTGTAAATGAGAGTGCATCTGAATAACCTTTAGTTTCTAGATCAGCAGCATAAGAGGTAACTAATGATAAGAAGGGGGGGGAATCAAAGCCAAAGCCACCGTGGCATGACAATTACACTGCCTGCAGTGATCACAGAGGAGGGAAATGCTAGGGATATGTAACAGTGCTGGTGAGATCTGAGAAGTTGAAGATTTTTCCAAGTTGAGAAGATTAGAGAGGCTAAGGGATACAGATGTGGAAAAGAAGATATGAACATTAAAGTGAGGCTTTTTTGATGTTGCAGTGATCCCTGTAGGGCATTTCACTTGTTGTGCCCTTTCCACAGGAAGGTCAAAGTGAAGGTTGAGAAAGTGCACCTGGAGCTGTCACCAACCCTCTCCTCCTCACTGCTTACAAATGTACAGAAGAGATCTATAGAGAGGACTGTTACCGACAAATAAGCCCCCTGCCAGGGTCAGAAGGAGCCACAGGCCGACCGGTGAGTCACAATTTGGTGTTGCTGAGTGCTGTATGTTAAGCAAAAGTGCTGTGTCCTGCTGCCCCCAAAGCATTTAGGGAGAGTACAGGGCTGTCAGATGGTGTGACAAGTACGTGCAAATGCGAAAAACGAGAGAGGCAGTGCACAAGTGAGTGTCAGGATGCATTTGATGCAGAGTGAGGTGGCTATAAACCTCTGCCAAGCAGCACTGGGCACTGAGGGAGGCACGCTAATCAATGTGGGCAGATACACAGAAGGCGTGCGCACATGAACGTGCACGCACTAACACACACACACACACACACACAATGGATCAGTCCAACACACACACACAGATGGATATCTTAACATGATGTTCTACATCCTAATTACCAAATGTCACTTATTCAGCTGAACTACCAATTACACCCATTTAGTGAAGACATTTAGCTAATGAGAAAAATGTGAGTGTACTCGTATGGGAGTGAATGAGTGAGCTTAGTGAGAGGTTGTAAGTGTGTGTGTGTGTGTGCGTGTGTGTATGTGTCAGGTCGAGCCCCAGGTGCAGCAGCAGCCTCTGATCTCAGCCTGTGAAGCTTCTTATCAGTAAGCGAGTGGTGCATGGTTTATCTCTCTCCCTCATATCTTTTCTAACGATAGGCATCTAGCCAAAAACACCCCCGACCAAATAGAGAGGGAGGGAAGTTCTTGTCTCTCTCTCTCTCTCTCTCTCCTCCTCTCTTCTCTCTCTCTCTCTCTCTTCTTCTCTTCTCTCTCTCTCTCTCTCTTCTTCTCCTCTCTCTCTCCTCCTCTCTCCTCACACAAACACACACCCCTCCTTCAGCTTCCCTCAAACTTTCAGGCAAATGATTTTCCCTCTTCCCACTTTTCATCCCCTCCCTCATAGTGATGCAGTCCTACACACAACCACTGAAGATAAGAAAAGGCATAGGCCAGGCTGTCTTTTAGCATGCAGGCAGAGCTCTCTCTCTTCTGTTGTACTTCAATGCAAATGTTGCCCTATATTTCCCCTCATGCCTGCTTCCTTCTGCAGCCCTGAATCACTCATTCCTCTCTCAGACTCCATCCTTTTCCAACCTTTCCGTCTTTGTTTCGTTTATTGTTTGTCCTTTCTTTTATTTTGTCCTCTTCCTCTCCTAGAATCTATCTGAATGTTCTCCCTCTTGCACTGACAAACTTTGTAAATCACCAGTGTTGTGCACAGTGTGAAAGGAAACATTACAATCCTGTGTTGTGGGTGAAACAGAAAGTTACAAAGTAAGAATTATTTAAAGCACATAAAGCAATCCATCTGCAAATAGTTTGGTGACATTGTATTAGTATATGCAATTGTGTTATGAGTTACTGTGTGCTGAGAACTGTATGAAGTAAGTAAGAAGACATCCTTGCTGGTAATCACCCACAATGCTTCTGGATGAACTATAATATCATCAAATGTCTGCTTGACGTATTGTTATACCAGTGTCAGTTGCTAATTGGAGAGGTGGTCCAGAAAGACATATCTAATTGTTTAGGCTACATAAATAAAAAGAAGACCATATTAATAAAATACTCTTACACCTTACATGTCATTTTATATCATGATATCAATATGTAGAGTGATATAGGCAATTTTCTATTAGAACAAATGAAATGCCTAACAAATAAGAGTATTGTGTCACGTTGAGACAAAAAAAAAAGCATAAAAATCCAATATAACCATGAAATAGTCCTGCCTTAACACAGGGATATCGAAGAACAACATTTTGAACATCTTTAATGAAATGTGGCCAAGCATGTAATTGCCATGGGGGGTCACCAGTGTGCTCTTGATGAACACATCTGGACAGGTACTTTTCATTGTAACCTACCGGTGGATGAGGTTTCACACAGTCACTTGCCTTTTGAAAACTGTATCAATTTATAACAAACTGTATCTCTAGTCACTGTCCAGGTTATCACTATGTTGCTGGTCAAAACACGCAGGTGGCCATTCCTTACAGTGCGGTGTTGTCTGTGGCGCGCGGTCCACCCCGTCTGCTTCTTTCACATAAAATCCAACATGTACCTGCTGGTTAAAGACTTAAGAGGAATACTTAGTCTGTAGCTGACTATGTTTTTTTGTAAAAATGATGAAACCGTGTGTATCAGCATTTGAATAAAGCCTAATTTTTCAGATCTGCAACACTGACCATTAGCACTTTATTTTAATGTGCTGATTTTTACTTTAACTTTAAATCTTATGTTGGTGTGACATGCTTTTCATTCATTGCACTTTACTAAACTGTATTCATACTTGTCCTCTCTTTTATTATTGTATCTCTTCTTATTGTGTTCACCGTAACGCTGAAGGAATGCAATTTAATTCCCCTGTATAACGAGTATTGTTTATGGAGAGAATGAATATATATTCTACCATGGTTTTGACCTTGACAGAGGATTCTATTCATATTACCCATCCCTTCACCTAACCCTTTGCGTAAAAGGAGGGAAGTATGCGAGTATAGAGTATGCACTTGTGAGAAAAAGAAAGCACATTAAAACACTGAATCCCATCTGAACTTAAGTTTCTTCTGTGTGAACTTCACGATGGCTCTTCAAAAACCAATGGGTGACGTGATGTCACAGAGGTTTAGTTCCTTTTTAATTTCACAGTGGTAAGCCTGCATCCAAGAGGAAGCTACACAAATGCCGAACAAAGCTTGTGCACTTCTGGTGTCTTTGAGCCAGGAGGGGCCAAATTTGAATGTTTACAAATCGCAAACGACAAATCCTACTCATTCTGCCTTTAACAGAGAGAAACCGAAAGACAGAGAGAGATAAAGTGGATGGAGATAAGGAGAGGTATGTAGTAGTGCCAGAGAAAGTAGGAGTCATGGACGGTTAACAAGCACTAGAAGACAAAAACCAAGGAAAAAGAGAGACGTAAATACTGAAAGATCAAGATGTCATGTGGGAGAAACGGAGAGCAGAAAAGAAAATTGGCAATAGACGACGACGAAGAAACCTCTTATGGATTACAGAAAGAGAGACATAGAGTACATAAAGAAACAGTTAGAGCCCAGAGGGACCTGAGGTGGCTTTGTGGCCTTCCATAATGGCCTGCAGCCAGTGCAGTGATATAACGGTGCCATTAAATAGGGGATACAGGCCATTAGTTTGGCTGGCTAGAGTGATAGGGGGGAGAGAGCCTGACAGCACACAAATAGCATCCATGCAAGATGGAGGGTGAGCAGAGATCAATCAGAGAGATGGGAGTGAGCTTGGGAGGACAACCAAAACAGAGGCAGTTGTGTGTGTGTGTGTTGTGTGTGGGTTGTGTGTGTGTGTGTGTGTGTGTGTGTGTGTGCAGTCAGGGGAGGAGAGAAGGAAGAGGACAGGGGAGTGTAAAGGGCAAAGTGAGGGACGAAACCCTTTAAAGGCTTGAGGGTATGTAGGGTGTGGGCAAGGTTGAGCGTGTGTGCATGCGTGTTTATCGGATTATATGTGCATACATTTATGTGATGATGGAGCACTTTTGACCTCAGCCACTGCACCACCACTGACACTGCATATATCACTCTGGCCACCCCTCCATCTCCCCGACCTTCAGCCAAACATCTTTCATGCCATCCACCATAATGCACTGTGCGTCCTTATGCTTTGGATTGATAACACATAATTGACTTCATTGTGTCCGTCTGCACCATGTTTGAATCCTGTAAGTCTACTGCTGTGTTATATGTGTGTGAGTGGCAAAACAACGCAAAATTATTTTACCAGCCATAAACCTAGATCATGGTTTTGCAGTTCATATACTAGCCAGGATCTCAGTGCTCCTGCCACTTCTCGCAAAAAACACCTCCCTCCATGACTTTTCCCTTTGTCTTCATGTTTTCTTCTTGGTGGCTCAACACTGGGAATGTGTTGCCGCAGCTCTAATAACGTGTAATGCAGATGCCTCTTACGGCAAAGACTCCTTTTTTATTTGATTAGCTTTTGATTCGATGTCACAATAGGTACGGTGGACAGTGAGGGTCACAGTCGGTTCACAATAAAAACACAGCAATTTAAACCTGGCACTATGCTGTGATCACAAATTATTTACCAGCAATCCGGCTGGTGACCCCACTGCTCACTTGCAGTGATGGTGATTATTCCACTAATGATCTAACTGTAATCTTCTTTAAATTATACAGTAACAATGAAGGGGTGGATGGCCATTTTATATTTTATTGTCGTCAATATTCTTATGCTGCCTCACATTTCTCATGTCCGAATAAAGGCTGAGTTCATTTTTACTAAAAATCCTTACTTTGGTCATGTCTTTGATGTTACAATCACTTGTGTCTGAGATAATCAAAACCTATACTGTATGATGTTTTAGGATCCACTAAATAGTAAAACAACACAATTTTTTAATTCAAGTTTTAATTGATGTTACAATCATGAAATCAAACTTAAATATCCTTAATTTCTTTTTCTAACAAATAAACAACAATATCAAAATAATATATAATTTTTATATGATAATTACTGCAATATTCATTATATGCATCCTCCATCACCATGAAAAAGTAAATATCAAATATAAACCATAACTTGGCTGTGAATCGGAAACCATTTCTGCAGCAATTTGCTTTCAAGATATTATAATTTGATCTAGATTTTGAAGTTGAATACAGTCTGTTGGTCACCAAATGCTCTCAGGTCATTAAGGTTTTTTTTAAAGTACGTCAAAAAAGCTTGCGGGGGATTTTGTGAATAGTATCTATAAAATAATTGTGTGCTCCACTTTTCTCCATCCTACCCGACCCCTATCCTCCTATCTTTATCCCTCTATAGTCCAGATTTATGTCGCCATCCCTGTCTGCACTCATTCCCGCTCTCCTCCTCTCATGCCGACCACAGACCCACAGAGACAATTACAAGGCAAGTCGTGTGATTGTGCTAAAAGCATACACTTTAAACTGCGTACAGCAGTGCGTGTTTGAGAGTGTCAGGGTAAAGAAAGGGTGGGGGTGGGGATGAAGGGTGGCATTTACGGGAAACAAACCCCTCCCACAACTGTCCATCTTTCTGTCACATTTAACTGACCGCATACCACTACACTACCTTGCCATTATAGTCATTGGATTTTACAAATCTTACAGGAATAATGGTCAGGAAAAGAAAGTAGAGTGGGTTTTTCCATTTGCAAGACAACTTCATTTGGTTATACATGAATGCGGAGGAGTTGAACTGAGTGGGAAATCTGTGTAACCTGCAGAGGAGGCCATTTCAACCTGGCCCAGAAAATTCTGCGGTACAATCCTTTTACACTCCACTGCTTTTGCTGCAGTGCCCTGTATTATGCACCCATCCCTCTATCCTTCCATCTTTCGTACTCTCCTCCTCCCCTCCGATTCCCCCACCACCACCACCACACACTTAAACTGCAACTGAGCTGATCCTTATCCACTGACTCTCAAGCCAGTACTTCAGGCTAAAAGGGGGAAAGTCGGGCTTATTTATGAAGGGAGATAAAACCAAGGACCACATGGACACAAAATCATTCACAATCTGTGTCCAAACACAGAAACGTCACATGAATATAAACAAGTAGCCTAACGCCAAAACGATACAAATACCGGCTTTGTTGTTACTTGGGTAGTTCCTCAAGCAAATCTATAGATGTGTATCTAATACGATAAATGTTAATATCTGATCCTCTGCAGGCTAAGATAGTGTGAGTCTTGTGTGTGTGAGACAAAGAGTGTGTCAGTGTTTGCCCTTCAACCTCTGAAGGATAACACTTACCAGCTGAGACACCCTGCACAACAGACGTCCACAATTGGATCCCACACAATTATTCAATTAGCCTGGCTACAGTAGGTGGACGTGGTGAGGGGAAAGGGTGGTTAGATGAAGAGAAAATGGCTGAGAGGAGGAAGAGGAGAGGTAATATGGGGAAAGCCTCTGGTGGGGGATACAATGGAGGATAGAACAAAACGGAAGATTAGGTGAACAATCTGAGTAATCTGGATCTGCAAGGGTCCGTTCCTTGATTGTGTTCAAAGCACAAACCCATGATTCTGCAAAAACTAAGAAACAATTCACTGCCTTGTAAAAGGGTATCAAAGCATATGCTTGCATTCACAGAAAACCCATAAGCAGCAAGTACAGCCCAGTGAGCATTTTACTGTCTCCGTGTCAGTGACAAGGAAGCAGTAACAGTAGCATTGTGCAAAGCCGTAAACACACCGCTGGCCCACGGGAAATCGATACGGTGCCTTGGAGCATGATATTACACCGCTGTGATTCTCTCCCTTTTTACTTTGCACCCACTGCACTCTCCTCTAGCTACGCTATCCTGTCATCCTGCCTCCCCTCCCTCAATAGAACATGGCTTACCCAACAGTCCTGCCGACTATCGCATTCCTTTTTATTATTGCTCACCACAGATAGAGCCTGACCATAGATCCAATTTCTCCTCACAAAGAGGAGACATTTAGTGGGTAAACGAGCATCCAGCCAAAGTGAAACTCCGGCAGAATGTTTGTAATGGAGGCCGGGGTTTGTACTATTGTGTTGTGAAAAATGACACCGTCTCTTCGCTGCCTGTTCCTTTAATAACAGCTATTGAGACACTTGAGGGGAGGGTGGGCAGATGAACTCCATCACACAGCTGACACACGGACGCTGTCAAAGGCAGATTCAGCAATTGCACATTTAATTTGGAACAGTAACAGAAACACAGGTGAAACTGAAGAGGTGAAGGTGTGATTGAAGGAAAGACAGAGGGAGAGTGCATGGCTAAGTGCGTGTGTGTGTGTGTTACAAGACTCACATTCCTCTTCTTTGGGGTCCAGCTGTGTGACACTGATGGAGAGGCGGTCAACGCGCTCCTGCAGGGAGTTGACCCGGAAAGAGAAGGTGTGGGCCTCATTGAACAGCTCTCCAAACAGGTCCTCTGCATATTTACCTGAACAAACACACACACACAGACGGGCAGAGAATGTGTTTTTTAAACTTTATTTCACACTTAAAGCACTCGAGTAAAAAAGTTGAAGAATGAACAGTCGTGTTGAAATGGAAACACAAAGTGTAGAATGATTAAATATGTTGCTTTTAAGTAATTTTTCTTTATTAGTAATTCTATATGCATGAGAAATTTGTACCTGCTGTTCATAAGTGTCATTTCACTTCAGCTGTTACTTATGTTTTACATTAACAGCCTCTGGGGACTTCTACAACACTTAGGTCCTTCTGTTTGTCATACACATTCACAGCAAACTAGAAGTGCTGTTCTTTCTCTGCGTCAAGCATCATAGCCTTAAAGACAAGTGCAACTGAGACATGAAGAAATGCTGTGTCAGTGGTGACTGGAAATCTACAGGGAGGACTGTTCTGATGGAGATGTGAGTGCTAGGGATGTTTTACCAAAGACAGCTGTGTGATACCAGATGCAGATTAAACTGAAGAGGAAAACCTTCAGTGAGTATTGCAGCTTCTGTCCGGCTAAATGTTGGCAATAACTTCTATTGTCAGCAAACCATTTCCTTCATGAACTGAATAAGGCTTTTTGGCCTCCATAAATCTGTGTAGATTTATGACATAGCCCATGAGTCATGACCATACGGTGCAATATGCAATCTGTGTTTTCTCACCCTTCCAGGCAAAGGCTTTAGCTTAGAACTACCAAACTGAAACATAATAAAGCATGTGTATAGATTTGTAAATAGCAAAGAATGCCAAAGATTTCTTACTATTAGAATAATATGAAACATTGAGCATCAGGATGATTTTATATTCTAGGTTATTTTTCTATATCTATATCTTCTGCTGCAGGGATGATGCGCTGGATTCATTAGATCTGTTTTTAGAACATTTATGTTGTTAAAATTGGTTAAAAAAAATGAAGCTTAGTTTTAGATCTACTCTGGCTTAATAAATAGTTCACTACCAAATGAACAAAGTTTTTGGGCTGACCCCTAATTGTACATGATTCGAGTCATCAGTCAAGAAGCCCCTGTGTCGACTCGCATTTTGTCAGTTGAATCATTTCTTTTTTTAGCTGCGTCACTGGAGCAGAGCAGGAGCAACAGCATGGCAGGCTGCAGACTTAACAAACCAAGTCTTAAATGTCCTCACCACAAAACTAATTGTGATGGAGGAAGAGAAGAGTAATGGAAACAGAAAGCAGCACAAGGCAGGGCAGCGTGACTTGGCAGCTCCAGCACCCAGCTCCGGTGCTGGCTGCCTGTGAAGTCGGCTAAACTACTTTCGAACCTAGCGCTGGAACATCCTCTTCTGCTGCCGTCCACTGGGCGTGGGAGGTGAATGGGTAGTTGTATTGAAGAAAAGACATCAGTGATAATGTTGAGTGTATAAAAATGAAAAATATCAATAGATGAAAGCATGAATCAATGAACCACAAGCAGATGACAAATGAATATACCAAATGTGTGTGTATCTGTGTGTGTGTCTGTGCTACTGACTGAGGCTGCTGAGCTGGCGAATAACGTTGGCCAAGGAGATGTTAGTCACACACTCCAGCTCATTCTTGATGTTCCTTGGCAGCACCGTGTGGCACAGGTGCCTGGGCTCGATGGTGCGCTTCACCAGCGGCATCCTTCTGCTGCGACACCACTACCTACTGGAGACGGATGGAGGGGGACAGACAGAGAGAAGGGGAATAAAGGCACAATTCAAGTTACAGACATTATGATTTTGCTGATTTGCTACAACACTAACAAGAAGAACAACAATAGAAGACACAAATAGGAACGAGAAAATACTTGTTTCACTGATTGTTTTGTTAGCACAGCACCAGAATTATCACAACACAGCAATGGAGAGAAAAACAGTAGCATAAGGGAGGTTCAGATGACAGAACATGATGTGAGTTAAGGGGTAAAAAGGGCACATGGAGAGGGAATACAATGTCAGAAATACAGTTAAATAGGATCCTGGAGGAATAAAAAAATGCAACAGAAGCAGGGAAGTAATGTTTTCACATTGCTAACAGTCATGTTGCCTCATCTCTTTCACTGACTTGGCACTGTCTTGTCCTATTCATCATGCATAACCAGGGCTAACAAACCTCAGCACTTGGTCTGCCCACTCAGCCATGCTAATAGTAGTAAGGGCGCAATGTTGGGCTGCTTAGACCCAATTCTCCTCCATTCACACCAAACACCAAAAACAAGGAGGCTGCAATGATCCAGAACCAGAATATCTTTACAGAAATCATAATGGGGTGCACTTAACGGACCTACTGGCACTCAATACACTTGATGTAAGAAGAGTCTACTACTCAGAATGTTTAGAATGACAATGCTTCCATATAGCAAGTAAGCTTCCCATGTTCACCATCTTCATTTCACATTTTCTAATAAGCACAAAGTACAGCTGAAGTTGGTGGGAATGTCATTAGTTTTGCCAGTATTAGGTCAGAAAAAAATTAAGGACAAATCAATAAAACTGTACAACTTCTAGATTTTACAAGAGCCTTTTTTTCAAGTTATAACCAGATATTTTCCTGTGATTACAGGATTATCTCGTTATTATACCGATACCAAATGGGTGTGTTTTTACAAGAAACGTTTCTTGCAATGATATATCAAAAAACAAACCAAAATAATATCTCATTAAAACAAACGTTTTCTTGTTGTAACATAAGTTGGTATCTTGTAATAACAAGACACTCAGATCGAGAGATTGTAGGGCAGAGGGCAAAACTCCATCTACCGGTACAACTCCCTCTTCCACAACATTAGTCAATCATGCTAACAACACCTACCTTGTTTTCAATTAGAGTTAGTGTGCGCAATGAAGTGGAAATCAGGTGCTCAGCTGGACCAACTGATTGATCGGGCTCGACACTGATAAGGCCTCGTTAAAGCACTGATTAAACTTTAATTGACGTCTGGTACTTTTAATGCCTCGCTGTATTCTTAGAGGTGTTGCTGTCACTGAGGAATATACATGATTATTGACCGTATCCATAAAAATGTAGGGCAAGGAAGGCTATTCTAGGAAGTGGCCCAGCTATGGACGGTTAGAGGGGAGAGAGAGGGAGCCCAGTAAAAGGCTTTGTTGAGGTGATTCATCTTGGAGGCGTCCTAAACGGGGGCAAAAATGCCCATAAAAGGACAGAATGAGAGAGTGCGCCTCTCTGAGCCATTGTTAAAGTGGTCTGAATGAGAGGTGCGGGCGATGTTACTGCGACACAAACCCAAACGCAGCTCCAAAATCCCTGCCCACTTCTAAAATAACAAGACATCCCCTCAACTCTTTAGAGGTTTTTATTTCCTCCCACAGTCTCTCCATCACCCACACCCACCCACACACACACAAACTAACACCACTCGACCCAATGTGCACTGACATTTTCCACAACCTCCGGAAGTCTTAGTAATGGAGGCCTAACCCTGAGTTAGCACTCATCATGGTCGAGGTGTAAACTCTACACTCTATGGTGTAAATGTGTTGACCTTTAACATACAGGCCCAACAATACTCAGTGTAGTCTTGGTGCTACGCTAAGTTAGTCAGCTGCTGGCAGCGTTAATCTTGGACTCCAACTCTCGTCTTTCTTTAATGTACATCAATTTGAACTAATTTTAGCATTATTGGTATCTCCTTTAATTAGAGTTAAACATTCTGCCCCTCTTTAAACTATCCCTTGCTTTTAGATTACTGTGGATTTAATCAATTAGGCATTTATTTACCTTTATTCGGCTCATCGGTTTACTTTATGGGAACAGTAGGTGGGGTACAGTTGAATGGAGAGACAGATTAAAAGAGGAGCAAAAAAAAAATGAGTTCAGTCTATCATAACTGTTTATTTCTCTCTTTTTTGCCATATATGCAAACTAGCTTATTCAACACAAACACACAGACACACACACACAGATGATGACAAATGCATCTGCCAGGCAAGTTCACGCTGTTTTTGTTATCCCCCCCTCCCCTTCCCTATGCCCATCTCTCCCTCTTCAAGGCTTCTCTCCTCTCGCGTCTCCCTATAAAAGGTATGTGTTATCCTCTTAACAACCTTCCTCCTACCTACTGGGTCATAAGAGTTATTTCCGAGAATGACGGAGGACAGGTTTGTCTAAAGGATGGGATAAAAAAACAATGATGGAAAATAAGGCTTTACGATTGCAGTGAAAGAAAAATGACACGGAGAGAGACACACAGCGTTAGGTATAGGTGGGAGAAAAACAGGCAGCCTATTTGCAATAGTAATACCTTTATCGTTATACGACTTATATATAAAATCTTCAGAAATGGCAGAGAAACGCAGATATCACAGGGGGAAATGATGCCATTATATACAAAGCAGCAGTAGTTGAAAGAGAATCATCATCCACTCCTAACCTCTAAGCCCCATAACATAAAAGCACATAGAAATAGGTGTTAAGTGATGGTATTGATTCTGCCAGCTTGAGCTCCTCAGGATTGATTCTGGTTTAGAAATATAGCTTTTAAAAAATTACCAAAGCGTTATGAGTTTCCCCTTTTTAAATCCGTCAACAGCATGCTAAAATCAATTATGAAACTCCCTTCTCTGTTATCTAGCCGAGTTCTTGTTTGTCTATAAACGCCAACAAAAGGAAGCATGAAGAGTCGTGTCCTCAACTGTGTTATGGGGTGATTCTAGTTTCCCCATCACTGTTTTGGTCCCTGCTGTGGATCTAGTGCGTGCTTTGCATTATGTATCAGAAAAAACATTCATTTAGGATGATATCTCTTTTCCTTCGCAGTATCATAGGCTCAATTACATTCTCTTGATATCTGTTGACACATCATTAGTGAGAAAGCACGGTTAACTTGGCTTGCCTTTCAAAGCGTTCCTCATACTGCCTCGCCACAGCGCATACGCGTTTGTGTGTGTGATTTATGACTGCAGCATACGTTTGCTGCCTCGCTGATTGGACATAAGTTAACTCAAGACTGCTGTCCACGGGAGGAAAGGTTTTCTCTGCGCGGAGGCACACACACACACGCACTCGCTACTGTATGTGCACACACACGTACGTGCTGCATTTGTCCACCGAGGTTTCCATACCATACTATGACACGATGACATATGACAGCGCTGCTCCCATGAGCATAGTACTGTCATATCTCATGGGTTCCCATGAGAAATCTCTTACCCATCATCTTGGTTCTGACAGAGAGAGAAAAAGAAAAATGAAATGCAGGGCAAGAAACTGGAGGACACCAAAGTCAAACCTATTAAAATGTACAAAACCATGTGGAATCACAATGCAGGGATGTTGTCGGCCATGCAGGGACAACATGGGCAAAGGAGCTTAACAAGCAACACAAAAGGAGTTAATGGGAAATCACTAAAGAAAAGATTTAGTCCACAAAGAGTGCTCCACCACTGAGTAAAAACAGGATGTTCATCATGAATAGTTAATGTCAAGGCTTATTTATCCCATGTGGAAGATCCATAATAATAGTTGTCTGATTGTGTTGAAAATCAGACAACAGCAGAGTAGATGGTGCAGCAGGCATACTGTGACAAGACAGTACATTATAAAGATGTTATGTTTTTGAATCATATTTCCTAAAACTGCAGAGAAATGAATTACTTATAGGTAACTAGTTAGGAAGACAGCTGACTGAGATGTTGACTTAGAGCTAGTAAAATGAGTCACTGAGTCAAGCTATATGAATTATCTGGTGAGTGTTACTTGAAAAGAGGCTTTTCAGAACAACCCAGATAAAGTTGAGTCCATCACACTGGGTTTGTAGTAATGCCTTAACAAGTGTAGAATTTGACCAAATATTCACTTAATACTTTCCCCACACATTGAATGTTCTGCTGTATCGTACTTTCTCTGACCAGTATCTGGGGAGTAAACGACCAACCTTCCATGTCCACTGTGCTCACTTTTAAAGACCACAGTAGAGTTCAGTATACTGCTGGGTGAGTAGAAACCATTATCATTATTCTTATAACAAGCATTTCTAGTTAAAGGTCAATCTGGTCAGTGACCTCAATGGTATCCAGCTAATATTCCACAAAGGGTTAAAAGCGTACGAGGCACCGATGGGTGCCTAGTGATTACTCTTCAGATTTCTGTCTATTCAGCACAATAGACAGAAATGAAAGAATGGATGTGGATGACAGAACGGACAGATCTGAACACTGAGAAAATTAAACTTTCCCATTTTCAATTTGATCCTGATTTAATGAACAAGACAGCTGTAAGATCTTGGTGAGAGAACTGAGGTTTCCCAATGCGTTTCCTTCCTTGTGCCCTCAGTTTCCCTTTCCTCGTTCACCGAATGTGCCTTGCCAGGTAAACAGACGGGGGCCATCACTGCAAATATCAAATAATCGGGGATGATCACTGCACAAATAAATATTTCACATACCTGCACTTTTCCTTCCTTTCCCTTCTTTTATGTTTCTTTCAGTCCACAGGCTAGCCAGCTTTATTTCTCTCTGTACACCCCTTCCCACTGTCCTCCTACTTTTATGGTCCATACATCTTGGGTGGTGCTTCCCGCTGTCACCTATCACCATGGCAACGGCTGCAGTGGGATGTCATTGGTCACTTTATAATATCCCACGAGAGGCAAAGCCGAAGACGGTGGACAAAAGGAGAGCAGAGCGGGTGAAGGGAGGAATGCACGCGCCAAGATCTGGGTGAAGTGTCAAAACGGTGATAGCAATGGATAAATGAATGGAATGTGAGAGAGCGAGGATGAGAGGGAGATCGGGGATTGCTCGTCTATTGTGTACGAGCACAAAGCAGGGTGAGGGACGACACGTGCCGGTGGAGAGCATGGGGGCCTCCACTGGTGCGGGTCATTGCACTCGGGACAATATGTCCAACTAGAGGCTCGAAGGAATCTTAATGGAGCATTTACTCACTCACACTGCTGCACAATGTAGCTGAGGACGCCTCAATATGGAGCGGGTCAAGGGCCTTTCATTTGGAGGGCGTGGTAGAGCCACCACATCCTTGATACACCATCGGTTTCAATTTGATACACACACACACAAGCACGCACAGAGTCATACGAAAGCAACCAGTGTTTCTTGAGAGATTTCTTTTTTCAAATTAAGGAAAGAAGGGGTGATTCATTCTACAGAGAAAAGCATGAACAAATGAGAAGCAGACAGCCCTATCAGACATGAATAGGAACTACAGTACATATCAAAAAACAACTAATATCCAGCAGCGATGCCATTTAGGGAGCGTGTTTGCCATCGCATTCGCTGGTCCTGTGAACTGGAGAATCACAAGAAGAGAGGGGGGGAGAGAGAGAAAGCAGCCAGCAGTAAACCAGCAAGGGAGCTGGTAGGAATTGAAATGAAATGGCCTCAGCCTTTTGAAACAAGAGAGATCTCATCATCGAGTGATGTAAAATTCATGGTCTGAACAGTTAGTCAAGCTGATTTTCTCTCTGAATCACCATGAAACAGAATCCAACACGAGGCACAGATTACAACTGGTTCCAAACAAGAGCTCACATACTGAGTGCAGGGCTTCTGTAGGGTTCCCCAAGTTAAATTCAAGTATCTTTAAGGCCTTTTTAATACCACATAGAAAGCCAATTAATAGCAGTTTCACTATCACACCATCCTAATGATATAACTAATTAAATGAATGCGACCTCAACCAGGATAAGTGTCAGGAAATGGATGGACAGGTCATTTGAGTTCATCTACTTTTATGCTAAAATCGACACTTGCCCTTCGTGAGATGGTGCACCGTCGGCGGTGGTGACTACAGCTCCAAAAAAAGGATGTAACAGCTCTCTGGGTGCATAATCTTCCTTTACGATAGCCCACAATCTGACATTACTGCCTGCGGAATGCAAGAGAGGGAAAAAAAAGACTTTTAAATACCTTTCTTGGAGGAAAGTGTTTTTTCAGCCTTTTAAAGATGTGCAGAAACCCTCTGAGTGCTGTCACAAACACAAGCAAAGCAACTGCAGGAGCAACAATTACAAGAGCTGCAAAAGACCAACGTGTGCATCATGAACAAGCCCTTAGTAACACAATCCCTCTAGGGAAGTTACTCAGGGTCTTAAAATGAAGCCTTAAAACTAAATGAATTCACAATAATGGGCTGTTCTCTCCCTAAAACCCCTCCTCAAAGCCAACTCAAAGATGGCTGCTTTCTCTATGTCAAATTGCCCTGAACATTTTGTCCTTTTCCCCTTGTTTCTGGGAACTCGTGCACTACAACTGTGGAGTTGGGTTCTTCCTACATTATAAACAGCTGCGAACATAAAATCACAGACATCTAATCAGGGAAGCTGGCAGAGCCACAGCAGCCAATGGCAGAGGGAGCAGAGATCACACTGGCAAAGCTCACCAGCAGCTGGTTTAAATCAGTAATGCAGATATGCAGTGCAGGACAGCTACCGCAGCTCATTTTCCAAAGAAAACAAAGGAGGGAAGAAAAAAAAAAGTACACTGTCAAACTCAAAACTTATCAAGGAGTCCGTGGTGTCCCTCAGCTGGTTAAAAAGACTTTCTCTTTGTGACTGCGGAGGCTCAGGAAAAATGACCTGGCTCATCATTTTTGTTATTCTAATGAGGCAGCTATGCATTTTGAAATGCTATGTCCTTTTATTTTCTGTCTTATTAGCACATAAGGCTTTTTTTTTATTATTATTCCCTTAAAAAACAGCTCAAATGGCCAGACACTCTCGTCACTTATTTTAAAATAATAAAATGCTGACTTTGCAGTCTTCCTGTGGCTACAACTTAAACCAGATGTCACTAGGAAGTTAGAAGAGACAGATGTTTTGGACTCGCTGATAACTGGAAAGGAAGGTCTAATGATAAACTCAATATCGATCAAGCTTTATCAGATCTCCAGCCTCACTCAGGCACTTCCACTCCGCCTGAGCTGTGCAGAGCGTAGACAGGCTCAGAATGCTTTAGGCGAGGTGCTGCTCTGATGCTCCAACAGCAGCTAAACCCCCCCCCCCTTTTTGACGTTGGAATTGGGTGGCTGTCAATGGCAGCTTTCCGAGCCAACAATCCGACAAGCATGTCCACTTTGTGTAAATTAGCCAGGTGTGCAATAGTAAGAAAGTAAGTGTTATAGGAATCCATCTCTCATTTCTTTGGTCACTTTTTGATCTTGCCTCTTTCTATGATGGCGGGCTTTCTGCCCCACCTTTAAGAGTGGCCATTCTGAACAGCGATAAGCACTTTTCCTCGTTCGTTTTGAGCTTACCCCAGTCTTTGCTGCGGTTGGTGGGAACAGACTGTCACATCTGACAGTGGAGGAGAGCTGGTGCCTCTGTACAGAGAGAGGTCCCTGGTGCAGATGTGCAGAACGAAATAACATGCACAAACACGCTGAACATGTTGCAATTCTCAGACAGCAACCCATGAGGTTGGAAGATGTTAAAGATCTATGCAAATAACAGGGCAATATAACTAAAATAACATCACACACACACACACACACACACCAACCCCTCCATTTGAGACTACATCCCAGTTCCCACTTCCCCCTCCTCACCCATCACAGCACATCACGTTGGCAGAACATATCATGGCATGTGTGTCTTCCTGCCAATTAAAATTCTGTAGCAGCCGGCGCCCCTTCAGCGGTGAGATGACACCTTGCAGGCCCTCACCAGTGAGGTGCTATAAACACACAAACACACACACACACACACACACACGTACAGAGCTCTTGTTGGTGCTGAAAATACACCTGCAGCACCACTGCTGTCAGGTTGGGCTCAGACAGCTATGCTAACTAGGTTTGCTGGTAGTGGGAAACTTTACAGAGTGCTTGTGGCAAGGGATACGGGTACATAATAAACTTATTTCCTCGCCTCAATAACTCTGAATTTTTGACTGCACTGTATTTCTCATGATATTCTTTCTGACAATGTGTCTAACTTGCACAGAAACAAAAGGTGTTCTGTGAAGTCTGCTAACCTTTTTTCACACTTTTTTTTTTTTTTGTTTTTCGGCACCTGAGCTCTGCAGTTGGGGCCCTTGAGTTTGTCCGTGGCCATTTTTCATGCGGGGGGACAGCGGGGGTGTGGAGCAATGCAGTCATTTAGCGCTGTGCCCCGCCTCTCCTCTTGACACAGCCAGCACTGATCAAAGTGAGCGACCTGGCATGCTGGCACTCGGATGGTGCTCAGGTACTCAGATGGCACAGGTCCACTGGCTGGCTGTAAAGAAAAAAGTTTCAGGAGTTGCCTCGGACAACAAGAACACAAGTACCAACTGAAGACAGCTGAAAATGCTAAATCACACTCCCTGGCTGGTTTACGTTCTCTCTCTCTATTATCTATATTTCATTCAAAATTAAGAATGTTTTCCTTCCTACCGCTCTTTGAAGAAGATACAAAAGAATCTAAGCTTTCCATTCATCAGATATGTTAAAGAAATCACTGTGACTCAACAGTGGCTGTCTGTCCACTATACTTTACATTCAGAGCATGATCAATGATGAACCTTATACATACTGAGTAGTTGGACACAGCCCACATTGTGTTTTGCTACCACGAGCTCAGATTGCTTGAGACATTCATTTAGCGAACATGCTTTATGCCACCGTACACGTGCACAACTAAATATTCATAGACGTCTGTGTGCCAACATCAATGAGGAGAGTGTCTGATGAACAAACAGACTCAAAGAAGTTTATCTGCTGACTGCACGGAAACCCACTGGCATGAATAATGAAAGCCTGCTGCTCAATAATAAATGTCTGCATGTGCGCGCTGTGCAGCTGCGCTCGTTTGGCCTGTGAGGGAAATGTCATTATACCAACTCCCATGCTAGATGTGAAGGACATGCACACAAACTAACCACTGCAGCAACCCCTGTCAGCTCCAACGACACAAAACACTATCAGAAAAGAAAAACAAGCACAAATGAATTCTATTCATCGCGTCCCCTTCTTCTGGTAGTCAAAAGAAATTGGACAAGAACACACAATTGTGCTTTGTCACACAAGCTGGGCCCAGTCTCTCCAGCTTCATAATGCCACAGGTGACTGTGTGTGTGTGTGTGATGTGTGTGTGTGTGTGTATCTCTGAATGAAAATGAAGCGTTATAAGTCTCGAGAATATAGACCTCAAGGTTCTGATGCACGTTAAAAAAAAGTTTGCAAGCTCCTGAGCAGAGATGGAGGTTGTCCAGAGCTTTGTGGGGGGAAAGCACACCAGAGAGAGAAAGAGACAAAGGGAAAGAGAGAGAGCGACGGCTTGAGGCACGTTAAAGAAAGACAAAAAAGCAGCGTGGGTGGCATCAGGGGAAACGGGAGAGAGAGAGAGAGAGACCATCTTCTCTCGCTGAGATCGATGCCGGAGTCCACACCGGGGGCTCTGTGTTCCAGCAGAGAGGCAGGAGAACAAATGAGAGAGGCTTTCTGTGGGTGAGAAGGAGCTCATTCTTCATTGATACTGCAATTTTTCAATATATTGCAACACAGTGGGTATTGTGATTCAATACTGTACAAGGTAATAAGATGTACCGTTTCACATCCATCTGACTGCTGTAAATGTCCAGATGGTCTTCCAGCACTGTGACCCCGAACCATCTTTCTCAAGCAACGACACGACATGGTGTCCAATTGCCACAAAAACATCAGAAGACAGCCTTTTGAAGAGTTTGCACAGCTGCCCGCACCCGTCTGATATCGGCCCAGTTATCCCACAATCTCCCTGCTACACTCCTTGTCTTCCGCCTCACTTGCTCTACTTTCAGTCGCGCCAAAGTACTGCTCACTGAAGGCTTGTGATGGGCGGTTTAATCTGCTGTTGGCGGTAATGCCCTGCGTCTAATTGGCATGTTTTGCGGAACCGTGAATGCTTCAGATTTGTGTAGATAGATTTGGTTTTTGATATTGTCAGCATGTAAAAACGTGGAAAGTTTCAAAATAATTTCCCTTGTAGGAAAAAATCCCTACTCTTGCAATGTTTGTATCAAAAAAAGGGATGGTGTGTTGTTTTAAACGTTGCATTGTAAGTTTCATGGTTGACAAATGAATAAGCATTCGAACAATTTCCACATTCATCATCTCTTAAGGCAATGATTGTTTTAATGTTAAAGAAATGAACAAAAAAAAAGTTCCTAATGCATGAAGTTGATAACATTTAACAATGTAACATGGGAAAGAAAAGGTCATAAGTAGCAGTCTGTTACTATAAAAGTGTCCAGCATATAGTCATCACCTTGCCTTTAAAGTTAACGATTAACAGTTGATGTTTTTTTTGCCTGTGTTTACACATTTTCTCTTTTGTCTAAGACGCAGCGGTGCATGAGAGACTGAAATACACCTTTGCCTCCCGAGCTATATCACCAGGACTTTAAAAGCACTCTTGCTTTTAATCTCTGACCATGACGTACGTTTAGATGTAGATCAAAGGAAACAGATAGAAGAACAATTCATCCACAGTGTGCTGAATTTGCGCTTCTCAACCACAACTCTGGCGATTGATAAAGGCCTGATGAAATGCCGAAAATAGAAAAAGGTGAGTGCTTAAAGGGCACTTCAATGTGAAAAGCAGGGTGCCATATCCTAAAAAAGTCAAAGTGTAATTGCTTTTGACATGCCCCCCCCCCCCCTCCCCCCCGGAACATTTTCAACAGCATAGATGGATGTGAAACGGTAACATCTTATTTAGCGTCTGTAGCAGTATTTGAATCAAATACCACTTGTGTTAAGCAATTATACAGTTGCAAAAATCTGCGAGTTCATGAAGAATGAGCTTCCTTCTCACCCCACAGAAGCCTCTCTCATTTGTTCTCCCTGCCGTGCTCTGCTGGAAAAAAGCCCCCGGTTTGGTGGACTCCGGCATCCGATCTCCCAGCGAGAGAAGATGCGTTCGATCTCCGTTCTCCTCTCTCCCAGTTTCCCCTTGATGCCACCCACGCTGCTTTTCTTGTCTTTCTTTTAACGTGCCTCAAGCCGTCGCTCTCTCATCTTCTCCTTGTCCTCTTTCTCTCTCTTGTGCTTTCCCCCCACATAAAGCTCTGGACAACCTCCCATCTCTGCTCAGCGAGCTTGCAAACTTTTTTTTAACGTGCATCAGAACCTTGAGGTCTATATTCTCAGAGACTTATAGTACGCTTCATTTTCATCAGTAGATACCACCCACACACCCACAGCACACACACACACACACAGGTCACCTGTGGCAGTGTTATCGAAGGCTGGAGAGGACTGGGCCCAGCTTGTGTGACAAAGCACAATTGTGTGTTCTTGTCCAATTTCTTTGACTACAGCAGAAGAAGGGGAACGCGATGCGAATACGAATTCACATTTGTGCTTGTTTTTCTGTTTCTGATAGTGGTGTTTTGGTCAGTTTGATGCGTGAACAGGGGTTGCTGCATGGTTTA
>NW_023340246.1:18095333-18095534 GCF_004916995.1 Morone saxatilis | reverse complement strand
GTGTGAGTGTGTGTGTGTGAGTAATGCATGTAGACAAGCCAAGTGTAAGAGGCCTGGCAGACACAACGCCCACATTTCCCTGTAGCACAGAGCCAGGGTGTGCGTGCAGCCGACAAAGTTCAAACCAAGACCACGTCACACACAAACGCACACACGCAATCCCACACACACATACAGACTCACTCACTCACTCACACACGC
>NW_023340246.1:18094932-18095274 GCF_004916995.1 Morone saxatilis | reverse complement strand
AGAATAGAACAGAATAGAATAGAAAGAAATGTCTTTTTGGGATGACTTTTGGCCACGTACATATATGGGTCAGATGTTTAATTTGTCCTTCAATCTTTCTGAACATGGCTTTATATCTTTAGCAACAGCCAAAAACAAAGGCGTACCCTTGAACCATTCTGCTTTGTAAATCAAAATTAAAATCAGCATAAGTCTCACTGATTAATTGGATGTTTGAGATGCATTTGAAGTGAGCAGTAAGAGTCTCCTGACACATGTCTGCTGGTTTAATTGAAATTAATGCAGTAAGTTTGCTAATGAACCGGTGTCACAAAACTTTGTGTAACTTTGCATGATGCCCAG
>NW_023340246.1:18084938-18094904 GCF_004916995.1 Morone saxatilis | reverse complement strand
TGTGGCAGCTCGCCTCCTGACAGGAAGTTAATCAAGTGCCTCTATTTGCTGTTCTGCTGACCCTTAGCTATTCCTGCAGGCAGGTAACTGGAGGAGATTACCTGAAAACTCTAAGAGGTCTCTCACTTTGCTGTGTGGTACACGTTGATTTCTGTGGGCCACCTTTTAATTTTCAACCATTCAGCCTAAACCAAGTTGAAAAAGATTACCACAAGCGGAGATTCAGTCATTCTAGCCAATATGGAAATGCCAAAGATTTAAGGGTGTCGGGAGGGGGGGGGGGGCAAAATCTGCAGGGGACAGCTCAAAGATACATTTTTGGCAGTCACCACAAGTTTCATAATACACTTGAATATTAAATAAGGCAATGATCTATACACATATTATATTAGTGCTATCGTAAAGGATAACTGCTGCCAGAAGTGATGTATAAAGTCAAGCTGCATCATTCAGCAGCACACAGATGAATGTGTATTAAAATTGGGATTCATGTTCTAAAACGAGTCCTTTAAATTAAAGGCAAGCTTTTGTGTAACAACATATTTAAAGGGCATTCCTGAGCGTATCTACCATTTGTAAGGCAACTGCCTCCATTTGAAATTCAAATCTGGTGCAGTAAATTTAAAGCAGTTAATGTAGAAAACAATTAAAATTATAGCTTTTGAATGAAATTTACCAGAGGCAGTATTCATTTTTTAATTGATGGGTCCTAGTTATTTTCTTCTTCAAGAAGCGGAACAGTTACCTCAAAACAACAGTGAATACTTTGCTTTCAGTGATACAGATCTGGCTAGAAATTCATTGTAAAATGTGTGAAAATGGTGTGGCCCTGATTCAAACCCATCAACCTTTTGTGCTAAGTATAAAAATTGGTATCACGAATGGCACAGTTTAGAGTATGTATATTTATATATCCAGTCATATCAATGATATGGTCTTTAAAGTTAAGAGAGTAAAACAACCATAAATACAGTCAGAAGCGCTTTGGCTGACATAAACGGTCAACAAAGTAGTAAAAAAGCAACAACATGAAATTCTTTTCATGATGCTTACCGTCAGGAGAGATTGCTTTTTAAAGGCATATTGGTTTTACTGTATAGTACAAGAAATCTAATTTATAGTAAACAGCAATAATAAAATATAAGTGGAAACTGATTTCTATACAGGTGATTGCTGCAAGATTACACCGTTTTTCAAGCCTGTCAACTGCATTAGATTATTCTCTGTGAAATGACCACATGACAATAGCATTGAAAAACAAGAACTGTCAGACATTACTGAGTCATGCTTTTCAAATATTTTACTGACATGTTCCAGGGCATGGAGCAGCTTCTGCGTTTGTGTTTATGTGTGAGAGGTGAGAGAGAGAAAGGGCCAGGGATCAAGTGGAGACTAATCCACGACAGAGATGTCCCACACACACACACGAATGCACAAACACACACACACACACTCTCTCTCTTCTCTTCCCTCTTCCAAATCCTCTTTGTCAGTGTGACATCCATCAGGTCCCTGGTTGTTGTTGTGGAGCCTCTCACCACCAGACATCCAGCATGAAGTAAATGTTGTGCGCTAAATAATCCCACCACTGAGCTTCACCAGCTGACACACACCCACACACACACACATCAGTCTACAAAGGTGTGACCATTAGATCCAGCCCGATGCAGTGTCTTCTCCCTGGTGAAGGTGATATGGGTGAAAATGGGACAGAGAAGATGGAGACAAAAGCACCTCTCGCTCCCTTTTCTCCCTCTCGCGTCTGGCTGTCACCAGCCATTGTAAGGCTCTCTGCAGGTCTCCAATTGACACGTCTAGAAAGGGAAGCAAATCCAGTTCTTCCTGCAGGTACAAAGCCTCTCGCTCGCCCTATTCTCTCCCCTTGTTTGCCTCTATTTCCCCCCCCCCCGCTCTTATCAGTGGGCATATTTCAAGCCCAGAGCCTTCTCTTAAGTATGAAGGGAGGCTGGTGTGTGCATGAGTGCGAGCATAGGAGAGAGCCAGAAGCCGCAGCAGTTGTTATCGCTGCTCCCACACCATTCCTTTTTATCTATCCTGGTCAGTCAGACATTGGCTGTCGTCCCCCTCATCACTGCGCCCCTGAGTGTGTGTGTGTGTGTGTGTGTGTGTGTGTGTGAGGATATCTGACTCATCATGCCCTTGTCAGTCACTGTTGCATGGCTCGGCGTCCGAGAGCTTTCTCGGCCCTGCTGCAGTTAGATAAACACCTACTGGGCTTGCTCGTAGTCCACCTCTCCCTGTTCCCGGCGCAGGAGAGCCCTTCATCACACCAGACCTGAAGTAGCTCCAGATACATGTCACATTCACATACTCTGCCTCTAATTAACTGGGTTGTGACACGATTCATGATTTAGAACTCAAATCTCTAACTGCTCTTCACTAACACTTCTTCACACCCCAAGAAAGTTTGGAGTCATTTTTGACGCGCCAACCGCCTCGTCACTAAGCACTCGTGGAGTTGAACTGGGGACGATGCAGTTATGTGGTATATGAATGATGAACGATGAACTAAATCCTCCTACACGTCTCCAGACCTTAGACCTAGACACCAAGAGCATCGACCTCGCTTGAACATCGAGGCAAAGCTTGGTAAACACAGCAGCATTATGATACATCTGAAGCCCGACAAGTGTGTAACTGTTGGTGGCAGTGATAAGGTCAGTCACTCTTCTCGAATAAGAGCACTGATGCTAATTCAATTGAAATATGTCAACAAATCTTCAGTCTCTCCAACAATGTGGCTATTAGACAACCTGGACTAAATGAAGGGGCAAAGTAATGAACCTGCGAAGATTTTCGGACTTTTCGCGATCCATGCTGCGTTTGGAAAATGTAATATAAAGCTCTAGGCCACATGTGCCCTGGAGAACAACTACCCCGTTCCTTCTGCTTCCTTTATTCCACAGTAATGTTACCTTTGTTTGAACTCAGTGTAGATCTGCATTAAAAAAATCTTGTCTAGCCCCACTGCTATCTAAGACATAACGTTGAGCGCAGAACTGGCAGTCGTCATTAGCCTCACTGGGAGCAGTCAGCACTGACTGTGCAGCTCTGGCTTACGTAAAGTAGGACAAAGGAAGAAGGGGACTGTGGTATATAGACACATAATAACGGAGCGACACAGAGGGAAACCGAGACGGAGAGAATAAACACACAGGGAGCTAGTAAAAGAGTAATGGACAGCGAGACAGATGGAAAAAGAAGAGGCTCTGCAGTGAGGCCAGGCCTGTCTGTCAGCGCCTGTCTGTCCTCCTGAGGCTTAGCCACGCAAGCCACGCTCTCGCCTCAAGTCGCCACTAACATTTATAGAACCGCACACACAATGGTGACGTGACCTTTGACCTTATTCTATACCGCAGGATGGACCCATGTGAGCTGCTAATTTGCCGCTCATCTGGAGGAGGGTGGTTTTCCTCCAGGCAGCTCAATTAACGCCAAACGCTCATCTTGGCATTTAGCCAGTCAGGTCTGATTAAGCACACACGCGCACACACAAACAAAAACACACATTTGCATGATAGGGTAGGTTAGTGTGTTACCCTTAATGACATCTTGCTTCATATATGTTAAGTCATAGTCTGCAGTTCACAAAGGGAGAGTGTTGGGGTTAATCGAAATCGTTCACATCATTTAAAGATCGGAGACACCTCAGCCCCCCCTAGCCCCCCTCAGCCCTCAGCTCCTCAGCCCCTCAGCCCCCCCTCCAGCCCCCGGCGGCATCTTAGCTTGCCGAGGTCCAAACAATCTGGAATAACATCACCCTGCCAAAACGACTAGCCTCCGTTAACACTTGCAGTCCATCTGCTGCTGTTCATCAGGAGTGCCTGCTGCACTTCCTTTTCACAGCTCACCGGTGTATGGTGTGTTAATGGATGCTTGTGTGCTTTTTACACACGACAACACACCACACCACACACACACACACACTTCTGGGACTGCCTCTAAATAATAATTGGTCATCAGTAAAGACGGTTTTCTAGGTGGTGTTATTGAATTTAAATATATACCTGTCATGTTAATAGATCAATAAGAAGGCAGGAAACTTTCAGATGAATTCTGGCTGTTATAAAAGCTGTATCATACAATATAAAGTCTCTTTATTTACTAACCTTCAGGGGGGACAAAGCCCCTCTGTAGCACACAGGCAGTCAGGGACAGATTTACTGAGACTTTTTCCTCCTTGTTTCAGATTCCATTTCAGATTGTGCCCTGAGAGATGTCTGTGTTATTTATCAAACAGGTGCACCAGTCTGCACACCTGTCATCATGTCATCTGAGGTGCATGTAGAGAGTGAAGTGCACCTCTCTCTTTACCCACTGAGGGAAGGACTGCGCAGATAACAAAAGTTAGCGTGGTTGATCGAGCATTGTCAATCAAAAGGATCAAGGACAGGAGCGACAGAAAAAAAAGGAAAACAAAGCAGAGCACTCATAGTTCCTGAGGTCTTGGAGTAGCGTCTACACTACAACACCTAGTAGATTCACAATTCAGTCTTAAAGTGAAATGTATATACGCTCAAACCACACGGCAACCTCCGTGGCTGACAAATGAAAATGAAGCCAACACAGAAGTAACCAAAACTGCAGTTCCTCCAACAGCCACTTGAGACTGACTACAGTAGTGAGTCAGTCTCCATAATCCCCATTTAAACATGTCCAACACAAACAACAGCCTGGTACAAAAAGCACTTTCGGTCTCTCAGTTCCCTGCTCATGACAAGGAGGGGGGAGTTTTAATAAAGCTCACCTGTTCAAATGATACTAAGGCTTAAAGTGATGCATAATTAGGGCCATGGCCGCTTTGAGTGACAGGCGGGTGGCATCAACAGGTGGCTGGCTCCATTCGGTCCGCCTCAGCTCCACCCACACTCCAGCCCTTTGCTCATTTTTAGATTAGCCAGGAGCCCGGAGCCGACCCCACAGTGGCCCTTCAGAAACCTATGGGCGACGTCACGGAGACTACATCCATTTTTAATTATAGAGCCTGTGTGTCAGAGCTCCTGGTGCCTTCATGGTTTCATCTGCAGGTGTAAAATGAAAATGGAAAGTCACTGTGAATGCAAATACAGAATGTACTGAACCAGACAATCCCAATCAACATATCTCAGTAGTGTCAGATGTTAGTGCCTCACCACAATCTACCATACAGATGCATTCAGCAATGACGCACACGAGCACGAGCACGCACACACGGGTGCACCACTGCCCAGATCAAGGACAAAGAGACAATGTGTCACAGTTAAGAAAGACGAGGGCTTGCTGTTACCTATAGACTCTCAGTATCAGCGTACAGGAGTGCACATTTTAACATTTCCACACCAAGTGTTTTCTGGTTCTTACATAATGGGAGCTTTGACACACTCAAGCTGTGGGCATGTGTCTATAAATGAGAGGCAGTTATGTAAGGGACTGCTGTGCCTCGGACTATTTCCCATAGCTTGATGTGAGAAATTGCCTTTGATTTCATCATCACATCACTATATCATATAGTTAGTAGTATGGACAGGCCTGAGAGCAGGTAAGCAGAAACTATTACCGCCCCCATATCTTTGCATTTCTTATGGCAAACCACTGAATGGAGGAGGAAGAATGGAGTATGTAGTCCACTGAACCACAACCTCCCTCTGCCGACGCTCTATCTTTAGCAGATGCATTGTTCACTACTAAGAATTTCATAACCTCTATCTGACTTGTGCTCTGTAGCGAGGGTTTGTCCTGATGAACCGCCAGCGCTGCTGTATGATAAGCGTCAGTAACAGCAGCCAAGTTATTGCTAAGTAAGAGTGTTTGAGAGTGGGTTTTCTTGCTGAGGATTTAAGTGAATCTGGCGGTTCCAGCTAACCACCAAAGACAAAAGGAAGGCCGGCTTCCCTCCACTTCCGATCTTCCCATCTGAAACTGGAAGAGAAGCGTACACTCGCGGCCGCTGCTGGGCTTTCATCCAGCACCAATCAGACGAGCCTTGTGCTCGGGCCTCATGCAAACCCAGAGCGGAGCTGGATCCTTGCTGTGAGCTGCAAATGAACGGCCAGATATTGGCTCCTGAAAGGCAGCAGTTGTCTGTGTGCACAGGCACCCCCGCTGCCAAACTGTGGACAGACACACCAGGACGCTAAGAGGCTACTTCCCCCCCTGCTCTCCTTCTCTTTTCTCACCACTTACTTCTGCTTCCTTCAGCATCCTTTGTAAGCCCCACCCTTGCCATTTTCCTCTTTGAACATTTTTTATGTTTACATTACATTACAGAGAAAGACAAAGAAGACAAGGATGACAAAGGAGGAGTAAGGAATGAGGCTTGGGTTAGATTGCTTTTTTTAAAAAGTCTTACAAAAACACATTAAGGCCCATCTTTAATTTTCTACTCCATTCTCCTCTCCAATCCTTCACTGTCGTTGCCTCTCTAGCTCTTCCCTACTATCCCTTGTACTCCCACCTACTGCGCGGAGAGGAACAGAGAAGAAAAATGAGTGCTTATGAAAGCCCTAATGAAAATGCAGCGTGTCTGTAATTGAATACGGACGTCTGAGTCCTGACACGAGGGATGCAAGCTGTGGATGGGATAAACGTGCCTCGCCTCCCATTCCTCCAGCCTCCATCAATCATCACCCATCGCCACGACGACCGGGGCATCGGCCGTTCCGGCTCAATAAGAAGCCATCAGTGAAAGAGAGGACTGAACGGAGGACGAGAACGCGGAGATGTTCCAAGAGAGGGAGTGACAGGGAAAAGGAGCGATATGCTGTGTGTTGTGGGGCCCATCACGGTGGAGTGCACTTTGCATAATCAAATCGAGTCAAATATACGCATGCTCTGAGTGGAGAACCCAGTTTAATCCTGGAGCAGACTGAGGCTACATTGTGCCCAGAAAGGTATCGGACTACGTTCACCGTCCAAACATACACATGACACCGGGGGAGTGGCCTCGGCGGTCCGTAGTTTATCCCACTGTGTCGCTCATTTTGGCTTTCAGCAGAGAGAATAAGCTAGGTCAGTCACAGGACACCACGGTGCTCCATTTCCCAAAGAGCTGCCTGTTACTGACTGAAGAGTCATGAGGGGGTTTATTCAGTTGCAGCAAACAGCCATAACACACGAGGAGAGAGTAGTGTGTATTTTAAGCCCATATTGCAGGGTTCGCCCTTTTTTCTCTTCTTTTTTCTCTTTTGGCAGTGTGTTATCAGCTCTGAGCCGCATTTAGACTGTAAAGACACTAAAGTTCTCAGCCTAAGCAAACACATGGATTTTTAAAGCTGGAAAAGCATTTCGCATATCTTACCTTCCCATTTGCCAAGCTCCGACTGGCACATAACCTACAGCCCGGATGAACATTATAAAAGCAAGACAAGTCCTCTGTGGAACTCGTCAGAACCTCAACTCTAGCATGTGTCCAAACAGCTGTGGTCTAACTAGTTGACAGGGGAGGTGTTGCATCACAGCGAGAGTGAGTATGGAGGCAAAACACTGAGCAAGGGACAAGAGGTAGAAGACGGGTATTTTCAGCTCGAGACAGAGAGGCACAGGGAGAACAGAAAGGGCAGAAGAGGGCAGATGCGAGTTGGGTAGGGGCGACTCTAAGCTCAGTCGGGGCTTTTGTGGTTTTTTTTTGCCCTGTTGGCAGCGGCAGAGACGCGATCAGACAGGTCTATTTCAGAGCCATCCTGTCAACTCACTTAGAAACCCTGTGGACGCCCTTTCTTCCCCCGGGTGACAGTGAGAGGATGAAACAGAGAGGATGAGGGAGCCAGAGCGCCAACTATAAGAGAGATGAAGAAAAAGATTAGGTGGATGAAAGGTGACTGGGCACTACAAGGAGAGTGAGGGGAGGCGGAAGGGGAGAAGAGATAATGCAACACTTCTGTACGATACTTCACAAGTCTTCACAAAGCAGTTGTATTTCTTAAAAGTCTTAGATTTCATTTTACCCAATATACTTAACTTTCATATAGTTTTGTTTGGAAAAAAGATATTGTTCTACCTTTGTTCCAGAACAAGTGCTGTAATAAGGTTAGGCAGACAACTTCTATCCCTGGAGTTGTGTAGAGGAATAATGGAACATAATAAAAAGAAAACGAGGACAGTATCTCAATTTGAAAAAGTGGGTTAAAAAGGAAAAAAGGGCAAAGAAATACAGTAAACGCTGTCCGAGAGGGCAAAAACTCACAACCGAGGATGGACGGCTCTGTGGACAGAGCTGGGAGGGCAGTGGCAGCGAGACACAAGGAGCACCAGTGAGACAAGCTAAATGAGCCCCGGTGTCCCCGTCAGGCCGGTTCAGACCAGGGACAGAAGCAGTATTATAGAGCTGTGGGCCGGGCCGAGCTGAAGAACAATAGCCGCAGTGTGCCGGAGCCTCTGGAGCATCCTAACAGCTGGGAGATAGGAGGTCTGTCTGTGGCACGTAAAGGGGCGTTGCACATTACACACACACACACATTTTCTCTCTCTCTCTCTCTGCCTTTCCCAGAATCCCACCTTATTCCCCACCTCCCCCTCATGCCAGGCAGCCATCACTCATTTTACTTTCATCTCCTTTCCCTCCTCTCCCTCCCATACGCGCTTTCATGACGCCCGGTGTTCATTCTGCGTGTCCTACCATCACCCCCCTCTTCACCTCTGCGGAGAAAGACTAAAGAGAGATCCAGAAAGAGAGATATTCTTCTCGCTGGCATGAAAAAGTCAGAGGCTGGCAGAGGATCAGAGCAATGTCAACAAATACGAGAGGTCCAAAAGCCTCCGCAGCAGGCATGCCAAAGCTCTTGTATCACGAGGGCCTCTGAAACGCAGAGAAAAACAGGAGAAGTGCAAACTGTGCAGGAATGTCATCCCTCGCAGCGAACAGTCCACAAACATCAGATACAACGATGGCAATACGTTCCGTTCTATTCGGGGGATACACCTGTGGGTAAGGCAATTTGTCGGGCAAACTGAGCACCGTTACGGACTCGCATATCAAAGAGCCGGTTATATGGATAGACCCTTCCACTTCCCTACTTCTTCACCCGTGTTTAATATTTTCCTGCGAGCTCCAGAATACCACGTGGCACAAAAAAAGCCCCAGAAGGTAACCTACTTAAGAAACAACTTGCCTCAAACAAAACAATGGCGCTGATTTCCGCACACATCCACTCAGAGCGGAGTACGGCTGAATTTCTTCACTGGCTCTGTAAATGTCATTTTAGGGAGAGATACCTTTAAATTCCGCCGATATGGCACATGTTGTACGTGCATATGTACTCCCTCTGAGCTGCTGTGAAGCTTCGCCTATAGCCGGCACTCAGTCATGTGATAGTTTGGACGCCACTGTTGCAGACTGATAAATCTAACAGCTGCGAGGGCCCACAGAACATTTTGTTGAAGGTGTCAAAGTTGCTTTCACATACTGCAACCTATACATTTTCTACACAAACACTACCTGTTTAGCACAGAGTCCATGTATCTACATGTTTTTAATGGGTTTTTTTCTAATGTGACTTCTAATCCTACGTCTCCACCCCACTTAGCCCCGGTGTGTGTCTCTTGTGTGTATTATCTTTACGTTTGAATGCAATTTAAGTACAGGGGAGGCACAAACCGGCCCCACCAATCCACGGTCCAAAGCAGCAGGCAGCGCAGCGCACAGACGCTTTTATCAATGGCTCCGCAGCTGATGTTTCATTCATCCCCAACCGTAGGTCTCTCCACTACAGGCTGCTCTTATGTTACTACTATAATCTGAGGTGACCATGAAATAAGATGCGTGCTTCACTGTGGACAAAACTGTGTCCCGCAGCATCCTTAGACTCTATCCTTGGTTGGGGGGGGTTAAATGGACAGGCTGCGAGACATACAGTGAGTTTGACGTAAGCCACTGTACCATACAGCACAGGAGCTGGCATCATTGCAATGCAAGGAATATCTTCCAGCTGTCACAGGATTGATTGAAAAACAAAAAACAAAAAAAAAAGC
>NW_023340246.1:18072962-18084838 GCF_004916995.1 Morone saxatilis | reverse complement strand
ACAGAAACACTAGCTGACTGATAAAGGCTTTAATAATGTGAGTATTGATTACTGATGCTGGCTGATGGGGATACAGGATTAATGGTGTTAGATTAATGACTCCAGATTAAGACAGGAAGCTGTTAGCAGTATGAGCTGCAGTCAGATAATTTAATGTGTTTGATCGTCTGCAGGGCTGAAGGAGACGACGGAGCAGCTGGTGAAGAAGAAGCTGGAGGGGAAGGACAAGCTGACGCCCTGGGAGGAGTTCTTGGAGAAGAAGAAAGGCAGAAAGAAGGAGAAGAAATCTCAAAGAAAACAGGTGAGTAACAACTCGTAACAGCAGGTGTATTTCTGGACTGTTGATTCCAGAAGGAAATAGAGAGAAAGTTCAGTTCCTCTGTAGTTTTATTAATCAGTTTAATATTTGATCTTGATTCAGGGAGACGGCGAGGAAGAGCTCAGCGAGGACGAGCTTCCTCCTGACGTCGATCTCAGCGACCCCTTCTTCGCCGAGGAGCTCGCTGCTACAGGTGATCAATACTCTGAATGAACACAGCAGACGGGTCGGAGGACACGCTGGTGTCTTTTTAATTAATACAAATAATTAAACTTTTAGGCAGACGTGGAGAAAAGAACATGAATGTGAAAGCAGATTCTTTATCGCTGTCTGATTGTGTCTGCAGACGGGAAGAAGAAACAGAAGGGGAAGAAAAAGAAGAAGGAAGAGGAGCGGACAGCTGAGGAGGAAGAGGAGCTGAAGAAACAAAAGGTCAGAGTTGAATCCCAGCAGCGCCAAGAAATCACCAAACCTGTGGACCAGAGCTCAACGTGTGTGTGTGTGTGTGTGTCTGTGTGTGTGCGCAGGCGGAGATGGCTCTGCTGATGGAGGACGAAGACGACGACGGCAAACACAAACACTTCAACTACGACAGGATCGTGGAGCAGCAGAACCTGAGCAAGAAGAAGAAGAAGAAGCTGCTGAAGAAGGGCGAGGAGTCGCTGGAGGGCGACGACTTCCAGGTCGGACATCTGGACCAGAACTCTAAAACCCAACCGCATACACCCACTGTGTGTCGTTATGTATTAAACCCTCTCCTGCCTGTCTATCTATCTGTCTGTCTATCTGTCTGTCTATCTGATTAATTCTACACATTTGCTATTAGATACATCGATTACTGACTACCACGGAATCTAGGTGTTGTTTATGGGTGCAACAATAAACAATAAATACTGTTTTCACGGTGTAATTATTATCCACTGTAGCTTTTCAATCCTGTTCAATTGTTATGTCAATAAAATGTTACAAAGTAGTGAAAATGAATTATTATTTAAAATGTCATATTCAATGTAGATAAAGAAGAGAATCCTCATTTGAGAAGCAGGAAGCAGAAGATGTTTCAAAAAAGATTAAATAGTCGATTATTAAAATATCTGCCAATTAATTTTTTTGCTTTTGATCAATTAATAGTATAACAAATGTATTTAACTGTAGTATTGAGTACAAAGCAAATGTTGTTTCACTGCTGTGTCCATTGATTATTGCACATAGTTATTGACAGAATTATTATTATTTTTTATTATTATTCAGGGTGATATTATTCAGTCATATTCTGATGCAAATTATTAAGATTTAACCTTTTTTATTTTATTTTATTTTATTTATTTATTTATTCATTTATTTTTATATTTATTTTTTCATTTTTATTTTATTTTATTTTATTTTATTTTATTTTTTAGTTTCTCACAACGAGCGGAAGTCCCGCCCTCCTGCATCCGGTCGAATTCACAACATCCAAAGATGTCTGCTGCCATAGCTTCCCTCGTTTCGTACGGTACCGATTCTGACTCAGACAATGAGTCCGAGCCCAAAACCAGTGCCGAGAAAGTGGACCCGGTGAGCCCGGACGCTACAGCTCACCTCAAACCTCTGCAGTCCGGACAAACATTGTCTTTGGCTCTCCTCAATTCTGCTCCCGAGGTCGCCGTTAAGGTGAGCTAACCCAGCTATCTATCGTTAGCTTCACAACTTAATCTGTTGTTTAAATACTACTTTTAATTCCACTGTGCTTATATGTATCGATGAGACTTAGGGTTTCAGTGGATAGCTGGTAAGGCGGATTAAGTGGTTATTTAAAGCTTAGCGTTTGCTATTGTTGTTAAAATAAAACTAGTATCGGAAAGCGGGAAACATTGAGTGCTTGGGGGATGTATCTTATTTACGCGAGTTTATGTTGTTAGTCTGCTGTTATGTGTCGCCTTGGGTGTTGTGTTCTTCCTTTTTTAATGCTGCGTTTGATACACCAGACAGCAATTTGGTATTATATCGCCTGTAAGTAAGTGGGCACGTTTGCTGCTTTGTCTTCCCTTTAGGAGTCTGTTGAAACTGGCACACACCTGGACCCTTCACTGAAAGAAGTCACGTACAACCCCACATATGAAACTATGTTTGCACCAGAGGTAAGTGTTGTGTTCTCTAGAGCTGGGTTTAATACATAGGATAATAGATCATGTGTAATATTATTAGTAATGTAACATCATGTTTTTACTGTTGAGGTATTTGTTTTGTGTCTATATGGACCAGTTCTAATTTAAATACTATCTACAAAATTAGGTGAATTACAATATTTGTTATTATTCGTCTCACATTCTTTAGTTGTATTTTTGTTCCTTACCTGCCTCTTCAAGTGTCCTAATGTCTTTCTGTTTCATGGTTTATGCTCGGCTGCTCTAATTCCCATTATGAGTAATC
Source organism: Morone saxatilis (assembly GCF_004916995.1). Classification (NCBI taxonomy): domain Eukaryota; kingdom Metazoa; phylum Chordata; class Actinopteri; family Moronidae; genus Morone; species Morone saxatilis. Next base: position 18,082,107 of record NW_023340246.1, on the reverse strand, counting down.
TAGTATCCCAATAATCTGTCGTCACTACTTTACCTAAATAAGACACGCTGATGTTATTAATATCATGCTTATGAAATATAAATTAAACAGAAGGGCCATGCAAAAAGAGTCCGTAAAAGTTTAATCTAATATTATTAATGATTTTATATCGCTTCCTCTTAGTTTGGGCCAATGAACCCATTTAAAAGCCAGCAGATGGCTGCCCCCAGGAACATGTTGTCTGGCTATGCAGAACCTGCGCACCTCAACGACTTCATGTTTGAACAGCAAAGGAGGACCTTCTCCACCTATGGTAAGCTTGTGTGTCACCTCTGTGGTGGGTTTAAATGATGTGTGCAATGTATTGACCCTGTTTGAATTTGAATGACCTTTTTTTTCCCTCTCTGTTCTGCTTGTAGGTTATGCTTTAGATCCATCTGTTGACACACACCAGGTGTGCACTAGTAGCTACATTGGTGCAGTGGATGAGGCTGAGAAAAACAAAGGTAATCATTTATCACACTCTTTTGTGTGTGTGTTTGTTGGCATATGACTGTATAAGCCAGACTTTATGTAGTACATCTTCTGTTGTATGAAGTGTCGTTTAAGGGAGAATCAAAATCATACGGACATGTGATTCTTCCTTCAGGGCTAACTGTGTTTGAGAGCGGACCTAAGAAGTCAGAGAAAAGGAAAAAGGTCAAAGGTGGAGAGGCAGAGGAGATCGACAGCTTCCTCGGACCGTGGGCGAAATATGCAGATGAGAGAGATGTGGCCAAGCCATCAGAGGTAATGCTTTGTTCAAAATTTTATATTAAAATAGAGTGTTTTAGATTGTCACTTCTCCACATAATTAACGGACTTCCTATTTAATGTTGTTAAGGCAAGAAAACACAGCAACCCTTAATCTATGGTTGATGTATTTTAGGTTTTTGGGCTGATTTAAAGCATCAAAATAAGTGCCTTTGTATTTATGCCTTTTTACAATAAAACATAATGTAAATAATTCACCCCTAAAAGCACACTTTTTATGCTGTCAGCATGTACGATAAAAAACATAATATGGGGTTTCATCCATTGATTCCATGAACATGCACAATTTTCAGCACAGCATAAAACCTGCAGCACTCAACTGTGACTTTCTGAGAGCCATCGTTGTCTGTATGTATTCTGTGTAAAAGCTTTAGAAGATGAGACACATAGTGGGGCACATGCTGCTTACCAGTGGCCGCCTGACCCCACCCACCCGCACGACCCCCTGCTCTCAGGGAAAACTAATCCCTTTTACACCGCATGCACACAAGAAAACTGCCTTCAGTTTGCTCCATCTGTCTATTTCAGCACTTTATCCGTGAACAAATCTGTTTGGTATTCATGGGGTTGTGATGAATCTTATCTTACAGGAAGAGCAGAAAGAGCTGGATGAGATCACAGCCAAGAGGCAGAAGAAGGGAAGGAACGAGGAAGAGGCTCCTGCTGAGGAGAAGACCATTCTCCATGGTACTGTGGCCCTCTCTTAATTTAAACATTTAAATTACACTCAGTGATTTATTACATTTTTTTGTATTGAGAGTGGAGTGAGTCTTTTGAGATTTAACCTTCATTCTTAAAGGACCTCTTGTCCATTTTTGCTTTAAAATTGAGATTGAGTTTGATTGAATCACTCATTTTTCCTCTGCAGATAAAGTTTTCCCAGTTGCCATGGAATTATAAAGTAAATTTATGTCCAGTTATGATACTGTGTTTAGACTCGTGTCTCTGGAACCACAGGTGTCCTTGTTGCTTTTAGGATTTAATTGCAAAAGAAACATAGGAGAATTTGCTATGGGCAAATTACCCTCCAGTCCATTTAAAAATCCAAATGCTGTAGGACTTTTTATATGACATTTTTGCTTATTTTTTTTTATCCCCAGTTAAAGAGATGTACGATTACCAGGGCAGGTCCTACCTCCACGTCCCACAGGATGTGGGCATCAACCTGCGCTCTGCAGATGCTCCAGACAAGTGTTACCTGCCTAAGAAACAGATTCATGTCTGGTCTGGACACACCAAGGTCAGTGGGAATGGTCATGGATCAATTGTGTGTTTTTGTGTACGTGAATTGTCCCATTATGTACCAGTTAAAAACGATCTAGCAGCTTTAGGTATTGTGTATGTAGGCTTTGCTAATAGTAAGTTCTGGTATTCTAGTGTTGTTTCAGAATAATTCTGAAATGCAAAATGGGAGCAGTGTCACATAGGTGTCTGTTTATACATAGCAAGAAAATTCCATTATGCAGTCCTTGTAATACTTTCTGAGGCATTCAGTAAAAACCTCCTGGGTACTTTCAAATAAAATGATAACACGGTCATATACGAGAACCGTGTCCCCGACATCCAGGATTATTCTTTCTCATTCAAAACACCGTCTTTATAATTCGAATACAAAGGCAAACACTGGGTTATTCCAAGAAAGATGTGATTCAAGCTTTAGATCTGCCAGTATGCTTCAGGGAGAGAGAAATCACTCAAGTTTTAAATTGGCTTCTATCTGCTTTATGCAGGAAGTTACAGCCTTCAGAGTCTAATTTGAAGTACAAAGAGGTTTGAAAAGATAATAAGCACATGGAAGTGCTGATGTCGAGATAATAGATGGAGGATGGCCCATATGGTGTCACCAAAGTTTTGTGACATTTTTTTGGACGAAGTTTGGTAACTTGAAAGTCATCATAATTTCTACAACTATTACAGAGGCAGCACGGCCTGCACACACTCTATCTGCCCTGGTTGCATTATAATTCAACTGATGTTTCCAATTATTTAATATCAGTAGCCTGACCTTGTCCAAATTCAGCCTCACTTAATCTCTCACAGCATACGCTAAATAAGAAGAATAAGGTTAGATACATATCATTTTCTCTGTGTATTTTCCAGGGTGTCAGCGGTATCCGACTGTTTCCCAGCTCTGGTCATCTACTGCTCTCCAGCTCCATGGACTGTAAGATTAAGGTAAACAATCATAGTACGATGCCATAAAAACATTGCACAAGCTTATGAATTAATCAATTTCATTTTCATTTGACTGTTTTTCTGCTGGTTTAATTTAATGAAGTATTGGGGCTCACTTGTAGTTTAATCTCCTTCTCTCCACAGCTGTGGGAGGTGTATGGCGAGAGGAGATGTGTACGCACATTTATTGGTAAGCCACCTTAAATCGTGATATGGTAAACTTTGATAAATGTAAATAAATCATGTTTTGAAAATGGTAACAAAATATTTGTAAACAACAATGGATCATCTGCAAACATGCTGACGTGAAATATGCTCGAGGTCTGATTTCATGCGACCTTCTGGGAAATGTACAGCAGTGACAGACTGTGAACTCAGCGTTATTGGAGCACTAATGACACGTCTGCTGACCGTTGAGAGAAAAAAATATTATTATTTTTTTGGAATAGATTGAGTCTGGGGGGTGTAGACTAATGGCGTGCAGGTCACTCTTACACTCTTCCTAGAGACAGCACACTGTCTGAATAGAGATTGTTTGCAGCCGGGGTTCTGCTTGTCAGCTCCTTCACCGAAAAATGCATAATTCAGCAGCCCAGGGAGCAAGGGGCAAGGGAGGCACAAGACACGGAGAAGAGTTGGCGTACAGAAAGGGAGAACACAGTTTAGGAGTGAATAAACTGACAGAGAGTGACTGGCTGTGGGGCAGAGCTGCAGATGATGGTGTTAATTATATGTTTTATCAGAGGAGTGTTAGAAATACGGCTATGTTTTGGAGAGCATATTAGGCTTTCACGTTGTTGTTGTTGCTGCTGCTGTCTGGTATATTCTTTTTTTTCTACAACAGTGTAATAAAGGATTCTGTTTTCTTTATTTTTTGTTCTTCTCAGAGGGGCTACATTTTATTTATTTGTTTTCCTTAATATTTGTACTTTTAGATCTTTATAAAGTACAGCTTTTTATATAGAATATTAGTTTTATGTCTTTTCCTTCTACTAAATGTATTGCTTTATGTTGCCCTTGTCAGTGCATTTAGCTTGTCAGAATGATCAAGCCAGAAAGAGCAGTTAATATATTAGCTCGAGATGCACCTGAATGAGCAGTATTTTCATGGATGCAGTCTGTGACTAAGGGTAAATTTGACGACACGTGTGCCCTTCTTTTTCAGTAGTTTGTGTATCAATGTTTTCCTTGTACACACACATACACCGTCAATGCTTTTCTGCAGCAGTCGCACTGCTTTTGGTATGCCAGCAAGCGAGCAGGCAGGCGCTTAGCCTCAGTGGGCTCTGTTATCGCCGTGGAAACAGTGTAGCCCTGATAAAAGCCAGTTTTAACAAGGGAGGCGTCTGCGTGCTCCGAGCCCACGGGGACCTCACATCACCTGCACTGTATGAGAAAGAGCCAAAGGGTTGCATAGATTGGGATTAGAAAGAATAGAAGACAAGGTGGAGAGCAGTTGAGCAGTTGAAAAGACGTCTTTTTTTTCTCTTCCTCCTCCTCTCTCCTCTCCAAGCTCTTTTAAAGATTCCATTTACTTCGTCTCCCACAGCCTACATTATCTTTCTTCCTCAACATCCCTTATTTGCCTTAACCAGATTTCACATTCCTCAAATGAATTGTGTATCAAAGGGGAGGCAGCTGGGGGGAGACTTGGTAACAAGACTGGGGAACATTCTGAGTGAAATTTTCTAGCGTGTTTATTTGTTTGTAATATGTGTGTACATTTCTTCTGTCTATACTAGGCCACAGCAAAGCGGTGCGAGACATTTGCTTCAACAACACTGGGACCCAGTTCCTCAGCGCCGCCTATGACCGTTACCTCAAACTCTGGGACTCTGAGACAGGTAGGCTCTCCCACTTTGATGTCGAGACACTCTTTTCCTATTGTTCACTCACTCGCTTGTTAGGGTTCTTCAAAATAACTGAATCACGAGATATACCCCTCATGAATATCTCACTTTCACAGTATGTATTTTAAATGCAGATGATCTGTGAGAAGAAATCCTATCTCGGCCGCGCTCTTAGATAGTACAGGGATTAAGGTTCTCCGTAGCTATGACGAATTTCTGTCAATTGGGGTCGATGCAACGCAAAATGTCCACATTTTAAAATAACAAAGAGCTGTGTGGCTGAGTGGGCTGATAGCCCACTGCAGTTGGATATTACATCTGTCAGCCTCTCTCCCATCAAATTACTTTTGGTCCAGTCCACCTGGGCCCTACCTCTTTCACCCTATACACATGGATAAACATTCGAGTGGAGCAAGACAGATAAACAAAAAGTGAAAAAAAAATGTAAAGGTGGTGCTGAAAAGAAGAGTTGAGGTCCCTGAGGCTGACGCTGCCTAATGTTTAAAAAGCAGAAATTCAGAGCCTAGTGAGCCTGAAGGCACTGCCAGCGGAGTGAATCCACCAATACCAGTTCAGCTGTTAGTAGAGGTTTTGCGGTTGAAACGGCAAGAAGACGATAAGATGGCCAATGTTTGGGTTTGGGTTTGGCTAGCGGGCTGTGTAGCTATAGAGGGTGCCTTTTTGTTTACATTTACAACATTTTCAATTTTGATGCACAATTTACTTGGATGTAGGCTACCACGCACTGACTCCCCACTCTGATGTTATAATGTTTGGGTTTTATCTGTTAAGTGATTAAAACAAATGCATTGTTTTGTTTTTGTATTCTAGAATAATTAAAAACGTATACACTGACGGTTGATTATTTGCAAGTCTAAAAACGTAGTCATGCCAAGAAATCAGTTTTATTCCATAACAGTAGCAATGAAATGAAAGCAAACTGATGATCTATTACTTCTGCAAAACAGTATTGGTCTCAAGCGTTCAAACAAAGCGTAAGTTCAAGCCTTTTTACAACTTGACTGGCTGAACTTGAACTTGGCGACATTAGAGAACAGCAGCAATCGTAATGTGTGGGGTGGTGCTGAAAGCTAATGTTATATATTGTGCTCTTTATTCAGCAGGCGTTAAGGGCTAATGCACAGGTCTCCGGAATATAGAATCACGATTTTTTAAATCTATTTAATTTATTTATGTATCTTTTTTGCTTAAATCCCTGAGATGGTGTATATGACATACTGTACACACAGTCTAATATTACCCCGATCTTTTAAGCCATGGGATAATTTAATGAATGACCGCGTAGACCTCAGCTTACTTGTGTAATTGCGTGAAACGGACATTTCTCTACAGAACATACAAGCATGTGTCTGGAAGGTCAAAGACACGTTTCAGCCGATTTATTTCTCATTGGCCTTTTATATGGACTACTTAGTTCCGTGCCTACTTTGCTCTAATTTGATATTTGATTAATGGTTTGAATCATTTTAAGCAAAATGTTAAAGTAATTCTGATGGGCGTTTTTCACTATTTTCTGACAATAATCTGCAGATGAATTAATAATGAAAATAACTTTTAGCTTCCAACAGATGTTTGTATTTGTTGGAACTCAGTATTCTATTGATATATAGGTCAATTTAACATTAGTCGCCAAATAGAGCTAATTTGATGTCTTGTATAATGTGAAATATAATTCAGTCCACAAAACTACACACTATGTCCTCAGAAATAAAGAAAGAAGAACTTTGTGGAATCCAACTTGAGAGAGTAGACTAGAGTTGACAGACACATATCGAGAAGTGACATATAACTTTTAAATGCTGCCTAACTCTTGTATCCTTATTGGTACTGGGGATTAGCAAGTGATCTCCTTGTGTGTGTTTATGTGAACTGTTTACAAGTTATAGGGTCCCTGCTCTCCCTGGTGCCTTATGGTTCCCCGTTATCTTTCCCCACTGCTCATCCATCTCAATTACCACCCCTCTCAGCTCAGGAGTGCCAATCCAGCAGAGGGCAGAAAAGAGTTAAATCCCCCACTTGTTGTTAACATGATCCCTGTTGAAGGCACATCGTGTAAATACTCAGTTACAACTTGATAAATGAAATGGGTTCCTTTGTCTTCATATTTGTTGTTGTGCGTTTGTTTAGTAAAAAAAATCAGTTTCTTTCACATGCGTAAGATTTTAGTGTTTTATTCCAGGTTTATCCACGTTGCAGTTAAACACTGTATTAAATGAGGTTAGTGAAAAGCCTTCGGTCTTATCTTAAGGGTCTCTTGGTGTTGCTGTCAGTTTAATTTCCTGTTCTTTCAGCTCTAGTAGGAGCGGTACCATCATTCCTGTGGTGATTCACCTCTGCTGAATGAATACAAAGAATTTTCTATGTTATGGCTCAACTGCTGCTGCCTTTAGGAACAGAGCAGTGAAAGTTGCCATCCGTGTCCCTTTTTTTTTTAATTTTTAACAACCCTTCCCCCCCCTACTGCTTTTCCTCTCTCTCCACAGGCCAATGTATCTCCCGCTTCACCAACAGGAAAGTACCATACTGCGTCAAGTTCAACCCAGACGAGGACAAACAGAACCTTTTTGTGGCCGGCATGTCAGATAAGAAGATTGTTCAGGTAAAGTTGGCATGTTCTGCATTGCGAGTGATTCGATTCAGCTCCCACCATCACCCTATGTGTATTTCCCAGTCGACCAAGCAGATGTACACGAGAATTTCCGTGTATACCCACAAGAGCATGAAATACACTCCCGTCTCCTCTTCCAGCACTAGAACTGTACTTGTATTTGTGGGCTTCTAGAGGTTCAGTGGCTGACAGGACTAGAGCAAGTCATTAATCATGGGCAGCATTAGGGTGGAAGAGAACAATCTGTGATAAAAGTAGGAAATCTATAAGTATGATATCATACAATCAGATACAGTAACCCTGAACCTCTACAGTTATATAAGTTTGGATTTTTGTGGCAGCAACATAATGAAATTATGATTTATTTCCCACAATGCATACTCATGGAGTTGGAGTTTTTATTAATAGTTATTAATATGGAATGGTTTTATTTAATTTTACTCTCAGTGGCATCTTTAATTGAAAATGTGTCAAGATGTCAATGTAGCAGGCCCAAAGTTTGTCCCATAATTGTCCAGATAAACAGCAGTCATTCTCAAAATATCTGGCACAATAATCAGGGTTAGTATTAAATCATGAAGCTCTCTTCTGGGTTTTAAGAACAGATGGCTGCACTTGTGAGCAGCCGAAGGCTAAGATTTGAAAAAAGAGAAAAGAGCATGAATAGAATTGGATGTAAAATCTGTTTGGGCAGAAGTGCATCCTGTTTGTTTGTTGCCCCGGGGCTGAATCTATGTGGTTGTCTTTCCTTTACATTTTAATGTGTGCATACTGTTTTCCAAAAACAAAAGTTAAAGACTGAGGTCTGTTAGATAGCTAATCGCTGTCATGACACCACTGCTGTGGTAATTTTACTTCACCCCGCCATATGAGTTTTTTTATTTTATTAATCAGCAGCCCACAGGAGTAGGAAAAATGTACAGTGACACCAGTTTTGTGGGGTTTTGTTAATCCATTTGAATAATCTGCTTTATTTTGATTTAATAAATGTGTTTACCTGTTTATGTTTCTGTGTATCTCTCCATCAGTGGGACATCAGGACAGGTGAAGTGGTTCAGGAGTACGACCGTCACCTGGGAGCTGTCAACACCATCACCTTTGTTGATGAGAATCGTCGGTTCGTCAGCACATCGGACGACAAGAGTCTTCGAGTGTGGGAGTGGTAAGTACAGACTACAGCCTGAAAAGCAGTGTTTTGAATTTGATTGCACTGTACCCGTGAGCAAGGCACATAATCCTCAATACGTATTAACAGAAGACTGTGGTTGCATTTGGCAGCTGCTTGAAGAAATTAAAATAAAACCTGACGAGGAGCAGAATTTAAAACATGCAGTAGATGTGGTAGCCTGGGGGCCATTTTAATGTGATACAGCCTCATTGAGGTGCATCATGTTGACATTAAGTGCCTTAGTGTTTTGTCTAACCTTTTGTAATAAGAAGACTCATAAAAAAACATTTGACAAACACACATATCATCAGTGTATTGCATGCTACCTTCTCAAGATGAACTTTTGCACCTCTCGCTGCTGCTTTTATTAATAAGAACAGTACATATCAACAAACCTCCAGACGACCCTATCTTGGACAAAGCTCACCCAGCTGAGCTGCTAATCTGCTCTGAGTCATAGCCTCTGCCACGGTTTGCCTGCTTTACATGCATCTGTTACAATGGGTTGTACAATGAGGTCCCCCCCCCCCC
>NW_023340246.1:18041924-18072862 GCF_004916995.1 Morone saxatilis | reverse complement strand
TAAAGGTCCAGTGTGTAACATTGCGGTGGCTCTATTGGCAGAAATAGAATATTATATGCATAAGTGTGTGTTCATTAGTGTATAATCACCTGAATACTGCAATCGTTATGTTTTTGTTGCACTAGAATGAGATTTTTATATCAACACATGTCGCAGGTCACCTTCCATGGAGTTCGCCATGTTGAACTACCATGTTTCTATTGGAGCTTGAGCGATATGGGGTTTTTAAGACTGATACCGATTATAGAGAGAAACATTCACTGATTACTGATATGGCAGCCAAGCTGGAATGAAAATAGACCTTTTTTTATGTGGATTGTGCACTAATATGACTAGGCAAAGGTACTGAAATGGCTGCTTTCTTAAACAAATTGCTTCATTAAAGAATGTTTAAGTTAAATATTCTAGTTGAGTTCTCTCTTACCGCAGTTCAATCTTCTGGATAAACTAAAGCATTTTATTCTGCATTATATACGGGGAAAAAACATTTTCATTTAATTTTATATTTGATCATCGGATAACATATACTGCTTTTGGGCTACTGCAGAACCTATAGCCTGACCGGTCTGCCGATATCAAAAAATATTGAAAAAAATATTCCTTTTTAAAATCCCCCCCTCCTACATACATACATAGTCCTAGTGGAGTCTTTGTGCTCAGTGGCAACAGAGACCTTCAAGAGTTGCTTGCAGGGGTCCTGTGGTGATAAACAAACTCTGGTATTTGTTGCTCAAAGATGATAAATATTTAAAGACCAGCTGATAAAGGAAGCTTCCTTCGGATTCTTGGGGGGGGTATTCAAGTACGACGATTTGAGTAGCTGTGTTTTTCTTTCCCCTTGTTAGAGCTTCTCAGTGCTTCTTTTTCCTTCATAGTATGAGAGATGGGGATTAACTTTGATTTTCACACACTCCTTAAGTCAGAGTTGAAGGAAAATGTAAAATGTCAAAAGAACAACGCAAAGCAGAAAGAAGTATATCCCAAGAGTCTACTAAGTACACTTGTTTGGGAGGGGGTCTCCCATGAGCTTTTTTAGTCCAGCGTGGGAGCGAACTGGCAACTGGTATGTTGAGCCAAAGAGTAGCTTTACTGTCCCTCTTTCTCCCACAGATACCAACTGGCACCCAGCTCTAGCTAACCCCCCTTGTGAGCTGCCGCTACAGCATTAGGCTGAATTTACCAGAACAGTCTCATATCTCCAGAATAGAAGCGAGGCTGGCAGAGAGGGGCAGGGTGAGGCAACGTCAGATGGTTAGAAAAGATGGTGAGGAAGCAAATCTACAAGTCATTCGCCCACTTGTGATTCAAGTTCTATCCTCGGTTTCACACGCACACAAGTTTTCTGGGGGAGACTACTTTATCTGTGGCAGAGGTTTATCATCAGGGAGTGGAGAGTTGCTGTGTGTTGGGGGTGGGGGAGTACAATCAATATAAAATGTGCTGCACTGTGCCAACAAGGAGAATTAGATCTTGATCATGAAGACATCATTCAGAGAGCGATGAGACCGCGAGCGGGGAGGGACATTTGGGATAATGATGGATTGACAGAAAAAAAAGGATAGAGAAGGATGAAAACATGGCAGAGACAAAGCTATGGACATTGTTTAAATCTCACATGATGGAAAGTGAACTGCCGTGTCATCGAAGTACTCCGTTTCTCTTATTTATTGTCAACATGGAGGCTTTTGTTTTTTTTGCAGTTTTCCAGACTGACTTCAGTCATGCTCCTGACCTTTTTAAGAAAGGCCCCTGCCAATCCGAGTTTAACATTATGTAAATATGTTCCTATCAGTAATGACTTTACTAAAGCAGAATTGTGGCAAGAAAAAAAAGTTAATTTACTGCCGTTGACTACTGTCAATAGTAATTATGTTTTGATAAATCCTCTTTTCACATTTGTTCCAAATAACAAACAAAGACGGTCTGTTTTATTTCCTTCTCAGTGAGAGACAATGAGTAATTGTCTTTTTCCGTCTTGACATTTTTCCTGCAGGCTGATTACAAAACTGAACCTCAACCTTGCTGCAGATGTTATGCCTGACAAACTAAGATTCATGTACACAAAAATGCAGTTTTTTTTTTTTTTTTTATTATTTTCTTCTTTTCCCCCTATCTTGATAGACTGAAACACTGTAAACAACAATCAATAATCTATTATTTAGAACATCAGTAGTGAGCGTAGATTGTTTGTCATGTTTTCCTTTCTTCCTCTCCAGAGGACAGAGCATTTACAGGTTATATCTGGAGCACAGAAGAAGAGATGTGATGCCTTTGTTATCTAAACTCTTAGTTTAGCTTGGGTTGTCTGCAGACAGGGGCCCCTTTAATGTCTTGTTGTTTGTTGTTGCATGAATTCAAAAGTGTTTCATGTGTACAAGGGTTTGCATTTCCCATTTAACTCTTGTCTTTAGCTCTTCGAAGCCCATTTTTGGTCTTGTGTATGAGACAGAGATATGGCTTTACCCATCCCAGAAAGAGACAGAGACATGGCTTTACTTTATGCAGATAACAGGATGAGAACAGGGCTTTTGCTCTTTAACATTTACTGCAAACACACATGAAGTAAAGCAGACACATTACATACAGCCATCCACATCTCAGATACATACATGGAAGAAAAAAAGTAATCCTGGCAGTCACATGCAAGGGACTAGATTTGAATGATCTCCAGACCACTTACAATCAAATAGCCCGGTTTCCGAGCTCTTGCTAAGCAAAGAGACGTAGCAGAACATAAAAGAACAGAGAGGCAGGGTAAAAGAGCGAAGAAGGGATTAATAAATAATTGGACGCCGCTACAGTCGGCGGTGCAGCATCAAAAGCTCCAATCAGATTGTATGGAGTTACTTACAAACTGTAGCTGTAATGGCGATCCTGCCTGGTTTTTCAGTAACAAGCGTTTCTGAGATTGCAAAAGCAGCTGTAAAGGTAGACAAACTACTACGTTTGTGAATTATTTTCTTTTGAGTTCTTCTCGCTTCAGGGGCGCACAGGTTGCTCTCCCATCCGATGTTTAACCCATCTTCAAGTGTACTCACAGTGCTTTGTGCCTTTTTCAGGGACATCCCTGTGGACTTCAAGTACATCGCTGAGCCCAGTATGCACTCCATGCCAGCTGTGACACTCTCTCCCAACGGTGAGTAGTCAAATCATGGCAAAACACTCACAGACACACAGTCAAGCACACAGTACAGAGGACTCGGGGGACCATAAACCCATATTGCCAGATTGAAGTCGATTCATCCCTTCCAGTGTTGGTCATTGCCCAGAAGGATAAACCAAGGCAGGCTCAGTTCATTGCAGTAAGTTTATGTGTGGGGATGTCCAGAGCCAGACATCGGGATCGGGCCCCTATCCAGCCATGTTTGATGTATAGCTATTGGCTGTAGAAAGACGGATTCATTCCCAATCCTTTGTTTGGTTGTTTGCTCTGGGTATGCCAGCTGTCACAAACAGCCCATTGAGCTCTGTTAAAGCACTATAACGTCTTCTCAATGCTCAGTGTTGTGAGGGATGAACTGTAGAGCGCGCAGCAGCCAGCAGTTTCAATTAATGACATGTCAGCATGTGTCAGCGAGTGATGAGAGAGAGAAAAAAAAAAAAAAAAACCAACAAAACAGTTGTTTGCCTTTATTCTAGTGATATTTCTCTGTTGACGTAAATGTTCGAGCTTGAGATAAAGAGATGCACTCCTCCCTTCATAGATCATATACAAAACTGTAGGAGATTGTATTAAATATTATAGGAAAATGTCAAAAGAAAGCTATAATGCAGACTATATTTTGTTAAAGGAATAGTTGGACATTTTGGATAACAGGCTTCTTGGCTATCTTCCTGAGTTCCATGAGTAGATTGATACTACTCTCATATCCGTACAGTAAATCTGAAAGTACCACCAGCCCCGTGGCATAGCATCAAGGAAGCAGGGAGAAACGGCTAGCTTGGCTCTTTCAAAATAACCTTGCGAGGCAGCTGGGCGCGCAAGATCACATGAGTAAAGAAAGTTAAGACGTCTTGGAGTCTTGTGGTGATCATGAGGTTTTTTGAAAAGCCTGGCACAAACCAGGAGAACAACTAGAACTTCATATTTTGGCATTACAGTTTTGTGATGCTGTGTTAATTAGTGAGCTTCAGAGGTGCTGATAGCTACCCTGTCTACCATTAGACTGATCTAGGCTAGCTATTTCCAGATAGATATGAGAGTGGTATAGCTCTTCTAGTCTTACCCTGGGCAAGAAGGCAAATGAGTGTATTTTCCAACAAATTATTCCTTTTAAATTGCCTTACTAATGTATGTAATTAATACTTGCTGTAGGCACTGTGCAGCAGTACTCTGTGGGAAAAAATACACTTATTTAATACGCAATATTAAAGATTTGCGTTATGCTTAATATAAAAGTGCTTAGATTAGGATTGGGGCAAAGATGTCTGATCGGGACTTCAGTATTCATGAGTATTATGCAGACGTGTAACACAGTGGGAGATGATGGCACTTCAAAAGTAGAATAAAGCTACTAATGGACAGCTACGTTGACGAGTTTCCACAGATATGAGTGGAAGAAGACAGTTGCTGTCACAGTAGCCAGGTTGTGTGAGCAGGACACAGATTAAATAATAGCAGAATTAACAGGTGGTCTTCCTCTTTAAATGCACCTCTTCCGTTTGATTGAGGAATTCCCTGTTGCACTCCATCAGCTTCAACTACCATCAAACGCAGCTCTTCTCTCCTCATCTGCTCCTTCCCTATCTGCCTCCTTTGATTTCTCCCTTTCATGTGCCCTCCCTCGTCTCTTCTTTCCTTTTGGCAGCATTCTTATTTGTCCCAACATGGTTTGTTTCTCTTCAGCGTGTGAATAATGAATGTGTTCTCAGCGGGAGACCATTCAGTTTTCTCTCACGCCTAAATGGCACCGAGCCCCCCTTTGGCAACGCATCCACAGCCTTTCTCCGCTCCCCCTCTCTCTTGCCACCTTAAGGAAAGAGACGGAGCCTGAGTGCGCCGGTGAAATTGGCCACGTTGTTATCATTCTCCCCCACCTACTGCATTTGACATTTGTGGATAACAGTGTCTTTTTCATTTGTTTTGTGAGGGAGGATGTAAGGCGAGGACGCACACATACACCAACGCTAGATCTCCTTCTCATACCACATTAATAATTTCCATCATGTTTCCTTTCAAGAAGTGCAGTGAGTCGTGTAATGCTTTGACACTGAAGCGCTGCCTCTTATCACTGTGTAGTGACTTTGAGGCTGTAGCAGAACCGCTCTGTAAAGTAGATCTCAACTGAGCAGTCACTGATGAAAAACCTCTTTTCATTTTCCCCTAAAATGCCCCAATCAGTCCAGTTTAATGATGGCAGAATGATGAGTTCGTGCTTTTTCAGAGTGTCGTCCACTCAAACTCAAATTGTCCGCATTTTTGTTTTTTGATGGATTTCTGTCCTCGAGGTATATTTCCACCAATTACCCTGTACCTGTTGTTGTTAAAAACATTTGACTCTACTTGGTGTCCCACTAGATCAGAGTGTTACACTGCCATACTAAGAGCAGTGGCAGGCAGCATCATGATGCCACATCCAAGATACTAGTGTCTGCTTGTTAAAAATGTGGCCATACAGAATCATGCTAATGAGGCAAGCTAATAGGCACTTTTAAACTTGTCGTGACAGCCTTTCAAAGCTTAGATGTGTTTGCATATTGAAAGTATAACTGCTAACACAAACTGCTGTCTGCTGTCTGTTTTTACTTCCAATGCCATAATACTTCAATAGAATCTTGGCATGTTGTATCATGTTAGCTTCATGCTGTTTGCTTGTTTCTAACCTTAGGTAAATGGCTAGCATGCCAGTCTATGGATAACCAGATTCTGATCTTTGGAGCCCAAAACCGCTTCAGACTGAACAAGAAGAAAGTCTTCAAAGGCCACATGGTGGCTGGCTATGCCTGCCAAGTGGACTTCTCCCCAGACATGAGGTAAGCCTTTACTTTTTCACAATTTACCGATAAAAGGCGATATTACACAGCAGAGATTTTCTTTTTTTTTTTACTTTGAAAACATGCCAAAGATTTAAACACTGCATTTAATCTCTGAACTCATGTTTGTATGAGAAGAGAGTTTGAACAGAAAACACTTTATTTCACAGTTTAAGACACTGTGAGACAGCACTATGAAGATGCTCAGTATATTAAGATGCTCGACTCCTGTCCTCTAAAATGTCTCCAGCCGATGAAGAGCTGTGGAAAACGTTTTCATATTATCTAACATATAAGCTCTACAAGGAGAGCTAACTAGGACATTCCAACGCTCTAATTTTAGCCAAAAGACCCATTAAGACCCGTTTCTCCCCCCTTCTCACCCACCACCACCACCACCACCCACGTCTATGAGCAGGTGCCCTAAGTTCCTTTCTGTATCCATAGCAACACTGCAACTCCTGGTTGGACTAAAAAAAATAAAAACACCCACCCACCTTTTGGCAGGTGAAGTGGAAACAGAAGTGATTTTTAGCTAACTGCTAATCTTTCCATCTCTCTCTCCCTCTCTTCCTTTCTACCAGCTATGTGGTGTCAGGAGATGCAGATGGAAAGCTGAACATATGGGATTGGAAGACCACCAAGCTTTACCACAGGATCAAGGCTCATGACAAGGTGTGCATAAGCGCCCTGTGGCATCCGCATGAAACCTCCAAGGTCATCACCTGCGGTTGGGATGGACAAATCAAGCTCTGGGACTAGATCTGTCCTCGTGTCTGTGTGTCTGTTTTGGGAGGAGGTTTGGACAGAACTGAACTGGTTCACTGAAGAGAGACGGAACCGGTTGTCCCATGGATTTTGTGAAAAACCTTGAGTGGAAGCCACAGGACTGGTATCCAGTCTTATTGTAGCCGTGTATTTTTGTATCCCATTGTGAGAGCTTATGTATTATCTGTACAAAGACAAGCCTTCTTTTAAAAGTTGTTTCTAACGCAAAGGGCATATTAGAGGGGTACCTTGGTATTTTTTTTAAATAAATGTTTGGTTATTTTAATTTGCAATGTCCTGTGTAGAATACCAATGTAATCCTTGGTAATCATTCTTAATTTTCAATTGTATGACCATCCCTTTGTGGAAATAAACATTCTGTAAATTTTGCCTCCTTAAGAACACAAAGCATTCTTTTGTTGGAAAAGGTGTTTTTATTCAAAACAAAACGATGAAGAGGAATCCCAGACAATTATTTGTTTACTCTATTTATTAAAAGGCATCAAAAGATTTGGCAAATTACATTAACTGGATAATTTTTCAATGTGGATTATTTTTTTAAAAGCTGTCAGCTAGTGTAATGTTTTCAGATTAAGTTTGTTGAAGTTCAGGTGCAGCAGAGATAATTGACTGAGGGCCAATTGAACACCAGAGGAAAACAGAACAAGTGACAGTTATACAAAAATGCTTATTTTGGAGGATCTCATGATGATGTTTTTGATTATAATCCAGGAAAATAAAATTGGAGTTCATATTTTCTTTTAGTCTCTCACACTCAAACACATCTTCATTTAAATACCCAACAAACAGAACGAATCTTCAGACATCACCATTCTGCACATAATTGTTTTGTGTTCTCGATGCAGTCATATCAGGGTTCAACTGCAGGGAAGTGTACCAACTGCCTTCATCTTCTCCGCAGTCGTATTCTGCCGCCTCTGGAGCAGATCCAATTTCTTTACCTTTTATTACCCACATTCCTCTGCACATTCTCTTTATCTTTCTGTGTAAGCAGCTCCGACGGCCTCCTGCAAATATCCACTTACTGTTGAGTAGGGGCAGGGTCTTTCATCTGCCCTTTTAAACATGGTGTATCTATTTCCTTTAATTCATGTTATATTTGAGGCGACGGTGGTCTCTGGGCCTATGCAGACCTGTTGTAATCTGAAAAAGGTTGTCTAATATCTGGCTGTGGGCCAAGCTCAGATAGGCCCACGATGACAGGGGTGACTGTGACTCAGAGGCTGACCTGCAGCCAGCAACACAACCACTATGAGGTAGAACACAGAGAGCCTCTGGAGGCAATTACTCTGCCCCTCTACACGGCTGAGGTCATTACAAGCCAGGAGAGGAAGAGCAGGAGGATAAGTAGGAGCAGGGATTTTAGCTTTGCAAAAAGGTCAGGCCAGATAAGAGCAGGCTGCTGGGGAACAGCTGCGCTTTAGCAAGAATTTGTGCTCACACTCAAACTCCATGTTACACAAACTTGTACATTCAGTCTGGCCCCCCCTCAAGGCTTCCACTCTGTGTTCACCCAGCTCAGGGTGTAAGCACTGCTGGCGTTGAGGACATTCTTATGCAGAAAGAGGTGAGGTTTGGCAGGGTCGCTGTGAACACGAAAGAGGCGGAAGTTGGCACGTTGGAGCTCCTTGAGCAGGCTGAACCAGTACCGTACCACAGATGGGTCGTCGCCACCCACCTCGAAGCCTGCCCAGTGCAGGTGAAGCTCCAACAATAGCTGACCCACTGAGTCCAGAACTCCTTCCAGGACCAAATTCTCCAAAATCTTCCACTCTGCACTCTCCATATCCGCTTTCAGTACATCCACCTAGAACAAGGGGGGAAAAATATCACTTTGAATGTTTTTTTCCTTCTTCGGGTAATAAATGAGTTCTATTACAACACAGGAATGACACTAAACTGTAGAATTACTCAACGCAAAAGCTATTAAAAGATGAAAAGGAGTAACTGAAGCTTGGCCTTTGTTCCTGCTTTAGCGATGTTGATGATGGATTGAGCGAGAGACCAGCCTGACAAGATTTGCTGTGTTGAAGCGGAGAGGAAATGCTTCATAAGATGAATGTTAATAGCACCCTTAGGTCATATTCATGTAAAGAGACTCATGCATGCCGAAAGTTTACTACGCATCCTCAAGACCTTGGGATTCCTACTGAATTGCTAAAGATGTCCACTGTCTGACCTTTATGTGTTTAAGAGTCTTGTTAGCGACGGGGCATGTATTCCCTTTAGGCTCACTAATGTCTCAGTTAGCATTTTCTCAGCAAGTACATCATGTAGCCACTAAATGAGCAGCGATAAGACCTGAGGAGAAAGGACTTATTAGAAATAGGCTCTTTGTAGTGTGAGTACATTATTACATAAAAGATAACATAGGATACTAGCAAAAGGAAATCCATAGACAGAGCCACTGCATTCCGGTATAACTACATTCAGAATTTAGCCTTGAGGGTCTGGTTTGTAGCATTTATTGGCATCTAGTGGTGTAGTTGCAGATCACAACTCCCTCGCTTCACCCTTTCTTTCCAAGCACAAAGGAGAAACTACAGCAGCCAAGAAATGCAGAGAAAACGTAAAAGCCCCTGTGTTTGGTTCGTCCCTTCTGGGCTACTGTAGGAACATGGTGGTTCTAAATGGCGGACACCATGGAAGGTGGCTGTGGATACAAAAGGCTCATTCTAAGGTAACAAAAACATTCCTATATTTATATATTTAGGTGATTATACGCTGATGAAATCATAGTTCTGAATATTATATTCAATTTCTGCCAACAGATCCTCCTCAGTGTTACACACCGGACCTTTAATTGTGGGAAATGTTCAAATTTCATCTGGCGCCAAGCCATGAAAATTAAATTCCTACTGATGCCTTTGGTGACGCTACAGAATTCCCAGCCATCATTAGTGGAACTGAACTAGTCTCAGACACTCAAGAACAGCTATCTGTGGAGAACAAGTCCAAGTGTCCTCTATCCTCCCCACGGGCACCAAACCTCCCACAAGCAGAGATACGTTCCTTAATTGGACAGAAACCTTGTAATTGAAGATGATGCGGCATCATCAAGAGGTGATATATTCACTTGGTCTTTAAGGAGAGTGTGTCTCTGTATGAGTTATTATGTGTTCGTGTGCATGTGTCGAGGTTGGATGGTATTTATTCTGTCTGACTTTTTTTCAGTGGACTTCACACAAATGGCCTTTCTGCGTCAGTGGCCCCTGATCCGATGCTGCCGGTATCAACTCTCTCTGCAGGAGAAGTTGCAAGCCTTGGCAAGACTCCTGTCTGGTGTGAGCGAAGTCCATATGGTGTTGGAGCTTTGGAAAGATGACTTTTGCTACACTGCTGTGCAGCGTTAGCCACACTAAATGGTCCTTAACTATGCTGAAAGGAAATGCGATAGGATGGCAGTCTCCTTGTGGTTGGAAAGTAGAGTAAGCCAGCAGCTACTTAGCTTAGCTTAGCATAAAGACAAATGGAAATGGGGAAACCACTGGTCTGTCCAAAGCTAACAAAACCCGCCTACCAGCAGCAAAATTATTTTTTGAGAGGTTATGTGCTGGACTGTTTCTTGTGCAGGAGCGGTTGCCAGGCAACCAGCAGAGATTCCAGGAAGTTACAGTCCCTAGCTAAGAAGTAGTGAACTTCAGAGGTGCTGGTAAGCGGATTTTGTTACCGTTGGAATGAGCCAGGCTTGCTGTCCGCCCCCCCCTTTCCACTCTTTATGCTAAACAAGCTTACCGTCTCCTGGCTCCAGCTACACAGCTACACATATGACAGTGGCATACATATTCTCAAATAAATTCTCCTTAAGAAAACAAATACCTGAGGGTATTTCCAAAAATGTGGAACTATTTGTTGAAGCAGGTTTCAAGGACAAAAAGAGCACTGGAGGATGTTGATCTCGACACATGACACATGACACATGACACATGGGTGACATACACATTTTTTCTCTAACAACCTCACTCTCCCTTGGACATTGACTTGTCTTTGGTTTAAGCTCATTGTGAATCTTGAACTGTGACAGCACACCCTTTAAACCATTTTGCACGGTTTTAACTTCCAGCATCTTTGTTATGCAGTCCGATATGAAAATTCTGATAAATTCGAAGGCAATCACCGACTAAATTGTACTGCCTGCAATAACAGAGCAGATCAGCCCCATTGCATAGCCTCTGTAGAATAATGTCTTTGCACTCTGCTTCTCACCTCCGCTGCTAAGAAATCAATGTCATGTTACTGCAAATTGTCTTTTTACTCAATGGGCAAATAGTTCTCCTCCCAATGATTCATACTCAAAATACACATGGGACTTTTTTCTGTAAAGCATCCTCAGGATTAGGCAGCACATTGGGACACATTTTAATTTAGAGAGGCTTTTGATGAAAAGTTGAGTCTTTATAAACAAACAAGTTTGCTGCTTTGTGAAAATAACTTGTTAATTGGCCTGAAATGTGTTTATTTCATGGTGGGCAAATCCTAGCTATTAACAACACTTTTGTTTACTCCTTTTGTTCCACGCGATTGATCTTGTCAAAATAATTCTTCAGTTTTCTAAATCTGAAATCAGAGAGCGCAACATCACAGCTTCTCTGACCTTTTATTATTATATGTTTTATGGGCTTTAATTAGTGAGCCTGCCACTGGAGAACAAATAACAATTAAAGATATTTAATTACACATCTGAGAGCTTTGCTGATTTTGTGCTTTTTGGAAGCACTTCAGCAACTGCTTTGACATCAGGGCAAAGCCTCCCTTGGCAGAGACACGCAATAGAAGTCTGTCTTGATAGTCACCTGTGTGTTCAGTGTTATTTTTCCCAGACAGTAAGAGATAAGTGATTACTTCCAGTGCAGCTCACCCTAGCTAAGGGGTCGCATATAGATATTTTCACCACGTTCTTTATTTACAATTGTAAGACTAGATTTATGTTGGGTAACCATAGCAATGTATTAGTGCAGGATTGGGCCCTTCATGCTGGATGAAAAGGTTAGATGGAAGTACTGTATATTGTTCTTGTTTTCTACCCCTTGTAATCAAGCGGTGCCTAAGACTGGTAGTACCACTGGGCAATGTTCATATTGTTGCACTGTCTAATTACCAACATGATCAATGGTCCAATAAGCGGTTTCTTTAAATAAAATATGTGATTTCCTGCTACTGACATTTGTCCCTGTGGTGACAGTGTCTGCTGTCTCAGCTGCTCACCAGAGCTCAGTGAATGAGTCATCTGTGTGGTTTTTATTCAACACAGATAAGAAGTGCTGCAAAAATGCATATTTTGACCTTTCCGAGTGACTCTGTTTCTTCACTGAAACTGTTCTGCTGCTGCTTGCTCCTCCGGCAGACTATGTACTCACATTAAAACCTCATTACAAGAATGCATGCATGGCTTTGCATTTAAAACAGGTGGATACTGTCATCTATGAGTTTGGTGTGCAAACCCACCCCAACACATACACATATTTGTTCATATCATGTCACACACTGAGAAGATATTAATATCCTTCAAAGTCCTTTGTATGAGCCAGTCTGTTTTGCTTTTGGCACCAGAAAAGAAATAATGAACTCAACTCACATTGAGTATGCATTTTACGAAAGATAGATTAATCAGATTTAGATAATTTGTCTGGAGAAATCATAAAGTTAGAAGCACTGCTAGCTGCTGCAATATACCCCATAATTGCGAAGTAAAAAGAAACTGAAAAAGGTTTATCCTCATGGGAGCAGGAATATGTTCAGCACATTTCCTGGCAAACTGTCTTTCACATAAGGAGATTTCTTGAATGTCAAGAAGATACTTTTGGTGTCAGTGGAGACTCTTGGAGCCAAACTATGGAACAAGTTCATCATCTGGGAAGCATGAATGTGTTTGATTTCATGACAGTTCAGAAGACAAAGGGTCTCTAAAAACATTAAGATCCAACCCCTGGGGACAATAAACAACAATGAATTTAAAGTCCTTACATGTAGATTTCTAATGTTGGACATTCCAAGTGGAAGTATTAACGAAGGAAGACAGTAGGGCACACTGATATCCCAGACAACAGCACATAAACTGCACCAATTTTCGCTAAAATTTACTATTTTTTCTATACATAATTTTTATGCATCGGAATATTCTGCAAGATACTCTAATGGAATTCAGCCATTCATTTATCAGACTATGAATGCACTGTAAGTGGAAGCTCTGTAAGTGCCAAGGCTAAGTTTCTCTCTTTTTTGGCATGAGAAGAGAGCCTGACAGTCATTCATCTGGGATTTTATGATCTATGTAAAAGAAGCTTGGCTTCTTTGACCTTGAAATTTCATTCAGCCTTTTCCTAAACAGGCATGTTCACTGAATCTATAACTGTGTTTATTAGTATGCATGCTATAAGTGGGCTTGAGGTGTGTGTATATGATTGATCTTGTATGCAGATCCCTATCTGGTGAGGTGGAATACAATCCCTGGGGGGCTTTGAAGAGGTAACATTCAGCATGATAATATTTAAAGGAGGAAAACAAAATCATATATGGGTTTATCACCTGGAGCCTGAGACAGACAACAGAGGAAGGAATCATGATGAACTGTATTATGTCGAGGCGCACAGGAAGGGATCTGTGTTTGCATTCATGCAGCATATAAGTGACTCTTCTCGCTGCCACAGAAAGGAAAATCACTTTTAAATGGTTCCAGGTGATTTTATAATGGCAGATCCCTCATGAATTTATATTATAACCAGAGACCATGTTGTATACTATCCCACTTACGCTCTTCGTCTTACCTGTCTGTGTCCAAAGTCATTAAGGATGGTGGCCAGTTTCTTGGTGTTGGCGTACTGACGTTGGGCGACAATAGCCGGATTGGGATCCCTCCAGTCTACAGAGAGCCGATGAAGCCACATTTCAGCCTGCTGCAGGTGAGGCTGCTTCAGACTGGGATCAAAGCAGTGGACCTCACATCCTGCCCGTGCAAGAGAAACCTCCAGGGACCGATCATCCACACCCAACCTGCAGCCCATATGGCACAAGACAAACAGAGAATGTCAGAGATAAGGCTAGTACTGACGCCCACTACTCTCTTACAAGATGAAATATGTAAAGAGTGTTGAAAACTGTACCAAAGGCTGGACATATCTTATTTTCTTATTTTCTTTGATCATATAGTCTCCAATTTAAGTCCACATTTTGACTAGTTTAGATTCCAGTTTACTTAGCCAAAGTTCTTATATATTCGCTTGTTAATGTCTCTACCAAATTTCATGCTAATCCATCCAATAGTTTGTGAGGCCTCATAGGGGTTTTAGAGGAAAAGTCAGGGCAAAGTCAAAGTGATTAGAGCTCATCCTCTGGGGATCGTGAATGTCTGTACAAATGGTAATGGCAATCCATCAAGGAGATGTAGGTATATTTCACTGGATGGCGCTACATAAAAAGTCAGTGAACATCAAAGTGAATTAATGTCTTCCTCTGGGCACATGAATAATGAAAGATCTTCACCATATTTTATGACAATCCATCCACTATTTATTGAGAAAATCTGAGTTTGGATCAAAATGGTTGATTGACCGAAAGCGTGACATTGCCATCCACTTAGCCACATCCCTAGATTGCCTCAGAAAAGGGATATTTAGGGAATCTAAGTTTTGGTACTGGTGAGGAAAACTCAAATGTATCACCACATGCATTGACATTTTTTAACACAATACCCAGACCTGGACAGAGAGGGATGGATGCAGCTTTATAACTTCAATACATCTTTACCACATTCAGTCTGAGACATTGCTACAGCTTCTAATAAGATCTGCTGGATTTTACAGTATGGGAGTGGGTCAGATTTCACAGGAAATCTAATAAATGACATGTCAACTCAAAATAAATCCATCCATCTTCCCGTCAGGCTAACACCTGATAGTACCAAGGGCAATTGCTTATAAGTACAAAACAGAACGAGTGCTTCCCGTTTTATTCCAGTGCAAACTGAGCTAAAACTTTAATTCTGACACTTGTCTGCAGAATAAAACGTTTGATCAGAGACCGAAGGATCTTTTTTGTGACTTGAAGTGGTCTGAGAAACATCAGCACAATGGAGGATCACCAATTTCTTATAATAGAATTCCTCACTGAGACAGATATACAGACACACTACATATCAAACACCACATAGTCACTGTGATCCTGACCTGCCCACTTAAAAGCCAAAAAATCAATAACAAAAAACCAAGAGCTGAATAGAAGATTTTTTGCCAGAAGGTACTTTCTCTCTTGTTTCATGTTACTCTTTTGCTCTCTTTTACCTTTACTTCCCCAGTCTTCTGCTTCTCCATTATGAAATATGATGCTTAGCTTAAGTAGAGAGACACATTTCCTTGTATTTGTCTCTTTTTTATGCTTCTCCCTCACATTCCCCCTCCTCCCCTCACTGTTGTTCTCTTCATATCCCACCCCTCCCTTCTCTAATTCTGCAATTTTCTGCTTTTCTTCCTTTCTCAGTCTCTGTCTCTGCATTCCCTTGTGTCTAGTTTGTGCTGCGGCTGTATTCTGTAATTGCAGCAGGGGGAGTACATTTCATAGCACACATCTTTTTTACAGATGAGTCACAGGGTCCCCGAATGCATCCCACTAGGAGGGAGATGAGACATGAGCATATAAGAGAGATTGAGATGCAGCTAGACGTCTCTTTTTACCACACTAAATATCTCAAATATGTCACTGAGGGTTTTCCAGTCTCTGGTGCAGGGCTTCAGCCAGGAATCACTGCAGTGACACTTGGGGTGTTCATTTAGAGGCTCTTCTGAATGAACATGCTGATAAAGGAACTAGCTGTATTATCCTCTCTCATGAGACTACTGAGAGCAGGAGCAGTAACACTCTGTTGACTATATTGTCACGGCAACCAGATGGGAAGACGTGATGGTGTGTGATGGGTCACAAACACCTAGTGGATTGTAAATCTGATAGACAGACCCTTTAGGATGTCTGTCCTCGCTCCGAACTATTATGTCAACAGACTGTCTGGATGTTGTGAAGCTCAGAAGCGAGGCTGGTAAACAAACGCTGGGTGGGAAACTACGTGCTGTCTGCTAGGCTCTTTCCCTTTCAAAATTCCCTTTTCTACCCTTAAACCTTTGCTGCCACATCTTCTCTTATTTTTATTCCCTTTGTTTCAAATGTCAGGTGCTTCAAAACATTTTTCATACCTCTATCCTCACTCTTTCTTTCTACTCTGCACCTATTCCCCTTCCTTCATCACACATTGCAGCAGATTAACATATGCATGATCAATGAGTGATGAGGTCCCAGGTATTTTTAATTCCCTTGCTGTGCTTTAGCCTATATAAGTGCTCTAAATTTGCTGCTGCATAGCCTGCAGTCTGCAAATAAAGTTGTGAGTGAGTGGAGGGAACAAAAGTCTTTCTGCGCTTCTTGGGTAAGTTCAAGATAAGGCTGAATGGTAGTTCAGCGAGAGATGACGTTCATAAAAAAGGTGTGGAGTGTGACTTTGCTAGACTATCGTCTGCCACCATGTTCCTTTGGGGCGAAAAATGAAGCTGTGGTTAGTTGAAGTAATTTAGTTTGCTACTTCAATGATATCTGAGAGCGGAACAAAGGAGAAAGACCCCAATTGGCCCCTATGTACATTTTACTTACGTAAAAGGAAAACCACAGGTGTAATTAATAACATTAATCATGGCTCAGTCACATTCAGTGCCCCGGTAAGCCGTTCCAGTGAGTCAGCATGCATAATAGGCCATTTTCACCTGAGACATTTTGACTTGTCATAGTTGGAAAAGCACTAATGTCACTAATAATATTATCAATGGCTTCGTTCTTTTCAAGTGTCCCAGTAAGACATCAGTCCCCAGTGTGACGGTGAGCCTGAAACTGAAGCAGCTAAATGGAATTCAGCCATCATTAATTTTACTTATACATCTATGCCTTTCTTACTGTGACAAATCAAAATGTCTTTTTAGAACATCCTAAAACATAAATTATGTTTTTATTTTGTGTAAAAAGTTGTGCATACGGTCTACTGCGTAGGGTATTTTTTTTTACACTGTTGCTAATTAGATGAATATTTCTCAAACTTTTTACACTTCCTTAGAAAATATTAGGTTTTCAAAGTACCACCATTATGACCAACATTAAAATACAGTAGTGTAAGCCAACCCTATTATTTGTTTTTGTCTTTTGTTGAATGTGAACAGAACAGAGTTAATTGGGTGGCAATGGGGTACTCCTGGTCCTCCCCTCTCGTAATTGTTGGTAACGTACCATAGTTTGAGAACCAGTGATTTGGATGGGTTTTTTTTTTCTTGCATGTAAGCATGTGTTATTTGCATACGCCTGTAGTGCTGTTTTGAAAGCTACAGGAAATGCAATAGCCTTTGCTTCACATATATAAGCATACACCTACGCTTAACTCAATTACTGAAAGAATGTAATTATAAGAGTGAAGACGATAACATCCTCCCTCACTGAACAGAAGATAGAGAAGGGCTCTTCGGTGAAAGAACAAAGGTGCAGCGACAGGAGCCAGTAGCTATGCTCTGAATATTCCTGTTGCTGTATAGCTGCTCATACTTTTGTTAAAGTGCAGCAAATGAGTGAATTCAATGCCTGTTTTGATTGGTCTGCATGTATGCTGTATTTTTTTATTTTATTGTAATGGATGATTCAACCACTCAGACAATCTTTGATTACAGTAAGCATCTGCACTGTTACTGCACGAGGAGAAAAATACTGTATGATCAAAAAGACGGACTAAGAGACTGAAATCAGTATGAGGGGAGGAAGATGGTGGAGGATGAGAGAGGTAGGTTTGAGTACGAGAGGTGAAAGGTGGATCATTGATCTTTCATGTGGAAAAACATCCTGCAAATCCCTCCACTCCCCCTGTCCACCACCATGTGACAGACCAATCAGAGGACAGCTGCTCATCCTGCCCAGGCACATCCGTCCACGGCTCGTTAAACAGCATGCAAATGAGACATATCAACCGTGCACACACGGACAAAAATATTTGTGTGTGCTTACTGAGTAATGCGCTGAATTCAATAGTGCACACACATACATGCACACACGCACACACATGCACACTTAATAGTATTTGATGTTTCTTTTAAAGTCAGTGTTATGTGCAGTAGTGGATTGTGGTTCATGGTTTTGCAGATTTCCTGTACAGCCAAGCAGAAGTCTCCTGAGAAAGGGATACTCAGCATACCTGGCATGAATTCAAGAGTATGGCCAAGAAATGTATGTCTCTCTCTGTGTGTGTGTGTATGTATGTGTATGTACTTTGAATCTAGGTCAGATAGGGGACACTGAAAGGAGAAGAGGATCACTTGTTGTATCCAGAAAAGTGGAATTTCAGAGACTAGTTTGACTTGATTAACTGTCGTAATGGACTCTCAGGACTTTTCTGTAGTTACTCATGAAATTTCTGTTTTTCAGAATATCATTTTCTAGGTCGACTCACTGTTATTGCATTAACCAGAGTTGAGGGGCGACTTAGCGTAAATTGAATTCATTCCAGAGGTCTTAAGGGATCAGTTAGATAGAAGAAAAAATGGTAATGTAGCTTTTGAAAAATCTGAGCTGTGAGTCACATTTTCCCAAGCTGAATATTCAGGTCAAATGTTAAAATGTTTGCATAAATCACCGGGAGGACACATAATAATATTCCTTTGGTGCATCTCCATGTAGCTTGTCTGCATGAGTGACTTCCCATCAGTCAACCAGAGGATATCAGATATGTTCTCCTCCAATCTCTCCGTTTGACCCCTGATCCCTTCTCCACAGAGAGGCAGGAAGCCAGAAATGGCAGTAACCCCACTCGTCCCCCCTTCCCTCATGCATCAGTATCTGATGCCCGCACACCTGTGCTGTCTCTCAACAGTCAAATTAATAAGATCCCTCTCTCCTGCACGAAAATCCCTCCAGACCTCTGCAGCACCTCAGCACAGCGGAGGCCCAGCAGGGCATAAACCCGGCCAAGCTGATCCACAACACAAAGCCTACTGGGAGTGATTGACTCTCCAATCTTAAGAAGGTCAAATACCTTGGTGGCCTGCATGACTCGATTCAAGATTACTTGCCACTCAAGGAAAGGAAACAGAGGTGGAGTGGATGGGACGTTCCAGGTGGATGCTGGAGGTACAGTTAAGGCAGATGGAGGATTATCTTTACTCTTATTACAGTGTTACTCAACAAATTAAAAAGAAATGTGTCCTGAATACACAAAGAAGAAGAAACCTAGCTACCTGGCACAAAAACGCCAGCTGAATATTTCAACTTTGTTAGAGGGAGACTGAATAAATATAGGCTCTGTGACCAATTAGTCATTGAAATGGAAAGACATAAACAGACAAGGCTAACAGGGGACATGGAGACAGAGATTCTTCTCCTCCTCTATTGTGTAGAAAATAGGCCTTATTCTTTGATAAAATAGTCAGAGAAAAACCTGAATTTTTCCTCTTAGGAAAAAATCGAAATTGTCATGGGTGAAGCGAGCAACAGCAGCAATTATGACTAGATATATCACAGCCTGTCACAGAACTAGATGCTCTGAATAACTGTCTCATCTGCAGATAACTCACTGCCTGTCTGAAAATTAATGTGAACAATCCTGTTGCTCTACAGATGCTGTAGATGACAGCTTGTCTCAAAGCTAGTGTACAGACTGTAGTTTGTGAGTAGATTTGTATTAGAATAAAAGTTAACGCTTTATATGTAGTGATGATGGTAAAGATTTGAGTTAGGGAATTAATGCATTCAGTAGAAGGTGTAAGTGAGTGTTTGTCTGTACGTACCCAAAAGAGTAAACCCTGCAGTGTTTGCTTCGTATTCTGTGGGCCAGGCTGTACTTAGGGTCCAGACACGCAGCCCAGGCACCTTCGACCCCCTGCTGAGCAGCTTGCTCGCCAGTCAATGGTTCACACGACACCTGTACACATAAAAACAGTCACTTCAATTTATGGAGGATATTGAGCCACGTATGAGTCATTTACTGCAAGATTTCTAACTGCAGGCACGAACAGGACAGCAGAGTTTGTATTCTTGAGCTTTAGATTATTAGAATTTCGCTCTGGATATTACTCATTACTTTTTACTCATTTCGTAATTCAAGTTACTAGTTACTGGGGAGTGTCAGGGAGTTTTAACAATCACACCAGCAGTTCCAAGTCAAGATGTAGCTTGGCTGAGACTGTGTGAACTGACCTGATGTGGTGAACATATTTTTCTCAAACTATCAAACAGAAATGCTATAAATCTCTGGAAACGGCTACTGAATTTGACCCTGGCCTAGTGTGTGTTTGGGCCTCAGTTTTGAACTACCATATGCATGCAATTCATCATGATGCACAGCTGGGGCTGATGCATCAGCAGTACTGCCAAGTCTCTAAACAGTGAGAGTGAGAGAACAGGTGAATGCAAGAAAGACTTTTTTTTTTAAAAGGAAAATGTAAAGAAGTAGTCTTTCCTCATGTACTTTATAAGCTGGAAAAAACACATGTTCATTGTCAGGGTTTGTTTCAATTCAGTAACTGAACTCTGGGAGGTCCTGTATATATATACATAT
This sequence comes from Morone saxatilis, assembly GCF_004916995.1. Lineage (NCBI taxonomy): Eukaryota > Metazoa > Chordata > Actinopteri > Moronidae > Morone > Morone saxatilis. The sequence goes on along the minus strand of NW_023340246.1, from coordinate 18,052,539 downwards.
GCTGTATATATATCCTTGTGTAAACTTTAAGAAGAAGATAAAACTGGCTAACATTGCTTAAACAGTTCTAATATATATAAATAGTTTACATACATACAGTTAACACGTGGATACATGTCAGCTTGTTGGTTTTGCGCGGTACATGTGCAGTTTAAAAGACTAAGCTTCAGAGCATGAGCTGCAGCTCAAATGTTTGCTGTCTGGTTTCTTTAAGCTCCGTCTGCTGCAGAGATTCAGTTTGCAGAGGAAGGAACAATATTGGCTCAGACATGATGCAAAACATAAATCTGTGGCTCTACTGTACTCCATTCAAGTGTAAACAAGATAGCATGTGTGTGTGAATGTGTGTGTGTTCTTGTATTGTGTATTATCTCGTCCAAAACTTACAGCTCACAGTGTTCGCTCAGGTTACTTGAAATGAAGGAGGAGCAAAATGTTTTGCAGCTATGAGAATGTGAAATAAAAGCAGTGAAGAATGGAGAAATGATGGGTGCTTTCAAAAAGTATTCTGTTGTCAGGCAACAATGAGCACTGTATCCCAGCCTCTTATACAATCACATCTTTTGTTTACTTGACCTTTAAAACTATTCATTATGCATGTTTTCATTCTCAGACCAACAACAGAGTTACCTTTTGAATTGAGTTTGATTTTTTTTTTTTACAGCATCAAAAGAACCTCTTCGGTATGGTTTCCTTGCTGTGGCCTTTCCATTCAATGCCACTTGCAATGTAGTCCAGACGTTCTTCCCCCCAGCAACGCTTTCTAGCTCCTTCTCGGCCAATTCATGTGGGGTGTTTGTCCGGCCCCTTACCTGGGACCAATTTGCACTGGGCAATTCCTACCAGCAGTTTTTGCCCCTGACAACACAGCTCCCAGGGTCACAGGGATGCACTTAACCCTCCACCATGATCTGGTTATTCTCAGAGGGCCATTTGAGTAGACCTCTCGCTCTAATCAGAACAGCCAGTGACAGGTCTGGCAGGAAGGGAGTACAGAGTCACTGGATGAAGTGGAAATAATAGGTTACCTGGTGTGTCTTTCTTACAAAGAGCCCAAGAAGTGTATTGTACATGTGGGTGGCGCAATAATCTATTTAAATAAATCTGGATCACGCTCCGCTGTGCCAGTCATTGTTAATGTGTTCCAGCTGCTAGCATTCATCAGCACACAATGCACAGTGTGCAATGAAATGCAAAATCACTCTTGATTATTTTGCCACTTCACATCTGCAGACTTATTGGTGGCATTGAACTGCTGACTGCTGAACACTAATGTACTGAATACAGAGCTGTAACAATCGACCCTTTCAGGTTACATTTTCATTGTGCATGCATTTTAATTATGGGTATGATTACTTATTGTTGTTAAGGCTAATCAGAAAAAATTATCCTACAGTAAGTTTCATGCTGTTGTACTTTTATAGAAACACTTCCTCTTATGTTTGTGTGTGCTGGTGCATACATGCATGCAAGACACACTGACTGCTACTGATTGGACAGTTGTGTCGCAGGCCATCTCTCTGAGTAACAGCTCCACCAGGCACTGTGTCAGTCAGCATTACAGCTGAGGATGCTGCTACACGCTCTCCAATTCCCTCCACCCTCGCCTGTCACTGTGCATGATGGACAGCTTCCCACAAACTCACACTTACACACACACACACGCTCATACAATCTCTTCCTCTCTGTTCTTGTCCTTGTCTCTTACTTTCACACATACAAATACTCACAAGTGGCTGCACAAACATGTACACACACACACACATCCCGGGGCTAATTCATTATGGGCTGAATGTCTGCTTTGTGAAAGATATTGAACGAGTGCTTAGTCATTTGGAGTGGGGTACTCTGTGTTCTCACTATATTGTGTGAGGGAAAAAGATAAGTTGCTGATTTATTCCAGAGCCAATTTCATTACAATACAAAACACAGCACATGTAATCCAAAAAATGTCCTTGTATCTCTTGGATAGTGAAAATGAAACTGGGTCCTAGCGTTACCTTCACAATGGGGACAAGGTTACAGAATTTCAGGCTTTCTCAAGTCCCTTGATATTCCTCAAATTATGATTCTGAACATCTTAATCGATTTGTAGTAATTTAATACTGACATAAACCAACAAACACACCACAACATCTCATTGATTAAGTATGAATAGAGGAGCTGTGAGTTCCATCTGTATGGTAATCAATAGAGTAATGAATTATGTGTGTGCTGTCGAGCAAGACAAATAATGTCTGGCTGAGCTGAATGTGAACGAGGTGTCAGTGTAGCTCCATCGTGGGCCTGATAGATACAGGCTAGCTCAGATATACATAACAAAGACCTGTCAAAATAATGCACTTTCTGGCCTTCAATAGCGACAACTACTCCAATTATCTATCTGCAAACTACAGTCCTAATGCTACAGTTATGCTTCTGGTTACAGTGTTAAGTTAACTGGATTCATAGTTCTTGTTTATAGACAATATGTTTTGTACCCAGTGAAGAGATGTTCAGATTCTCTTCACATAAAATCAGCAAATTAAACTATGCCAGTAAACCAACAATCCTGTTTTCTGTTTCACACTTTCATGTAACTGTTGCATCTTTATATGTGCTTTAAACCAACTAACCAAATAAAAAAGAGAGTGACGCTCTATATTTTACTATTGTTCTTAATTTTACTAATGCATTCCATGATTATATGGTATTGCGATGTGGCCGTACTTTAAAAATACTCATTAAAAATGCCTAAATTACAATAAGGAAGTATTATTAGCAAAATGTACCAGAAGCATTAAAAGTAACCTTGGGATCTAAGAATTGAATTGCCAATGACTTCTTCACTGTAATTGTTGTGTACACGACAATAAAAGAACTTGAACTTGGTGGAGGTATATAACTGTTTTATATACTGTTATATGCTGGCCTACCTATAGCTGTCAAATAAATAGAGGAGTGCAATATTTTTCATTGAATTATAATGGAGTAGAAATTAAAAAATACAATCCCTTACAAATACATGAAATAAAATAAATAAATCTAGTTTTATACGACCGACCGGAACTTACTTTAAATACCAGTAAGAAGTCAATCAATGATTACTCACTTGTGGTGTTGTGATGTAGTTCAGGAACCTTTTAGCTTCATCCTCCAGAGAATGACTCTCACTGGCCCAGGGTTCCAAGTCTATATGCCACCGAGGAGTCTGCAAAGGAACACACACACACACACACACACACACACACGTAATCATTAAAACTGAAAAAAAGAAAATAACATAAAATCTGACAATTTGCTAACATCAAAGTAGGTCACTCAAAAGAAATCCAGTGCAAGGACAACAACAAAGCGAGCTTTATTCTTTCAGGTATTATAACCCACTTGTGTATAGCCACTGATGGAAATGGAACTAGGTCACCATGTGCTCGGTGGAAGATTTTTTTCCACCTGTGTGTAAGTGACAAATAAACTCCTAAAGTTAATTTCCATTGTTATTTTAGTAAAATGGGGACTGCTATCTATTCCTGTGCATACAAAATCTACTGTAGAAAGTCCAGCTGTGTCTGACAGCAGAAAAATAAAACTTCAGACTTCACCATCAGCTGGCAGCAGCAGCTCAGTGCTGCTGTGTGATCACATTCCTGAAACCTGGCAGAGCTCTGTTTTATAGCCTGCTTCATTTCTAAAGGAATGTGTCTGTTTATGATTAGAGGAAAGGCAAGTGAACGGGAGAGAAAAGAAAAAAAAGAGGGACGGAGCAGCGATGATGCATTTGCTGCTTGCACAATCATTTATTGGGTCAAACACCATGGCCAAGTGTTCATTAGCAGCCCTGGTATAAATTAGCTGGGGTGATTTCACGATAGAGCGCTTCCCTGCTCTGGACTCTCAAGCCTTCATCAGTGTGTTATGTGCGCTGCAGTTTATTTTCAGATTTTCCATGGATATGCACAGATGATTTTTGGCTCAGCTCACAAGATCATGTTTGGGTTTGTAGATGCTGTAGGCACATCTGGTGAACAATCTGTAAAGGGCACTATAGCGACATCAGGTCTGTTTTGGAAAATAACCTTGTTTTGGAATTCACCCCCATGTTTCCGTGCTTCTTTTTCTTCCTCTCTCTTATGCCCTCCAGTTTAACTTTGTAATTGCAGGCTCAACACAATGGGTTTCAGCTCAGACACTTTTACAATCACACTACTGATTTAAACAAAAGAGGTTTTGTGCATTTTGCCGTAAAACTGGAGGTTGTGGCCTTTTCCAGTTCAGATTGCGTGTAGGTCAACTCTCTCATATTTTTACAAGACAGTGGATTGTACACATTCACTCAACCACATACAAATACACACTAACACATACTTAAATACTGTATTATTCAATTTACTAATTCAGTGAACTTAATTAGCATGACAATGGAAAATCAGAGCTCTAAAAACATCATATAAACACCGACATGTAGACGTATAAGCCTTTAAATACATACATATGCACATACCCAGACACTTTTACACAATGTTTATGCACACATCCATCTGCACAACTTGTACAAATACACACATAGATTATCTACTAATGCACAAGCACACACAAACATAACAAACTCATGCATGTGCACATACACTCACAGTGCTCTGCTAACACATTATTGATGATAGCACCATGTGTGTCATTTCCTCCTTCACTGATGCTGATCCTGGACCTGCTAACACAGAGAATCAGCTGTCCCTTTAATGGCTGCAGAGCCATTAGATCCACGTAACACTATTCACTGTTTGGCGTTCAGCCTTTAATCGATTCGCAGTGTGTCAAAACATCTGAATGCTTGCCGTGTCTCAACTCCCTCCCTCCTCTCTCCCCAGCATGTCATCCCTCTGTTTCCCCTCTATTTTCTTTTCTCTCGTTCCTTCTCTGGCTCTAACGTTCTGCATCGCATTTCTCTTTCTGCCACTCTCTCTCTATTCGGCGTCTCAGTCCTCAGTTTAAAATAATTGCATCCGTGATGCATGATCAACGTAATTACCCTGCAGGACAAATAGGGTGATTGATGTGGACATGTGGGTTTCAGTCTATACCCATTGTTTTCTGCAGTTTGATTTTCCTGATTTGCCTCTCACATAAACACACACATATGCACACCCAGACCACTCATTCAACATGTCAGACCCAATAGAAGAGGACTATGTAGATAAAAAATAGTTCATTCTCAGGTAATGGAAACCCGATTCTTATTTCAGGTGATCATACACTAATGAAAACACACCTATGAATATTATATTCCATTTCTGCCAGTAGATCTTCCTAAATGCTACAAAGTGGAGCTTTAATTGACTGCATAGCCACCCAGCAGGGGACTCAATCAAAAAAAATGTAAGTTTATATCATCATCCTTAATGTGCTACAGGACTATACAGATATATCTGTATTTTTTATCAGAAAAAAAAAGAGTTTACTGGATCAGTATTAGATCTGTTATCATTCTTCAGATTTTTACCTCGGGCTACGGGTCCACAGGGGGATTTTGTTGTAATTCCTCCATACATTTTTTATTCAGATCTCATAGCATAAAACTCTCTTGCAAAGGCCAGAGAGAACAGAAAAACAATTCCAGTCAACATTGCTTCAAAAATTCTGTTGTGAGGTCAGGAGAGTTTTATAGCCACAGAAAGACTGCATGTCAGTCTGTTATTTTATGAGTAGACAAATAACATCTAAAACATCTTTCTGATTCCCCCAGACTCTCCAAGAGCTCTCTCTCTCTCACTCTGAATTGCCCTTTTCATCTCCTTACTGAGTCTTCCGTGCAAAACTTAGCTATTAGGCCCTATACAGCCTGATACAGGTTGGGACAGGACTACTGATCAGAGGGCAGATATCTGGGACAATGGACTCACTCGATGGTTGTAGCATATGAGGTGGGGTTAAATACAGGAAAAAAAATGTGGAGAAGGAAAGAACAGAGGGAGGGACAAATTTGTCAGTGGAGGAGGTGTGCATCCAAGGTTTAAGACTTCACAGGAAACCAGCATTGCCCAGGACTTTTCACACTGACTTGTACAACTCAAGTTTCCAATCCATGTTTGTTTTCCTCGCAGGCTGCAATTTTTCTCTTCTTGTGAAGTTATTTAGTTAAAAATAAATCCAACCTTTATCTAACAACATGATTTTTACTGCACATACTGAGATCCAAAATAGAGATTGTTTGTCTATGCGTGTATAATACATAACTATGAGCCCTTACTAACTGCTGAATCATCACAGAGTGGTGATGAGATTAGTGTTAAGCCCTGTGTTCAGTCAAGCAACAACAAGTCATCAGCACCTCGGGGACAGCAGAGGTAAGCAGTGTTAATAACAAACACACAGATCATCACTCACAACTGTCGAGCCTCAGCTGTTTAGACCTTAATCCCATGACATTAGAAACGACATCCTCGGCATCGGCATTTCAGGTAGTTGCCTTGATATAAATGGAACGATGGACCTTCTGTGTTTTTTAATGCCACATTAGTTTCTCCTATGCTTGGAACGGAACAGTGAGTAGAGGGTGTTGCACTACACACTAGATGCCACTAAATCCTCCACTCTGGTCCTTTAAGTGTGAATGCCGAGTGAAGTGAAAGTCAGTGGAAATTAAAGTGCCGAAAAGTGAGTCTCAGCTCAACTTAAAGCAATTAGGCAACACTATTCAAAGAAAATGCATGTGTACCCCTTGCTGAAAATGTGTAGTTTTGAGTTGTCAATTTAGATGTGAGCACCAAGTGAAGGTTCAATTAATACCTTCAAGCACTGAAAGAAGTTGAAATGTCAGTAAATTATGAATTGATCTTAATTTAGTTGATTCAAGTTAAATAAAATTAGTCAGTTAAAGTGTATAAACTGAAATGTGTTGGTGCAATGACACTGGGAAGAAAATGTATGTGTGCTTGCTTCTGAAAAATTGCAATTGAAACATCTGAAATAGTTGAAAGAGTAAAACAAGTTGAAGTAAAAGTTCAGCTAGAAGTGTTGGAAGAAGTTGAACACAGTTGAAGTGAAAGTAGTGAAAGGAGTTGAAGATTCAGTTGAAATGTAGGTGATCAGTTGAGCTGGAGGAGTCCATGAAAGTGGCAGTCCTGAAAGAAAACAGTGCCAGTTCAAGTGTATGAACTGAAGTGTTGGCTGTGTTGAAGTGGAGGTTGTGGTAGTTTTTTGGGGGGTTAAAATGTGACAATCTGAAAGACGTCAAAGTATCATTTGAAGTGTGTGATCACTGTAAGCAGTCAAACTCTCAGATAAAGAAAAAGAGATGATTAATTTAATTCATCTGGAGACAAAGTTAATAGAACAAATTTTCTCTCAGGGGTAAAAATTTAACTGAATTGGATTATATTAGTCTTTTATCATGATACATTCCTGCCTGTACTTATCACTTTATTTCTTAGGGATATAAAAGGGATGTTTTTTCAACATCCACGTCTATTTTTTGATCGCTCTGTTATAGGGCCTTTCTGCATGGCCTGCATGTCTTGATGGGGCTGGGTGTGTTAGTGGATCTGTGCCTCTCAGCTTGGTGTGAGAGAGGTGTGAGCAGCCAGGCCAAGCATGAATAATCCCTCGGGGAGAAGAGGATGGATGGGTGAACAAGAGATGACTGGATTAAACAAGAGAGGACTGTCTGCCAGAACAATGAAGGCAGATAAGAAGAAGGAAAGTGGGAGGGGGATTTGGACTTAAAATGGGACAAATACATAGGAAAATGGACCTGAAGGAAGAGTTACACACCAAGACTAAACAAACTCAATACATAATGATCGATAACAGTGTGGTCAGAGCATCTGAGAGGACATGGCACAATCAGTGCTCGGGTAAACAAATTGCCTCTCGTCTATCAAGTGTCACAGAGGAGCAAGCCACAGGTGAGCTGTGTCTGCCCATTTGAAAACCATAAGGTGACAGAAGGAGTACTGCCAAGTCAGCCCCGTCTGTTGGTAAAGTGCCATGATGGCTGAGTGTCAGACCTGCTGCTCATTTTTTGTGATTGCTCTCACCGGAGTCCAGATGCTTCAGAAAAATACCACCAAGCTGTGCAGTCAAGAGGTCAAGCTTTCAGTTCAACAGCGTGTGGAATATTTCTTTAACAGTATTGCATTGAAGTTAGGAATTGTTCTTTAATAGGCTATATTTTCTTGACGGCCTGGGTAAAAACTAAACAGTACCTCTGTGCCAAGGTCAAGGTCAAGACGAGTGGGCAGATAGTGGTTTAATGAAACAGCTGGTGCTGATTCCCATTAGCCTGCTTCTTATTTCTAGTAGTCATGCTCCAGAGGACTGTGTTAATAATAATAACTCAGGAAAAAGTGAAAACAAAACGCTGTCATTAAACGTAAGACACAAGCAAATTCCCAGTACTCTTTTATTTGCTTGAACAGCAACAAAACCAACTTAATACTTAGATAACTGTAATGACAGATGGGTGTACAATTATCAGAGAGTTATTACTTGATAAAGATAAACAACGGTGTTTTGGCTGAAAATTAGGATGGGATGGGATCATGGGAAACGAGATGTAACAACCATGTTGCAGCTGAATATGCTCACATGAAGACATTATTTGCTCATTATAATCTTATCATAATGTGATATGAAACAGATTGTGTGTATCATTAAGTGACATAATAACGGATGAATGGTATAATCTGTTGGATGTGGGGCTGAGATCACACACATTGCTACGAAACACAAACAACTGTCGATTCATTTAAAATCAATAATTAATAATAATAATTAATTAATTAATAAATAATTAATCTTGCATTCATTTCTCTTTACCTCCCACTGTTTCTCTATTATTATCATTTGAGAGGTGTTTAAGGTTCAAATTATCATCAAACATTATTGTTGTCATGGTAGCCAATCCCAGTTTTGCCAGGTAGTGGTGATGTTTACTCAAGTTATTCAAGTGAGATACGATGACAGCAAAAGACAAGATTAGGTTTTAATGTAAATGAACACTATGTGGACGTTGACTGAAAGTTTAATGAGATTATACATGAGATAATGATATGTGGAGTAGAACAAAAATGTGTTTACAGGTCAAATTATTTTTTGTTGTTAAAGTTTTGAATAGTGTAGGTTTTGTCCTTTTCTTTGTTTAGTCTTGTAGGCTATCACTCATCACTCATGCTTACTTAAAGTAAACAACCCGCTGATGCTTCTTATAGAAAAGTAAACTGTGTTACTGTATTGTAAACTGTATTACTTCCTGTGCATCAGAGGACATTTCAGTGCATATTATCTGTGAAAGATTTAATAAGATACCCACTGCTGTTAACCAGTAGTTTGAGTTCAGCCCACTAAAAAACTCTTGAAAAGAGTTTTAGTTTTCTTACCATGGACCCTTAAACGACATAAAGGTTAGTCTATATTTTTCTTAGCGTCAGCAAATTAGATGCAAAGACCAAAGAGAAGAATGTCTTTTTCTGTCTCCCAATACATTCCAATTTCCCTACTCTGTCAGTCACAAGGCCATTCGTTTCTACTGAAAATGCTCATGAACAAAAAAAGGACTGTACTGTAGCACTGTAGTTTTTAACCAAAAATTAGTCGAACAGGAATAAATAATACATTTGTTTGGGACTATTTTCAACTGTGGACTGATACACGCTGGTACACTATTGAGTACTAACGGCAGCAGAATGGTATCGACTCAAATAAACAACAGTACCCATGTTCATCATAATGAAGGAACATGTTACCAACTGTAAAGGTGTGGCTAATTAATGTGCTTTTAATGAACAACAAAGGAGCTTTATTAAGCTGTATCAGGCTTTGGCAACAGAAACAATACTTGTTAGTAGAATCAATTCATTATTGGTTTTGGTCTTTTGATGGGATAAAAAATATAGAATATCATCATTCTCATCCTATAAGAACGCTGTATACAAAATCTGGGTATTTAGAACAGCAAAAGTGGACGCTATTATAGCTGTATGTTTAATGCATATTGTGTTATATCAGTTGTTGTTAGACCAATCAGTGCCAAACACTGAGAATGATTTTAATGAGAGCAAAATAAAAAAGTATATTTTCGGACAACTGATACTTACAGCATGATATGATACAGGATAATCACAAAGAATCAGCCACTAAACTCTATTGTTCTGACTAATCTGGGAGATGGGCAGACTAGCAGTCAGACCAGACCCAGCTGTCTCCACTTCCTGCAGTGTCATCTCTGGTCTTCTGGCAGGCCTGGCTTACCGGCCAATCCCAGCTCACTGCCAGGGTACAGTGAGAGACAGTGAGAGTATAACAGAATTAAAGCGGAGGATTACGCTGATCTTTTTTAATAAAGGCAGTAATCTCAGAAGAGTTTAGCCTCAGTCTCAAAGGCAGAGTGATGCTGTGAAAGAAGCCTGTGGAGGAGTGGAGAGATTCATGAGCAGGGGGGTGGAAATGAAGTGTTTGTGTCTGTGTGAGGAGGAGAAAGACAGAGAAATTGGAGGTTGAGGCACAGATGGTGTAGATGGAGGATAAAAAGATTGTTCTCCTCTCTGTACTATTTTTCCTTCGTAGGAGAACTCTACCAAACCCAAATCTGGTGTGCATTTAGTGTAAGGATGAGACCGTATGAATGTGTGTGTGTGTGTGT
>NW_023340246.1:18041350-18041865 GCF_004916995.1 Morone saxatilis | reverse complement strand
GTGTGTAAGAGAGAGAGAGAGAAATTGGAAAATGACTGAAACGATACTAGATATGTTTATTGTGCATTGGTGGAGTTGAATTAACCTCTGGATATTATCTGACAGTGAGGCTTTACATTCATGCTCTGCACACTGTGTTGTATTACAGCGCACGTGCACACACACACTTACACTTCATTCTACAGAGTACTTGGCAGTACCACTATCTGCCCTAGTGCCGTGAATCAAAGCTGATGGAAGACCAGTGCATGCCTGTTCTCACTCAGCAATTTGTGCGATCGCCTACACAGCAGCCTCATTCTGTGTCCATCTAGCTTAAATCATAGCTGATCTGTGAGCAGTTCTTGCCAGTGCAAAGTTGCATTTTTTTTGCATTTCTACAACCATCCATAATATATTGGGCTGAACCCAGAGAACCACATCAGTCCTTGCTGCCTTTAAAGGAGCTGCATGGCATATTTTATTATATATGTATTATCAGTGATATCGTTTCTGGAGAAGTGGGTATACTCTTA
>NW_023340246.1:17972089-18041287 GCF_004916995.1 Morone saxatilis | reverse complement strand
GGCCAGTATTTGCACATTGTCACTTAACTTCTGCTGCTTGACTTGAGGGAGTAAGGATAATTTTCATTCATCAGATTAACATTAGCCAAAGAAAAGGTGCAGATTTTGCAATAATCAATACTGGCCCCCAGACAGGCAAGCCTACATAATTTTGAGTGAAATACTCCTTATTCCTTACTTCATCAACCCACGAAAATTTGACAACCATGTTATGCTTTCACCATAGGAAGAAAATGCAACTTGCAAAAAACTACTAAATGATGCACATTAGAGGGGATTTAGAAGTGGGTATACCCAAATATAGTGATAGTAGTGTGAAAATAAGTAGGTATACTCCGTAAACCTGCATATACCCTGCACTACACGACTGTATATTATACTCATATATTTCACATGTGCATCATTTTATATCTTAGATTCTCATTTTTAATTGCGTGATTTTCCTTTTATATATACTTTTTGAGCATTGTCTGAGGGAGTCATTGCCAATGACACATTCACTGTCATTGCTGTGGCAGTATACATATGGCAATACAAGTTCTTGAACTTGAAGATAAATGACAGACACTTTAAGACTTGAGTGACATATAAATTCATCAGATAATGGTGGCATAAAGGGACAAGATCGATTCTTTAAACCCTTCAGAAAACTGACAAATTAAAAAAATAAATGCTAAGCAATCAGTGCTGCTCCATTCAATGGAACAAATTAGAGAGCTTCTAACTCTCAAGCTGTTCTAACTGCTGCCCATTTCCAGCACTGTCTTTGGATTGAATGGAAAGGGTAAACAAAGACAGCCATCGGTGCACTCCACAGCAATAATGTGAAAGACATATAATAGTATGGCTATGCAGATAGCTGTCATTTAAAACAAGGTATTACAAGTACATGGGATTCATGTAGCTGACAGAACCACAATAACATACATATCTGTGTAGCTTTGCTGTAAACATGATTGTATACAAAGCCACAGTGGGACATTGCAGTCGTTAATAGCTTTGTAACATACCAAATATAACTCACTGCTGTGTGTAGTTTTAAAAAGAAAGGCATCTGTGTGTGGCTTGGTTTGATAGATTTCCATCAGTTACGTGTGGTTTCCGTTTAACCACTAACAGCTGCTTTTATCAGAAAATATATAATCTTTCTCGCTCTTTCACATACATGTATGAGCTTATACAAACCCGCACACAGTTTAAAGTGTGTTCTCTGGAGTCCTTTGAGTTGTCATGGCACATGCCATCAACTTAAATCTCTGTAGAATTGGCTGTTACCTTGGAAACACAGTCACCTTCCAGTTGCATTGTGGTAACGTCACTCACGGACACGTACAGATGTTCCCGTTCATCACAACATGGACTGAAATGGTCGTGCAGAAGATGCAACTCAGATAAAAGGTGATCAGTGTGAAACGTATAATCACATCCTGTTTGAATCGGGCCGTCTTTTCTTGGCCAGCATCTCAAGAGACAGATGGGGTCTTATTGTTAGCAGGCTTGCACTTAAACTGTGTGCGTGTGTGTGTGTGGGTGTGTGAGTCTATCCATGCAAGTGTGCGCCTGTCTTCCTGGACAACATCCCAGTTATGAGATCTGTGTTTGATGCCTACTTGGGAAGAGCAGAGGGAGCACGCTGAGCACCATATGACATTTACCTCCTGAGATGGAGCTGGAAAAACAGAGAGAGTGACAGCAAGATTGTCGAAGACAGGTGGTAATTTTCTCTCTTTCGCTCATCATGTTACTCTTTGTTTAACACATAAAAGATTACTGAATATGAAAATTTAAAGAAATTGTAAGAGAAGGCAATGGTGATAATTGTATCATAGCATAATTGATAGTGTTCATGGTTGTTTTGTGAGATTAATATCAGTAGTTTCTCACTCAGCCTGTGTTTGTGTTTCTAATTTCATCTCCCTACTCTGTGCCTTCCTCTCCATATGTTTTCCATTCTCATTATCACTCAGTGTCAGCTATCAAATAAATATGCAGATATAGAGCGAGAGTGAGAGAGAGGGAGAGGCAGAAATATTCTTTCCAAACAGGGTTTTAAACAAGGCTTAGAGCAACAAGCTCTTTAAACGATTGTTCTTGAGGTTCACTGGCACTCTGTTGCTTTTGGGGCTAAGTGGCGTCTGTTGTCTTTGTAACCAGACACACACACACGTCAAATGCTACTCAAATGGGTTTCTGCTATATAAACAAACCTTAGGCTTTTTGGTGACACACAAAATGCCATTTGCTAGAAGCAGGTATTCATGGTCAGTGTGCACGGATGAGGCAGCGTAGGTGCGTGGCAAAGATGGGAGCAAGGGCGTCCCATTTCAGAGGTCAATGCACTCATTCATATCAGCTGGGAGGGAGGTTGAGAACTCTCTGGAATGTTCCAGACAAGGCGTCCATGTCTGAGGGGAGTATTGTGCGATGGAGACTCTGGACTTGACAGTTTGACACCAACTTTTTCCCCTCCAGTTGGAGTCTTTGTCTGATACCAGTGAGCGCGTACAACAGACCCACTGTTTATTCAGTCAATAACATAAAGTGCATTAAGTTTTTCCATCTGCAACATATGGTTCTGATCATGTTGTTTGAGGCAGGATTTGTATGGATCCTGAATTTCCCCATGGGGGAAATCTATTTAAAGTTGGGATCACAAGCTTTCAGGAAGACCTTTTTTTTCAGCCAAATTCCACAACAAAAGTTTTAAAGAGTTTGATTCGGGATCCATAATATTCTGACTCATGACCCAATAAAAGTAGTAATATTTTCTCAGCTACAGATACACTCTCAGCTGTTTCTCATGTTTAATAGTTTGTAAACCAGTTCTCTTGGCAATTAAATAGTCATGTTCCTGTAGACTTCTGCAAAGAGGGGGTGATTGATTATCTGAAAGGTCTCTTTGTGCTTCTCCCCCCCCCCCATAACTTGGCAAAGATTCCAGGCTGACCTGTTTTCTTTGGTTGGACTTGGTCATGGTTGGACTAATCTCACATTGAGCAAGCGAGGCTGTGTGCCTATGTCGTGCTGTTTACTTCTCAAGGGTGGTTGGCGTGTGCATAAGGAGATGCGATGTCACTGCAGTTATATGATCCAAAAATATTGTAAATCAAAGGGGTTGTATGTCTAAACATATTTATTTCTCCACTCTGATTAAATTTGCCTAGAGTTATTACACCTTACTGTGTACATGTAAGCTGCTTCCAAGGTTCCTGTGAGCCTAAAGTAAAAGCTGATTATTTTGCTCTTGTTGTTGCTTACCAAATAACACTAACAAATACTTTTGCAGGTTTTGCACTTCATGTGGCAACTACAGACTACCTTAAAGCAATACTTATAAAATAACCTTGTTTGTTTTCTTGAGTCAGATGAGAATATCAATACTCTCATATATGTCTGTTAAATATGAAGCTAGAATTGAACTCTCAGCAATAAAGTGAATAAGTGTATTTCTATCCTTTAATCCTTAAGCTTTGAAGGAATATTTTGCACCATGTCAGATGTACATGTTGAAAACTAGCTGCTGCAACCTTTTTATCTATATTTACATTTCAGTTTTACCTCTGGCACCCTAGCTTTACATTTACATTTTTGGCAATTCAGTGATTCAACAAGCTTCTCTGACAAGATAAGCACTGCTGACTATATGGTGAATTAAAACACATGTTTTTGCTTAAACAAATATCACTTCAAAAGGCCATGAAGACTGCTTTTGTAGAATCAGTCAATGTAAGTGTTATATATCACTGCACTAGGTACTGTTTTCAATGGATTAAATTTTTAGCACAAGAACAGGGAGTGGAGTTTATGACCCAGGTGAAATGTCAGCTTCCCAGCCGCTGATTTCTTGTGACTCCCTGGTTCCCCAGATGCCCCAGCTGGAGGTTAAAGATGCCTGAGAACTGACTCCAGTCACACCTTTGGGATTATAGAAGTCAACCCCTCTCATTCTTCTGGAACAGCCTCTCCCTCTTTCTCCCTCTCCCTCTGTTGAGCCGAACTCTTTCAGCTTCAAGACATGACCAAGGTCACCGGGTTTCTGCATTAGAAATTCCACTGGGGGCCCAAAAGTGGCTGGCAGTGGTTGACGCAGACAGCACAAAGTGGCCTTTTCTGATCTCGCTTTATCCCAACACTGAACTAATCAACGTTTGGGAGCAAAGTATTAATTTGGAATCACACTGATGATTATTTGAACAAAGGTAATTACTTCATTAATACTTGCCTTGTGGATAAATTAACTTAGGTCCCATCTGATTAAAAAAAATTATTTGAATTTAAGTGCAGGCTGCTCTGGCTTATTGGTGGTTTTCGGTGGAATTAATTAACATAATCGAAAATATATTGTGTTTTATCCAAACAAAGTCAATTAGCTTCAACTCAGAAGGCTTTACAGTGTTTATTTAATTTCCCTCTACTAGATTCTTTTCATTTTTCTTTGACTAGGCTGTTGGTGAACAAATAGAAATATTTAGTTTGTGTTTCTGACGATCTATCAATGTTGCCAACATCAAAAAGGAATTTTCTACTAATGGTGGCTATCTCTCACTGTATGAATGCAAAAACGAGATAAAAAGATCAGTTATTGCATGGGGTTGCACAGTTTACCTTTCAGTCATCTCCACCTCACTGGATGATCATTTCAGCAGGCTGTCTTAGTGTTTCATGATATAAAATCTTCTAAAACTAGGAGGCCTGTCTGTAAGGATGCATGGTTCCACTTTGCCGCTCTGTTGTGATCTATGAGCTGCCTGCCTGCCCAGGCTTTGAGGTTGAGTGTGTATGACATGTGAGTGGCAGCCGGCCTATTTGGGAGAAATCTCTGAGTGACGCTGGGACAGAATTCCTGTAGAGAAGCTCTGCACCGCTCACACTCACAGTACCTTCACTGTGAAATGGGAAGCTGCGGAGAGCAGGAATAATTGATAAGATGGCTATGGAGTGAAATGGCTATATACAGTTTGTAGCAGTTTAGCATTCATAATTTATTTCTACATTAATTTGGAGATGTTTGTGCTTGGTTTCTGTCAATGTTAGGGAGGAGTGACTTAAGAGAGGACTTGAACACAAATGCCTTTCAAGCTGCTAACTGAACATATTGTGTTCAGAAAAGGAAGAGAAAAGAAATACTTGCTGAGTGGATCCAGGGAGTAGAAGCAGCAGTGAATACCAATGTTCTCCTTTTTGACAGGAAGCAGTTGGACTTATGGGAACATGCTGTCTGAATTTGAGAAAAGCTGTGTCTCAATTGTTGCTCTAAGCACTAATTTCCTCTTCCAGGACTATGTTTTCACCATCAAGGAAAGTTGCAGACTTTGAAGTTGCTTGACTATATGAGGAGTAATGAGACACTTGTGTTACAGTTCACTGCTAGGGCGAGTTCCTGCTGCTATATTTTTCCTAACTACTCTTTAAAAGGCTGAGTGCAGTCAATGTTATGTTGATGCAGAACCACACAACAAGTCAACTATGTAATAACAGTGCTTTGGCCCTGCTTAATATGACTGTATACTTCCTGAATTGGAGGGTCAAAGTCACATAAAGTATAACAGCTACATATCTCAGCTACTTGAATGCTCTGGGTTGGGAAGCAGGAAGTTGCACAACATCAAAACAACACAAGGATTCTCAGTCAAGTCACGTTTATTTATATAGCCTGAAAATATCAGTCATCTTTTTCTTAGAGGACACAACAACCTCTAAAAAAAACAGACCCTTGGTTGGGATAATGAGAAACTCACCAGAACCTTTGGGAGGAAAATATATTGACAATTATCTTTTCCTTGAAGAAGAGCAATAGAAGAGGCAAACCTCTTAGCTGTACATACTGTATAGCCTACAAAGTAGACATAAGTTAAGTATTGTCTAACGTGGCCTTACAGTTTATGGTTGGAAATAGAGATCTCATTGGCAGTGCTGATGAGCTGTAAAATCACAGCGATAGAACTCGGACACCTCAGTGCTTCATGGAAAAAACACCATCAAGTATACAGAGTGGGACAGGGCAGAACACCTCCTGAAAAACACATTTTGGAGAGGGAAAAGGCCAACATAGCATCTAGGTAAGTTTCTGCTTTGTGTCCTAACTTTTGCAGCTCCATCTTCGTTGGTCATCTCTTCTAATAACCATATCAACGCTGTGAGCTCTGGGTCGGAACCGCCGACTTTACTAGCTCCAATATACCGAGTTTAGACCCCTGTACTGGCCATTGCTGTTTTTATGTCTCCCTAGCTACCGCTTCAACCTGAACAGATATGCCCCCACTTACCTCCCAACCCCATCTGGCTGTAATATCTACGCCCGCCTCAACCAGAAGATGGCTGAGCTGGAGCAGAGGATATCCAAGCTATATCAGATACTTTGGATAGCCTACAGATCGTCAACAGCTATCCTGACATTAGCCCCAGTGACTGCATGAAGTCTCATCTGTCACCTTCCATTTGTGAATCCTGAATGTAGCATCAACAGTGTGTAAAGTCCTTAGGCCAGCTAAGAAGACACAACATATAAATAATGTTAATTTGGCACATTCCTGCTCTTCTGTTGGCGGCTAACTGTGTCCCCACACCTCAAGGTCCTGCACTACTGCCCAGTACTGGTGCTAATTAGCTAATGGGGGCAGAGGATAATATTACACCTGCTACACATCAGACTCTCAGCATCGTTCAGCTCAAAGCACCACTGTGCCTAAATACAGCCTCACACAGCTGCAAGCTTGGGTGTAGATTCTTTATTGTATTATGTATTTATCCTAGATATTGATTTGTAGAAATGATTCAGAAATACACACTTGCTTCTCTTATCCAACCATGGGCACTTCCTGTCCCACCAATGGCAGTAGGTGAGTGTGGGCAGCATAGTTATGCAAATTAGCATATGGCGTCATCTGGTGACTTCTGCTGACATTTTGAGCCGTCAGCAACTACTCGTCTTTAAAAGCTTTTAGTTTTCAGCTAGAGAGATAAAATGCATTGGAGTGCAATGCATTGTGTGTGTGTGTGTGTCACTTTGACTTAAGGGCAATAGTCTGTTTATTACTGTGTTAAAGGCAGGAGGCTGAGTCATCAGTGCATGCTGCGTCTGCTCTCCTCCATCCTTCTCTCTTCCTGTCTGTGTCTCTCTTTCTCCTCCTTCATCCCCGCTGCTGTTGTTTAGCCCAACACATTTCATGTCTGTCTTTAATTTACCAACTCATCCCTCTCCTCTTTTCCCACCGGGGAAGAAAGTCTGCAAGAGGTAAATGATTAAAGAGGATGTGTGTGAGTGTATTTATGTGGATGCCTGACAGCTAAGAGATTAGATTTCCTTTAGATTGGTTATTACTAAAACAGACCCTTGGGCAGTCTCACACACACAGACACACACATTATTAAAAGAGAAAGAATTTGTCAGTGACAGTCTGTTCTGTCACATATCTACACTACACCTTCTTGAATGAGTTTTGAAAACAGCTTGGCCTCTGTAAATGATGTTTCGCCTTATTTTGAGCAGCAGAGCCTCAAAGCTAAAACCCCTTAAATTTAGCCATTTTCAAACTGCAAAGATAACAGAAAAGCTAGTGTTGTGTCTGTGAAGCGCAGCCTTGCAGTTGTTGATATGCTGTAAAAATGTCATCAATCAACCAGGTAATGTGTGAGTGAAATTATGAATATACTGATGTGATGAAGTCAAATGGCCCCGGCACTGTCAACAAGACAAGTATGGAGTTTTATTTGTGTCTGAATCAGGGTTGAGACACCATATACACATATAATGCCATAAACAGGTGACTAAACTAATCAACGTCCCTTAGAAGTAAAGTATAGAAAGCATCTCAAACCCCAGTACAGATGATGACTTTAGTGTTTGTCTCAATCAACCTTACTGATGGATTATATCAAATGATTCATGATAAAAACAACATTAAGAAGAACATAAACAAACATTAAGTATTTCAGCTGTGAGGTGATTACTATGCCAATATAAAAAATAAGGGGAGACAATATTTAAATGGGTGCACTCAATACTAAACACAGATATTAATAAGAGTATTATTACTTTATATATCTCACATAAAACCCCTCACCAACAGCTCAACATTGCACAGAAGTGTAAAATATTTAGTAAATGTAAGATCCCCTATAAAGTTTGGTGTGTCGGGACTGGGCCATTTGTTTTATACTGCACCCACAATGTGTCTATACAGTACGTATTACACACTATTTAATTTGTCATATACTAATAAAGTATACGACAGTGTCAAATTTAATAAATTCTTGAAACATACAGTTCATGATCTGCTGATTTATATGTAAAATCAGTAGAACTCAGAACAATAAACACAGTATTTTAAACATAGATGAGAAGTCCTTAAAGTGCTCAGCAAAAAATGACATAACTGCTGATGAAGACCATGCGACACAATGAAAGCTCCAGAGGGGCTACTAAATGGACCTTGTGGTGAGCTTGTTTTATCAACTGCTGTTTCCAAGGTTCAGAGTAAACTTTTAAACTCAATAGTACTTTTACATATGTTTATTTGTGTGTGTGTGTATGTGTGTATGTGTGTGTGTGTGTGTGAATGTGTGTGTGGTTGTGTGTGTGTGTGTGTGTGTGTGTGTGTTAGGGAGTTAGGTTGAGCATTGCAACTTTATTTTTGGGTAAGTTTATTTTGTATTGTGGTTTCATTTCTAGCCAGAGCTTGTTTGTTTCTTCTCATGTCTGATCTCTCCCTGAAGTTCAACTTTAGCTCCTGTATTTGGCAATAAAATATTGAGAAAAGGATAGAATCATCTAGTTTTCCCCTGGATAAACTTGGGGCCATAACAGTGTGATACTATTGTTATATTTGCATGGGAATTGTTTTTGTGATCATCCAAGTGTGCATTGAGCATATTGGACGTATTGACTATGTGCACATTTAACTAATTAAACTAAATTAAGGATAAGTTCTGATTACTAATTGCATATAAATACGGATGTTGTAAACTCCTTAACCTTTACCTTTTAAAGACCTTGCTGGTCATGCTAAAAGTATATATGAGATGAATGAAAAAAGATTTGACTGCAACATAGTGGCAACATTTTCACACCTTTTTACTGTTGATGGAGTCATGTTGCAAAACACTCCACTGGTTTGATTTGGATTTTACAGTAGATCATAAATAGATAATAGTGCTGTGCAGCTAACAGTTTATGTTTATTCTTTGCAGAAACATAACACTTGGATCTTTCCACAATCTGACAATCTGACATTCACTTCAGGCGCGAACTGTCGCTTTTAAATGGCAAAAACCTTGTCTTGGAGAAGGCCTGCAGGTTCACTTTAACAGAAGTAAACCAGCTCAGGCTATACAAACAAAGCCATTGATCTAATACAGACATTCTTAAATCAATGAGTGCTTAGAATGGCATGAAGATTGTACAAAGCTGCACTGGAAGAGTTTGAGGAGAACATCATCATTGGCTATTTTTTCAACTTGGCCACTGATAACTGAGCTTCTATGGGAATCTCCTCTTAAGTTCCTCCATTGCTCTTCATCATGGTCACTGGAGGCATCCTTTCCTAGCAGAGCAACAGGCCTGCCTTCCAGCCCATTATTTTATCTGCAATGAATGAATATGTGCCGAGTTAGCGAGCAAGAAAAGAGAGAGAGAGAGAGAGAGAGAGAGAAGTTGAAGGAAAGGAGAAAAACTAAGAAATATGGGTTAGAAGTGGGAGGCGAGACTGGAGTTTTAAATTGAGACAGACAGGAGAGATGAAAAAGCAAGAGGGGGGATGAGAGTGCGAGAAACGGGTACAAGGTAACATGACAGAGCGAAAGAGCAACACTGATCTTGGAGATGAGAGCCTAAAGCAAGAGAAAGCGAGAAGAGCTGTTAAGAAGAGCAGTTAAACGGCTGCAGTATATGACACAGAAATTTCATCAGGGCCCCTCCAGGGCATCGTATGTGACAAATTTTGTGTTAAGAAGCAGGGAGAGTGAGCATATGGTGGTATGTAATATTGATGGTGCACGAGTGCCCGTCTCTCGGTGTGGCATAATAGCCCCGCAGTGATGGCATTTAAGACTCACCGTTGTTGCTCCTCAGTCGCAAGTTGGTTTAGCTCATTAAAGATTTAAAGACAATGGCAAACAAGCATTTCTTACCCCAAAATAACAGAAAGAAGATGCTTAGTACAAAGAAAGTCAATAGGGGACTGAAACAGAGAAGATAGAAAGATTAAGGAACGACAAATTTGTTGCATGTGTATGTGTGAGTAGGGTGGGTTGAGGGCAAAACGGTAGTGAATAGCAACAAAAGGGAGAAGAATGGATAGAGAGATCAAATGACAAAAATAAAGGCTAGACCAAATAGCTGGGATGAATCAAAGGGGGGAAAATAAAAGGCATGAAGATACACAGAAAGAGGGAAGTGGGAGTTTTGTTAAGCCGGCACTTCAACACACCCTTCACAGGTCAAGGGTCAAGCCCCTGGAGTGTGTGCATGTGTATTTGTGTATGTGAATAGCTGTGTCTGCTCCAATAGACATTGAGTCTGAATGGTTCTTTGTTAGAGTTGACTCTGTAGCCTATAGATTTGCAGCGGGGTTGTTTATGAGTTTGATTTGTAGTTTGGGTGAAAACTACATCTGTTTAAATTGTATACATATATCAAAAATAAAATCAATGCAGGCAGCTCTGCACTGCTAGGAACTCTGGTGACAAACTCTCTTTTTTAAACTTCAAAGCATTTCAGAGGCGCTTACTGAACATGCACTGATTCTGCTGCCTGTTCTTCCTTCATCACCCTCTTGGGATTACTGAGCTGTAAGCCAGTGACTCATGGATGGAGTAAAAGCTCCTCATTGAGCTGCTCCATCTCCCGCTATTCAGGATCAGATAACCTTGCAAGAATCTTAATCGCAGCAATTAAGCACCCAGAAGTTGGTGGGATGTTAAACATACCTTTCTGTGCGGGCGGGGAGGTGGGCAGCATGGTGGCGAGGGGTCCTCTCTGTCTTCATCCCTCTTCCTGGCTGGGCTGTCTTTCTTTAGTGTTCGAACATAAGAGATTCTCCTTTTAACGCTTCTGTCCTGCTCCTTTGCTTCTGCTGAGACATGTTTGGTTCTGCTTCGTTGGCCCCAGTTCTGATTAGACTGGGTGGGACGTCCCAGTGCCTGGGCTGCAGGTGCTCCCTGCCATTCTGTCTCCAGGTAAACATGAACGCACACACACACAGCAGTGAGCAGAATACCCAAACGCAGCAGCAATCCCCTGGTGAGTCGCTCTCTGCCCATGTCCATCCACTGTTTTGTCCTCTCTGTCTCTCCGGCTCTCTTCAGTCCATCTCCTCAACTTCTGGGTGTTAAGTAGTCCATTGCTTATTTTATCCCATTCTTCCTCTGCTTCTTGTCAAAAAGTTTTCCTTCTCTTTCCTTCCCTTCTCTTCTGTTTTTTTCTCTTTTTCTCTTCAGGTCCAACGTCCACCATCAGACCAAGAGCCGTAAGTTAATGAACCACGGACATGTCAAGAACACCTCTGCTGATAAACCGACACACATGTGTGTGCCTGCATCTTAACCCGAATGGTTCTGTGCATGTTGGTGTGTGTGTGTGTCATGAGGCTCTGCAAACACTTTCTGAAGTACAATGTGTGCCGCCCTCTTTGAAAACTTTGGGAACTCCCTCCTCACACTCTCAAGTCCCCCTTTTCCCCAAACACACACGCCCCTTTAATTTGCTTTCTTTTTCTTTCTATCTGGCTCACGTCACACACATACACACTCCCCTCTGTTGCCCTCCCGCCTCCCTTGGGTTGCCTCTCCCGCCCTGCAGACTCTCGAGTTACTGTGTAACTCTAGATATGGGCAGGGTCTGCACCACGGGCCCATGCAGGTCCCTCTCAGCTCCTGCGAACCACTGAACAGGACAGCTTAGCCTGGATTTGCAGAGTGGATAATAATGATGCTCAAGTCTGATCTTTTTGTTTGTTTTTTGCTGAAAAATTTGTTAAAATTAAAAACATTTTGGACAATTTTTTTCTGACTTCCAGATTTGCATTGTTCTTCACACAGTCTAATAATTTCTATAGGCTTCCTCCAGTACTGTATGCATTCCTAAAGTTAACTAAATGTTCCTGTTACTGCCACAAATCTTGAAAGCATGAACTTGCGAGCCAGCACTCGCCTCATTGTCTTCAAGTTACTTCATTAACTTTGTCATTGATTTCCCTCCAAAGACCACTAAATCTGCCTGTTGTTTATGAACAAATTAATAATCAGAGCGCCTCCTTGCGAGCCCGTTTATTAAATATGTTATTGATATTTTAGACTGAAAGAGGACGACATCATTTATCAGGCCTGCCAAAGCAGATTATTTTTGGACGGAGAAAAGCTCACAACTGTTTCACTTGGATGGAAATTAGGATTTGCCTGGCTTCACAGAGCATCCTGACATAGCTAAATAAATGCAAGATAATGACAAGGGTGCCTTCTCTCTGCTGTCTAGAATCAATGACAAACTTTTGCGTTTGTATATCTGCTTATAAGTAGCTATCTACTGCCCCCTTTGGAGTGAAAACAGTTCTCCCCCAGCCTCTTTACTCATGAGATCATATATGTGAATTCTCTCGATTTTGATGCAAAATAGGAACTCACTTCTTTCTGATCGATTTCACAATCAATTTGGTTTCCAAGAACAATGAACTGTCATACATTTGTGAAAGGAACATATGGTTGGAGAGAGACACAGTGACAGGGTGAAATATATTGTAAAGGGGACAGCAGACTAGCATTACAATAACATATCCCATATCCACCCACCTGTTCCCACTTCTCTCATATGTTCTGCTGATGCTTGGCCTTCTAAGCCCACCTCCTCGTGCTCCCGTAAGCCTTTAGACCTTATTCTTGTAAATACATCACTGAACTGATCCTGTCTGCCTGCCCCTGTCTGCGTTTGGGTTGTATCCCTGTTGCCTGTATGCACCGGCTGTAAAATTTATACATTACCATTCACTGGTGAGTCTTATTGCCATGGGAATTATTTCTATTTGATTTATGTTTTTTTCATCCACTCATCTATTTATTTGACAGACGCCAGATTTGTGAGGTTTTCCTTACACAGTAACGCAAGCTTCAGAGGACTTAATAAATTAGCATTAATATGTAGTTTTCTGGGACTCTGATGGTGTATAAATTAAATTACCTTGTTTTTTTAACTCCTACTTTAGCAGTTCAAACTAGAATGAAAGATGCAAGAGATGACAGTCTCTACTGCCATCCAGTGGTTAGTCAAGAAAACTAATCACCTCCATATGGAACAGATTACAACAGAAAGTGAGTCTGTGATAGCCTGAAGTGATGTAGGTCAAACTGTAATTTAACTGGTAATGGTACTGGAAGCAATGAGAGAATCCAGAGAGAATGAACCCTGTAAAACTGACTTTCAGTTCATGTAGAAATTAAGCAGAGCAGTGATACATTTGAAAGCTTAGGTTCTGTGTGTTTTTACACGTATGTGCGCAATTACAGTACAGTGCGTGGCAGTGTGTACTCCAACATATCCTAAGTATTAGACACATGGTGTGTATGGCACACAGAAAGAAACTATGTTTCTGTTGTGGCTTTTTCAGACTGAACACAGGAGACTTTTCTTTTTCTTTCTGTTGACGGCATTACACATCTTGTAATGATTTGTCAGGATTTGGCCATAATCCGCTGCCACATGGAATGTATTCGTGTCTGTTTTTTTTTTTTTTCCTTTCTCCTCTGCTCTGCTCTCCTCTCCTCTCCTCCCCTCCACCACAATATGGTCCAGAGAGCTCAGGTCATGTCAACTTGATCCATTGGCCCCTCCTTATTTAGCAGTGCAAAAAAGTCAGTGCAAAGGTCAAAAGAGGTCAGGCAGGGGCCCACTGTTAACTCAACAGATACCATTAAAGGCTGTGTGCTTGTGTAAATTAGCTACTGATTTTGATGACAACAAATATTGACCATATTGGCAGAAAAATCTTTACTGTGACATGGATGGCTCAAATCATTCAGGAAAAAAAGGTATTAGAGGTTAAGGATCAAAAGTAAATTGAGCCTCCTGGGAATAAGGAGAGAAGAGTAGAGCAACAAGACAATGAACATCCGAAATTCAAGAAACGTACACCCAGCATTGGCTCAAAAAATGAGTGTGCACATGTGTGATTATAGTCTATAAAAAGATGCAAAGTGAGGTTTAAAGATTAGAAAATTCCTTGTTAGGTGTAGAAATTCAAGATAAAGAGATCTTATTTATAAAGGGATTTACTTGACACTATCTTGAAAACAAACGACAGGTCCTCTGAAATGTGCTGTGGTGTGTTTCACAACAGACCAAGTAAAACTAGATTAAACTGGACTGAAATAGATTAATCTGCTAAAATAAAGGCCATTTTTTTCTGGCTGGAGAACACACTGGGACCTGGACAACCCTTTTGAAGTATCGCTCGGTGGGAAGCAGCCAGTTGTGACAGGAGCAGGTGAAAGTGTGTGTTTGCTTTCAGCTGGGGCCCAAAATACCACACGCATGCAAGTTCACAAAGTCTGATTTTTTTTAAATGTATGCACAGGAATAATGTACATTTTGTTCACTGCCACTGTAATCTGATGACACAAGAAAAACTGAACTTTAAAAACACTAAATCACAGGCTGATTCAGTAACTCCAGACTGAATAAGAGTATGTGTGAGTCCATGAAACAAACCTGCTCAAGCTTCTCTCTTGCACACCTTCAACAAACAATAGAGCAGAACAGGAAATGTACAAGAGTAACCCTTCACCCCTCAACAAGGATAAGCCCCTTTTATCCTTGGTGACGCAAAGTTTTATCAGCTTCCTCTTACTATCACTGAAAACAAGTAAGGATGTGCACAGTAAACAAAAGCTGACAGGTCACTGGGAGGAGAGAGAGAAATACAGCTTTTCAAAAAATGGATCAAGCTCCTGTGGTCAAAAGCACACTCTGAATTTAGTTCTCCCTAACAGCTAGAATGACTGTTATAGCCTAAATCGTATAAGGAAGAGCTATAATATATGTAATATAAGTACAATTACTGAAAACAGTTTTAGTCTCACCACACCACTGCCTAGCATACATGTGGAAGATGACAGCTCCACCTGTGCTGTCTGATTTATAGCAACATATGTCTGTGCCATAAATCAATCTCCTTTTATGTTGTAAAGTAACCCAATACATTTCTTGTACCATCCAATTTAAAATAAACTGCAATGCAATCTTACCGTGTGAATGATTTTTTGATGTTTGAAAGTTATAACAACAAAAAAAGAGACCTTTTTATTAATGTCACGCTTGCACACTGTTTATAAAACTGCACGAATTACAGTATATGTCTACTGTTTGATTATTTCCCATCGGCGCAAGTGGAGCAGATGGCGCGTCTGTGTCATGGCAAAAGCAAACACTCATAGTTTGTAGTTCCTGCTGAATCCAGCCAAGGCAAGGTGCAGTAAGTCAATACAGTCACAACTAAAGCACTTATCAATTATTAATCAACTGCTCCAATAGGAACACTTGCAGAAGCAGAGGAGGAGAGGTTGACTTGGAGTTGGACATGGACATGGACTGGTGGACGCAAGAGTGAGTCATACCAAAAATGTAGTGGAGACAGTTAGCTGCATCGTTGGCTCAAAATCAAACACAAATGTGTGCACACTCGCATGGATTCAAATACACACTGACACCCACACACAGAGGTGAGGTTTGCACTGTACGTTCTGGTTAAAGTTCCCCAAAATTTCAACACAGTTTCATTGGAGAGGTTCAATTATATTATTAAACAGCAACCATGAAAAGAGTTGTGACTACACGCTGACTCAGAGTCCCTGGTTTATTTATGTACAGTTATCAAGAAGAAGTTTAATTAAATGTACAATATCCTTTATGGTTTGGACCTCTGAGTTTTAAAGGTAAAGATGTAAAAACTCCTCTTGTAGGGTATAGTATTCATGCACCCTCCTCTATAAGCAGCATGTTGTTGGTTTAGAGACTGACTATATGACCCTGGTGATTATGAACTCAGCAGCTCATTACCACTACGCTTCAGTTGTAAACACCAGACATGTTTACAGCAGCTGTTTGTTTCAGTGTTCTTTTGAAAATGTTGATCCTGACCGGAATAAAACCTTAGAAGAAATTCGGCTCCATGTTGTCAGAGGCCCAGTTTTACGCTTGTGGAGGTTATGCAAGGGCAGAGTATTTACCACAGAATAAACACTTGTGCCTCCAGACTGATACTGTCTGCATCACTGTACTTAGAGCTACATGTGAAAGTGTACTGAGCCATAACAACCTGACTGCTCCTGAAGAAACACTGTATGTGATTGCTTCATGGTAGGAGAATGTGTGATGTAATCAAGGGTCCATTAGTGTCTGCTCAGAGATGATTTAGGCCCAAACAATTAAGTCTATCTTATTCAAAGGGTTGACATTGGGTATATAAAGAAAATAATAAAATTACAGCAACAAACACAACTTCATTATGTTTACAGCGACCATTCTCTGTCACGTTCCAAAACATCTCCAGCCAAAAGCGCTCGTATGTGTGTGTGTGTGTGCGTGTGTTTGTATATGTGTGTGTGAGACTGTGCGCCCCTCCTACCCTCACTCCGCTCCGTGAAGCCACAGTTTATAATTTGGTGTGGAAGCGCTCAGGATCCGCTGCCCGCCGGGGAGAGAGACGCACCGGGAGCCTCGACGCACAAACTCACCGTCAGAAAAAATGACCGTAGAGAGAATATTCGATGAGCTCGGACATTTCAAAAGGTATCAAAAGCATGTTTTACTCTATCCAGACTTAGTAAGTTGGCATGTTTGCTTTGTTCTGTGAATGAGTTCGGGGGTATCAGCAGCCAGTTGGTGCTTTGGAATTGTAACTTCTCAACGTCTGAAGTTATTTTTATTCCATGTTGCAAATGCGTTTTTGAAAGCAAACACCAAAAAAAGACCGAAAGAGCGCATCCCATTCCATTTCATGAGTTGTGCACAATGCTTTTGGGTAAACAAAAATTTCTACCACATGTCAATGCTTACCGAGTCTCCACTCAGAGGAACTTTTGTGTCCTCTGTCTATATATTTTTGAAAAAAAACTTTTTTTTTTTGTATTTCAGTTGTTAGAAGAACTAACGCAATTATAAATCTTTCTGAAGTGCATTAATAAGTGCCAGAATGTAACTTTCAGCAAATGTTTCTGATTTCCCCCTTTAAAGTAATAACGTGCTGAATTCATTCAACTTGATTCAAAGCATAAGGTAAATGAATAGGTTCAAGAAAATGTAGGTTATATGTTGAAATGTGAGATATTTTAAATCAGTCCAGCTTACTTTAAATACTGTCAAATCTCTTGTGATGTTGACTTTTTTTTAACTAATCACTGCAACATCTGGGCAAACTTTATACAGTACAACAGGATTAGTCATCAAAGGATGATTTGTAAGATGACCCCAGCAGTTATCCATTAAATGGAAGACCTAAAGGACTGCTCCCAAACCACTCATCTTCTCTTCAGCTCTGGTGTCAGCATATTTTTAAGGCACTTTCTTTCTCTCCAGATTTCAGGCATGTCTGTACTTTGCAGCAATCTTCCAGGCTGTATCCTGCGGGATCCACTACCTGGCCTCTGTCTTCTTAGTAGAGACACCAAACTTTGTTTGCAGCGTGCCCAGCAACATCACAGATGTCCTGTACGGCAACCTGACGGTATCCAGTCTGGAAGAAATCCTGCCGGTCTTCAAGTCGGGGACTGGGCCCTTGGTGGTGAGGACGGCTGAGGGCCAACAGTGGGAGCTCAGCCGGTGCCGCAGCGCCCTGCGCATTGACCCAAAAGACTTTACATACGACTTTGATGGCAACAAAACAGTGAGAGCCTGCAGTGGGACCTTTGTTTACGACCACACTGAAGTTCATCAAAGCATTGTGACGGACTGGGACTTGGTGTGTGAGAGAGAGTGGCTGGCCAAGCTGTGCCAGCCCACCTTCATGCTGGGGGTGCTGATCGGAGCGCTGGTGTTTGGGGACATTGCTGACAGGTAAGCAGGGGCTGCAGGATGGGGGAGGATGGGGTGGGTACTGTGTACAAACATGTATTCTCTCTCTTGCTCAGTGGTTGATGTATGATACATACACTCGCGGTGGCCTCATAAGCACGGAGGTGAGGGAAAGGGATGACTAGAATGACAGTCAGGTAGGAAGAGTAAATGATCTCTCTTCATGAGGGATGGAAGAAAGGGAGGAGGAAGAGACGAGAGTGGCAGGAAAGCAATAGGTGCCTGGGCACACTTTGGACAGATCAGGTGATCTAACCGAGCCAAGACTGAAGGGGTCAGCATTTAGAAGTAGGACTTTAGTCTCATGTACTGGAGGGTACACTTGCTTTGCAACCTCATATCTTATAAATGGATCCCACTAGCAGAGTTAAAAGAGAAGGATTAAGTGCTGATGGTTAGTATGGACGAGTTAATCATCATCTATCTCACTGTATCTGCTCTTACACATTTTATACATAGTCTTATCCACCATGACTAATGGTCGAATGCTTTTATGAGCTGGACATTGTCAAAGTCTTGGTCCTCACATTGTGAGGTCAAGTTTCGCCTGTTAGTAGCCGTGAGGTACATTGAGCAGGCAAAGGGGTTGTGGAGCATCTCTTTAATGTTGAGGTCAAAGTTCACTCTCATGTTTATATACTGTGTTCTGTTTTCTTGCTCTAAACACAGAACTCGAGAATATTTGTGCAAGACATTAGCTTACCTTGACCCACAGAAAATTAGCTGTATTGCTTTACTACAAAAAGTTGCTAACATCACAGCTAACATTTTATTGCAGAACTTTAATGGCCCATACAAAGAACATACTATTCTTGTCTACAACTTGTATTCAGATACCTTATATATGCCGTGCAATGCCTACATCATAATATTGGTCTAGTGATACCCAACACAACTTTCAACACAACAATTAAATCATCTTTTATTTAATGCATTGCTTACCTGAACACCACCTTATTTCTTTTTATCTCTCTATCTGTCTTTCTCTACCTGTATGGGTGTCTCTCTCCTCCAGGGTTGGTCGTGTGAAAATTCTGATGTTCACCAGCCTCTGCCAGTTTGTGCTTGGGGTATCTGTAGCGTTTTCTGGAAACTACTATTTCTTTGTGGTGCTTCGCTTCCTCCTTGCCATGGTGAGTTCAGTGTGTGTATCTGCTGTGTGTGCTTCTGTACTGTGTGCAGTTGTGTATCCAAGTGTATTCTTGCATAGCATGGTTGCTTGAATTAGGGAAATTATTAATGTGGAATAAAATTTTAACTAGAGAGAGCATACCAAAAAAGAAAGTAGGTAGGTGTCCCTGAGACCTCTAACTTATTAAAGGTAATCCACCAGTGTGAAATTGACGACACTAACGCTAATGTGAGTCATTTTGAAAAAGGTCTCTGTTATTAACACTTGCCCAGTATAGGACAAGGGAGGTGCCTTATTTTCCATTTCGGCTTGTAAACAAGCATGCTTCTCCAGGTTGATTATGTGTCCAGTTTCTCTAGGTTTTTTCTGCAAAACAATCTCTCAGCCAATCGCTAATGTTCTCTACGAATACATCAGGAGCCACCTCCTGTTAGTCATATTGCAGCCAAGCCAACATACAAACCAACGCAAGATGTTTGCTCCAACTGTGCATAATAAGAATATAAATATAACTGTGTAACTTTAACTGTATATCTACTATATTTCTGCCCTCTTCTGCACAGGTAGTAAGTTGCTACATGTAGGTTGTTTTAGTTAGCAACCCAAATAAGGTCAAGTAGCAACTGTCTTATAATAGCGTAGAAAAAATAATTTACATTCATATAAATCAAGGGAATGCAAGAAATTAGCAGAAATTAGATCACAATTGCTCACATTTTTCATCATCAAGAAAGAAAACGTACATTTATAGAGATGTTAAGGGAAGGATCTGTTTTTTACGAGCATAGATATGTGTATATATAAATATATGAATATGATATTTACATTTATATCTGAGTTGAGTTGATGTCTTTGTAAAACCTAGAAAAACTTTATGTCTCAAAAATAAAACCAGGACCCATACGGGTTAACCTCAGTTGGTGCAACAGTCTGAAATTTCCAGACCACAATGTTAAAAGCAGGCAACGATAAGGACTGTTTGAGATAAACCGTAGTAGAGCAGGTGAAGTTATAGAGTGTCTTTAGTGGTTCTTTGTATGTTCACGTGTATGCACATTTGTCTTTCTGTGTACAGAGCACTAAATAAAATGTGCATAAAAAAACATGTTTACAAGGCAAAGGAAGGGAGTCATTATTGTTTCAAGTCCGCATGGCAGTAAAGTTGTGCTGAAAGACTCCCCTACAGTCTGTCCACTGTTTCACTGCTCTCCGTCTTCTACCATCCCCCCAGTCCTCCTCAGCTACAGCTGTTGTTTTTCACATAGAATCAGTCAGATAGGGTACGCTCATACAGCGGAGCCACACTTAACACAGTGCAGAGTCTTATAAGCAGGGACTTAAAGTGTGATTACTGCCATATGTATCACACAAAGGTCTGACAACAACATGTTTACCTGTAAGTTGCAGAAAGTAGAGAGAGTGCATTATCTCTCTATTAAGTCTTACAGTCTGACTTGGTATGATGTTAGCAAGCTTTACATAAATATACATATATAGCACCATTTAAAACCCTTAAATAAGAAGCACTTTGCATTCATGTGTATATTAAAAATATGTGTTGAAATTCTTTGTTTTATGTATTTAGCATATTCTTGTACATATTTCAATTCCTTGTATCTCATCCTTTTCCATTTTTGAATCTTCCATCTCTTGTGTTTTCCTTCCTTCCTTCCTTCCTCTCTCCATCTCTCTCTCTCAATTTTTGTCCTTACTGTGTCTTCCAATCCTGCTTCCGGTTTCATCCTTTTATCTGTGTCCCTCCTTTCCCTTTGCTTTTGGCAGGTGTCCAGTGGCTACCTCGTGGTGGTGTTTGTCTATGTCACAGAGTTCACTGGCATCAAGGTACGAACATGGACCTCTATGCACGTGCATGCAGCCTTTGCCGTCGGCATCATGGTGGTGGCTCTGACTGGTTATCTGGTGCGGGTCTGGTGGATCTACCAGATCATACTCTCCACGTGCACCTCGCCGTTCCTGTTCTTCTGCTGGAAGTTCCCCGAGACGCCCTTTTACTTGATGGCCAAGAGGCGTTACAAGGACGCTCAGACCCTGTTGGATGCAATAGCCCGCTTCAATGGTCTTGATTACAGGCTGAAGGTGGAGGAGCTCCTGGAGCCAGAGGAGAGGGAGAATGGCAGAGCTCTGCTGGGGGAGTCAGAGGAGCGGCCATTGCAGTCCGAAAAGAAGCTATCCATCCTGGACCTGTTCGGCAGCTGGAGGATGGCGGGCCGTACGTGCACAGTGTGGGCCATCTGGTTCATCGGCAGCTTGGGCTACTACGTGTTCTCTTTAGGCTCAGTCAACCTAGGAGGAAACCAGTACATTAACCTCTTCCTTGCTGGTAAGTGATTGGCTGGTGAGTGTGAATGAGCATGAAAAATATTGATATCGCAAAACTATACAATTGTAACATCTAGCTTTGTGTGTGTCTTGTTACACAACAACATCCTACTTAGGTCATAGGTATAACTGTGTGTGTAGATGGATTTGGCAACTGTTGACAACTGCTAATAACAGATTTCCATGTAAACAAATCGGCCACTCAGATAGTCTTATTTAGTTAACAGGCCTGGGCCTGTTAACTAAATTGAGCAGTATGCTATTTAAAAAAAAATAATTGTTCTGTACACTACAAAATATTATGTCTGTCTAGTGTTGTGTGTTAGTTCAGGGAACATTGTGTCACTGGCGAAGGCGGTGAGATCTTTTCTGTTCTCCAGTTTGGCTTTGTTTACTGCTCTGTTTTTGGTCACATAGCAGGTCAAATTAGCCTGTGAGCAATTAAGAAAAACTACAGCCCTCCTTCTGCGAGCTAAATAGTTTCCCTGTGGTTTTTCATCTAATAAAGGAAATAAGATTTGTACTGTAATAAACATTTTTTTGTTAAACAAATCAAGAACCGATGTACTGCTCATGTAATGCTGTTTTGAAAGCATTGGGTTTTCTATGGCACATTTCCCAGTATAAACTTTAAGACTATTATTTCTCACAAATGTACATTTTAAATGCTACGTTTGATACTAGTTATGTCTGGGAATCAGCAGATGATATGCAGTATTTACATTACATTTACTTCCTCTTTATAATTGAATGTGCTTCTCTTTATGTCCACTGGTAACATTTATAATCCCTACTTATTTCATTTGGAGACATTCAGTAGAGCACATTTGGGAGGCCAGTTATTTATGACCCCTAGATGGAATGTCTCGGTGTCAGTGTGTCAGTGCCACGATAACGTCTGACCGAGAGTGCTGTGTTTGGCTGTTTCCAGGTTTAGTGGAGCTCCCCTCCTATATGGTTGGCTGTTTTGCAATGGACCGGATTGGGCGGAAGAAGACTTGTGCCCCAGCTCTGCTCCTGGCTGGGATCGCTTGTATGCTCATCATTGTGGTACCTGCTGTACGTACTGGGAGTGTGTGCGGGAGGGAGAGTATGTGTATACATTTAGGATATTTAGGTATTCTTGAATCTTAAATATTACAAAACCACTTTTTTCACACTATTATTTCTTTGGGGTTATGTGCTGACTCAACACAATTTTTAGTGGCCCCATAACAAAATTCATCTTTTCTTCTGACAAGAATTCTATCATTTATACTTATTTGACCCCAAACTCAGAGGAATTGGCCCGATGACACAAAAATAATGATGTTCAGTCCAACAGAACGATTATCCTGCAAAGACGGCTCATTTTATTGTTCTCACAATCATCTTTAGATTTTATTACTTAAATGTTTTCAACTCAAATTTGGAGCATTACACATGTGACAGTGACGCTGCTGTCAACAAGATGTGACTGTTAGTCGCTGGGGAGTCGTGTGTCAGGGGCAAGGTAATACAGGGCTATTTTTAAAGTATTTTCTGCACTGACACAATCTGTCTGGACCGTTAGCTCTTGAGTTTACTGTCCTGATATTACCCCGGACCATTGGGCCACTGTTACTGATCCCTAATATACGGCATATGCAGTTCCTAATGCGTGTGTGTTCTGACCCAAATTAGTTTTGTTTATGGTTGGGTTGGCAAACAGCTGGTGTGTAATGTCTAAGTAAATATGACCTTTGACACTGAAAGCCACACGGTCAGCAAACGTGAGCTGAAAATGAGCAGTATGGAAACAGAGGAGATGGAGAGTCATAACTGAGTATGGAGGCATTCCCAGTGGATAGAAGTGTTCTGAATTTAATGACTAAGTAGAATACATGAACTTGTTTCTTAGTCACAGGACCTACAGACACTCACATTCTTTTGTTATCCAGTCTGCCCAGCTAGCTTGGTAATCTTTAGTATTATGAGAAGGATACCTTATCTTATCTTCCCTCTTCCTCCTTTCCTTCCCTCTTAGTTGCTTCGCTCTCCTGATAGATACATTGTAAAAGCTGTACAGTATTTTAGCAGTGTATTATGCTGTATGTGTTTTGCTACTGGGTGTCTTGTTATCTCCTCCACATACTGTATGCGTTCATATGATTTATATTTTCTGGAATTCTAAGAAATAGGCTTCTTTACTTTCCCTGCAGAGAGGTAGATAGCCAGAAGCCTGTTAGCTTTGCTTATCATGAAGACTTGAGGAAAAGGCGAGCTTGGCCCTGTGCAAAGGTAACATGGTAGAATATATCTATCAGTACCACTAAAAATGACTAAAACTAACTACTGCTACTAACTCTCCCCATATGTTGTTAACTTTTTGGACTTTATTTTATGTTTAGATAATCTAATTCATCACTGTTGAAAGTATTTACCTTTGCTTCCCATAGATTCTGTAGATCTTTCAATACATCTTTGCACAATGTGCTCTTCTGTTCTGGGCTCGACTTGCTAAGCAAGTTTCTTCATAGGTTATGGAAGATTTGTAATGCAATCCTTGCAGTCAAAACCTTGTCCTGTCTCAGAAAGCACTGCTAACAGTCTACCTTTTTATCATGGCTAATCTGAGTGCGCTTTCTTTTGAATGCTATGTTTGTCTGCATAGCTACACTGTGCTGTACTTAGTGAGGGAGTTACAGTAATATTTATACTTATTTCAGTGGTTTAACTTAGCCTTATCTGTATTTTGTTAAAATTGTTAAAATTTGGCCAATACAGATGACTCCTGCCACCACTGTCCACTTGGAACTGAAATGACCATGAATGAATTGCCAGTATTCAGGCTCAGAAAGGGCACTGACTGCTTAACAGGAATTCATTGATAGATAAAAGATTAAAATAATAAAGAACATGTTAATTCCAAACATCAGTACAAGCAAAAATACTGGGATTGTT
Source organism: Morone saxatilis (assembly GCF_004916995.1). Lineage (NCBI taxonomy): Eukaryota > Metazoa > Chordata > Actinopteri > Moronidae > Morone > Morone saxatilis. Next base: position 18,016,838 of record NW_023340246.1, on the reverse strand, counting down.
CGACTCAGTGCAACAGCTCATTTGCGTCACAGCTCACTTTCCAAGAACATTTTCCACATGCACATGTAGTACACGATAACATTCACACACAGTGTCCAGTTGCAAGTCCCATTCATAGATGTGTATATGGTGTATAACAAGTGCTTACCATGCCACAATAACAGTAAGTATGTAAGTAAATTAACAGTAGAGTCACTGAGAGAGCAACCATTCCTTCAGTTTATCAGATTACATGGATAGAATTTAATCAAGTCAGCATGAACTTCAGTTCACACATCAATGGAGTGCTGTAAGAGAGTCTGTGCTGCTGTTTAAGACTTTTAATGCAATCAGTGGTCTGATGAAAAGGCTGAAGGTGAAAGGTCAGGTGTATATTTGTTTGATGAATTTAGTAATATAATCTACAAGTTAAAGGTTCATTTACAAACTTAACTTACTGTTTATACAATGTATATACTTATCTTCACCCCCACACCCCCACCCCTTTTCCACAGGACATTCAGGTACTGGCCATAGCTCTCAGTATGACAGGGAAGTTTGCCATCGCCATTGCCTTTGGTCTCATCTACCTGTACACCTGTGAGCTTTACCCAACCATCATCAGGTAAGAGCAAACAATCAAAACTCATACGCCCCGTACAGCTATTGTTTTATGCACAGCTACAGATCTGATACACTTTTTGATCATAAAGTAATGTTGCTTTTCAGTTTACAGTAATTTATATTTGTTCATATCTGTGGCAGTATGCCTCATGTCTGTACCCTGAAGACACTAAATCTGTCTCTTCATATGTTGCTGACCATGTGTATGATATCCCCCCAGGTCTCTGGCAGTGGGTAGTGGCAGTATGATGTGCCGTGTTGGCAGTGTGGTGGCCCCCTTCTGTGTGTACCTGGCTGAGGTCTGGGTCTACCTACCTCAGGTATACATGTTCTCTTCTGGCTGGTTCTCTCAGAACAACAGCTATTATTTAATGTTTAATTACCGGTTATTACCTGTTCCATTCTTTCACCTTTGCACCTTGTTCCTCTTTGTCAAAGTTTGTCTACTTGGGTATCCTGGCAACAAAACAAATTTTCGGTAATTAATTTTTTCCTTTGTTCATCACCACCCCTGTGTAGCTCATCGTAGGAATCCTGGCATTCATTATCGGAGTGCTGACGTTGTTGTTGCCTGAGACCCTAGGCAGACCTCTGACAACCACATTGGAAGAGGCTGAAGCTCTGGGACGAGAGCCCAGCAAGAAGAACTCAGCCCTGGGCAATAAAGATGCCGAGGACGGGTTGGAGATGAATCAACATGAAGCCAAGGCTTGAGTTATACACTGCTGGAAGAGAGAGAGAAAGATGCACAAAGAGAAGCAAATGGAAAGAAAAATGAAGGAAAAGAGAGGAGGTGATGGCTGCCAAAAACTGACATATTAGCTTCATTGATTTATTGGATTGTTGGAAGAAAATGAAAAAAAACAACAACAAGCTTTTTAAAGACCTTGTTGAAATGACGTGTTTGTTGACATTTTGTTCTGTAGAGAGACCAACAGTTCTTTTCACTCTTCTTTAAAGGTCTTCAGACATTACACAAAGCCTCATGCGTGCATACAGATCTCAGTTATGTAACAATCAGTCACAGATGTAGTGCAATCACAGTGGCCAGTTGAATTCAATGACAGAGAAAATCATATGTGGTATGTGTGTGTATATTGTGTGTGTCCAGTTGTGGGTGTCCAAGACCCAGGAAACATATAGTATAATAAAGGATCATTTCAGTTTGTGACAACTTCAGTCGTATTTTTGAAGTTTTGCCCATTATTTTTATTAGTTAACTAATAACTTTAAACTCACTACAGTAATTTCTGAGATCTGGAAGCATGGTAGCTATAACACAAGTCTGATAGGGCAAGAAACACCAGCAGTTAGGTGTTGTAAACAAGCCAACTGTTTAGCCAAATTATCAAAACAGCTTTATTTGGAACTCAAAGGAACTGTAGCACACCAGAAATGTCAGTAATAAATCACACAGGAACAGTGTGTATTATTGTGCACAGTGGGTCAAAGTTGAACCAGAAATTGTGATCTCAGATCTCAGCAATTAACTGCAAAGCCAAAACTACAAAAATAAGACCCAAATTGTAATAATCTGGAATTATCCTTTAAAAAGAGGAAGTTACCGTAAGTATAGTGACACAACAGTCAATTTCTGTACTGTGATTGAGTTACCTCTCTGAAACATCTAATCAATCAATCATAAGTGCAGATCATGGCTGTGCATATAGTATTAAGGTGTACAGATGTTATTCTAAACACGTGTAATACATATCATTTCCAGGATCTAAACAATATAATGATTTTTTCTAATATGAAGTGCCATTTTTTTATATTTTTTATAATTTTCAACTTTTTCTTTTGTCAATCTCAGGGCATCCTCTTTTGGATATCACTGTGAAATGATCCTAAACATACCGTTTACTTTTACACTCAGTTTGACAGTATCCATCTTGTTTAAGATGCCATTGCTTAGCTTTAACTTTGTATCTAATGTTTGTGTGTGTGTGTGTGCATGTGTGCATTGGTAAGTACAGTAGTTGGTGTCCCAGTTTTCTACGTGCTTATTCAGTGTATACAATCTAGATGCTGGACATACTGAAGGAAATGTATGTAGTAAGACGTGATCTCCAGATGTTTGGACCAAAGGCAGGAATGAAGCACAACAGTGTGGAGATGTATTGACCTGCTTGCAATGTTGTAGTGTACTACTAGCATGTTTTTGTTTCATATCAAACCATAGTATGGTGCTTTAATCTAAAGGAGATCAAAAAATCATGACAATCAACTGGTATCCTAACAGTGAAGACATTTAATCACCAGGTGGGGTAAAAGGACTCAGTATTTAATTCTGGACAGATTTACAATCAACAGTATGTTGTTGTTTTTTTCGTATGGATTGATTTTTTGTTAGTATTATTTTTATTTCATTGCGCAAAAATAAATAAGATGTTGAAGTTGTTGACGTCTTCATGGCTATAATACACTTTTAAATTAAGTGTTTTTATGCATCTACTATAACAACCACAGTTCTATTTCATAAATGTGCACCTTTGCAAGTTAAAAGCAATCTCCCTCTTCCTCTCTCTCTGTCTATCAAACTGGAGGGTTCAACCTGGTGCTGGGAAAGTAGGGAATCTATTTTTGTCATACGGGGAATATAGAGCAGGTCTGAGAACAGCCCACCGACACTAACAGCTTCCTATTCGCCGGTGGAGAGGAGGTCCCCACTGCCAATGCCAGCTCCTTCTGCACCACCCAGCATATAAACAAACCCTCTGTGTTCAACTTTGGAGAAGAAAACTCTGCAGATGCATGACCAGTATATATATGTGTGTGTGTGTGCATGTGTGTGTGTTTGTGTGGATGGAAAAGCTAAACGTTATGCACTTCACATAAACCTTAACAGACAGGCTGCTAATGTGAACTTCCACTTCTGTCATGATACTGATACCCTGAATACTGTGTGGTTATTATTGGACAGCATGGAGAGAAGATTTTGTCAGGAATTCCCCTTCTCTGCGTGTGTGCTCTTGCAGTTTTATCTTTGTGAGGGTCAAATGGAGCTGTAGACTTTTTTAGAAAGTCAGGATTGAGGGTAAAGGGCTAGGGGATGTTTTCAATAAGGGTCCTCATAAGTATAGAAGGTGGTGGTAAATTGTATCAGTCTTTCTACTATAATAAAGACATATGAGAAAGGTTGGAACAGGGGCTACAAACCAATGTCAGTAAATTATGGACCATTAGATGCACTATGCTATTATGTGTCCTTCTGACCTCTACTAACACACACAATGTGCGACTCCTGTTCAGATATTTTTAAGTTTCCCCCAACTTCCAATGTTATCCTATCATTAAATTATTATTATTATGGGTTTTAGGAGATTTTTTAGAAATACAAAAACACTGGGTTTCAGTATCAACAGAATATTAACACAGTGTACTGACTCCAAACTGTATTTGTTCCAGCAAAAATGGAAAGAGGACACCATTTGCTGGTCATGGCTGTGAGTTACATCAAGCTGAATATGGCTTGTCTTCAGCATTTGAACAGTAATCCAACGGTTTGTTAATTATTTTTATTTCAAATAATTGAATGTCAAACGATGTCTGTATATAGTTATATGATCATATATTAGGTTGTATTGCTTGTGTTCAAATATTTCTTTCATACAGTTGCTCTAAATCAAGGCAGACTGCTTCTTGCAGAGGTGCTTTTTTTATAACCAGTAACCAATCTTTACTTATTTTCTTCTACTTTTCTGTAATCAGACTATAGAATAATTTTATGTTGATGTATTTGACTGTACATGTCATGCATCTTGTTGCTTTTAGTCAGAGTAAGTCACAGTGGCTGGAAAAAGTTTTAGCAGCTGCAAAGTATACAAGTAATCAATAGGAAGGAACTGCAGCAATGATGCAACACTACTAAGGTAAAAGATTTAAGCAACACTCCTGTGTCAACACAGCATGTATCATCAAAACTGCATTAAGAGTCTTACAGTATGTATAAATTTTGCTACATGACCAAGGTAAAGTGCAAATAGAGAAGGAACACAGGTGTGTGAGTGGAACATGACGTGTTCCCTACTTTTTCTTAGCAGTGTTACCCTGACTGGAGCTGGGGAGGAAATTTCACAAACAGGGGAGACAGAAAGAAGATATGTCGAGGTTGAGTGGAGTGATGGACAGGCTGCTGCAGGGAAGAGAGACCTATGTGGTAAAAACAAAGGCTGATGGCGTGGACCATGATCTGGAGGCTGCTCTGTTAGTAGCTGCCTATCAATCTGAAATGTGTAGCAGCATGGGAGAATTGAGGCAGGCTGCAGCATTCCTGATGGGGTGAAAAAGCCACAACAAACTTCTTAATACACTTTTTTCACACCAAAAAAAAGAAAGTAAAGCAGAGACAATAGCTGCAATAGTTAGAGGACATTTATTTTGAAGACTGTAAAATGATGGACTGCATTAGTTGTTGTTAACCAGTTTTTAGCTGTTGATATAAACCCATTCTAGACACCCTTAATATGCCAAGAATTGTTTCATAGCCACCAGAGACCAAAGATACAAATGATTAAGTTATCAAACAGTTTTTTTCCTTCCTGAGAATCTTATCTGGAATGCAAATGAATAAAAAATAATAAATTAAAACTGGCAAAAAAGGAAACACTGAACACAAACCAGGACAATGAAAAGGTACAGACAATGGATATAAGGATGGTAGAGTGAAATGTGTAGATGACAGTTACATGTTAGCTTATGGTTACTGTTCTCTGGCTGGTTTTTACATGAGTGATGAAAAACATGCACTCTGAATAGCTGCTGGAGAATTAGAAATTAGTGTTAGCTGGCATTGGTAACACTTCACACTTACATGATAATATTTTTGAATGGGAAAACAAACCCTTAAACAGTAACGTAATCCTACGTGAAATTGAAGGCAAATCAGTATCCAGTTTTGTGACCAAATCCCTCATTTTGCTGCAGAATTTCAGGACAAGTCACCTCAGAGAAAGTGCAGTATAATACAGTTTTGTAATGCATCGCAGTAGAAACATTGGTATTTGGCAAACTCAATCTTTTCAACTTTGGATTAAACAAATGACGCTCCATGAATGCTTTTTTTAGTGTTTGACTCTAAACCCAGCCTATATTCTCAACAAATGACCTTATCCAAACAATCAATCTATGCTAAAATACACCGCTGGTTTGGTCAAACTCAATCGTTCATGCACACACAGTTGGAATTCTCTGAATTCATAATTGAGTGCTTACCGTTTAACCCTCATTTATACCTAATAATATCTTACAAATTAAACAAAATGTTATAAATCAATATTATAACAACTGACTTGACTACGTCACAACTCCACCAGCTGTGCACAGAGGTTCCTGTCAGTTAATGGAACTCTTAGTGAGGTTTGGCACTTACAACAGTCCTAAACAACTAATATACAAAAAAGGGTTTTGGTACTTTTTTTTAATTTATGGATACCATTTCCCATTCCAGCTTTTAGGACATTGACCCTTTCATAAAGTATGAACCTCTTACTTGGGCAATGTCTCTGAAATCCTCTCCTACAGTAAACACCCCAGCGACCAACATTTAGAATATTTCCAAACACATTTAGCTATCCACATCTTGTGCTAATCTCTCCTGGAGATTAAAGCAATGATGGATTTTTTTTTACAGAAACAAACCTAAAGACAAGCTCAAATTAAGCAAAACTCGAGTCACGCAAAAGTGAGCTGAAAACATGATTTCCCATTGTCTTTAGTCAATTTTTAAATAGAGCCTTTTGTCCTTCCAATAACTCAACTCCTATAGTCCTCAGTGCTGAGACTGTCATGATAGGAGTCTATTGCAGATGGAAAACAAGAGCCCGTACAAACATGAGCGTCAGGATCCGCACACCCCTGAACACACCTCACTTTGAGGAATGCTGAAAGACGGGGAACGCTCCCCTTTGCCCTCAGGCTGCCTCCAGCTATCTCCAGCCTTCTAGCCAATCAGCTTTTTTGGCTATATCCACTGTTCATCAAACAGCTTAGGAATGGACCAGCCAGCTGTTGGCATCCTCCAGGTCTGTGTCTAGCTCCTCATCTTCATCCAGGGGCTCTGGGGTCCGGAGGGCCAGCTCTCGAAGAAAAGCAGGTGAGTAGGCGGTGGGTTGGGAGACAGACTTCAGGCCAATTTTTTTCTTCATGAGGTGGAATTGGTCACGGATGAAGTTGTAGAACTCATACTCGTAGCGCATTCGGTGGTACAGCACCTGTAGGGCCTCTAGAGTGGGTGTATGTTTACGTACTGTGCCTGTCATGTTCCCCATCTTCCTATAGTCTGCAGAAAGACAAAGAGGATGTCAACTTGACAGGAATACATCAGTGAATCAGGCTACAATATACACCATTTTTTTTAAGAAATATAACAGCTATCAAATGTGATCTACTAACATGCACCTACCAGGGCTCTTGTAGATGTTGAGTACTCCAGTAAAGTAATGAGGTAAGAGCCTCTCCAACAGCAGGAGAACATCCTCCAGCTCCTCCAGGATACCAACAATAAGGTAGTTCTCCAGCACATTCTGTTTGGCCCTCTCCAGAGCCCATACTCCTGGCTCCCTGGTGAAGGGAGAAGAAGAGAGTAAGAGAAGAGTAAGAGACAGAAAAACAAAGACAGTAACAGAGCAGCCTTACATGACTAGAAACAGTGTCTAAAACCAATCAAAAATCAAAATGATTTGTCATTAAACCTGAGTGTGTTGATACCTGCACTGAGGATGCTGTCCGCAGAAGTAGGGAATGATGTAGAAAACTCTGGGGTTGGAGCACTCAGGGTAATTCTCTAGAATGCACACATTGATATCCTGAAAGCAGACAAACACACAACAATCATTTTAATTTTACAGTACCCATTCCTTAATCATTTTCATTCCACTTGCAGTCAATGAAACTCAACCAGAATTGTAATGATGTTTTTTCACCACTTGAGGGGGCCCTTCACCAGCACTGCTGTGAACTCACACTCACTGATAGTCATCATCCGAACTGAAACTGCTTTGCAAAACAACATCCTGAGCAAACAGATAAGCTCTGCCTCTTCACCTCAGCAGCTCTCAGAGGCTGAGGTGTCAAGTAATAAAACATACGTTTCCTTTTTATCTATTGAGATTCTGTGTATGGATTCATGCTCACCTGAAAAAGACTTTGATGTAATATAAAGCAGAATTACTATGATCTAACTGCATAAATCAGATAGAAACGATTGTTTGCCATTATGCAGTGATCTAGCGGGGATGAACTTAAAAAATTTCAGGTCTTCTAAGTCAGAAATAAAGTGTTTCAGTCAGAGTTGCGAACTTTAAAAGACCCCTTGTGTAAATGTGGGAGCTATTAAATAATGAAAGGAAAAATACAGAGGAAAGATTAAAAACACACATGCAGGAGTGAAGCTGGCCAGCTACTAAGTGCTGTGGAACTAGCGGTCAAATCCATGTCAGGTGACGTAAGCCTTATGGATGGCAACAAGTCCAGAGCAACAAAACACACCACGAAGCATGACCCTGTCTCTCACACACACGTGCTCAAACACGTTATACGGTAGCACCAGACCACATGCATGAGACAAAAGGTGTTGACAGGCTCGTTGTATAAAAGAGTATGGGATCTAAACATGGAGGCAGAATTGAAAGTGAAATGATTGCGTCAAGACTTGCCTTTAAGATTTATACTCTGATAAGTTGGTAATGGCTGATTTAAACAGAGCAGTTTGTCAAAGCCAACACTGAGGCCAACATGCTCCATCACAGAGATTAGGTTGGGTCAGACAGGACCAGAGGCCCAGACCTTCCCAGAGGATGCAGACTGCTATTGAGGGAGAGATGTGAGGGGGCCTGCAGGTGAACACTGGGAACCAAGTGACTGAGCTGTGAAAAACACCTAACCGACAAGGGTGTTAACATGGATGAAGGCAAAAAAAATAGTGTATGAGCAGGTATGAGTGTGACTTTCAGACAGTTACACAGGTTAAAGTTACAGTTAGCCATGTTCTGCTGTATTTTTGGCTACATGTTTACATGTAGCATAGAAAGATTTTTTTTTAGTTCACAGCAAAAAGTAAAGGACAAATTGAACTAGCACATCACAAATCTGATAACTCTACAGATTGATCTTTCTCAGATTCTAACAATGCAGCCACAACAGGAAGAGAGTGAAGGCCTGCACAGAAGTCTATAAACTGGGATGACATAAATTATGCACTTGGTCGGTTATTTCTTCCTCGTAACTGAATACTGTGGTATGATTGTGTCTCTGATTCATCAAGCGGCTGTAGGGTTTGTTTGAACTTTATGACTGAACTGCACTATGTGCTGGGAACAGGACTTATTGGTGATCAGTGAAGCAAACCACTGGAAAGCTCTTCAAAGAAACCACAACAAAACCCCAGAGGAAGAAAACAGTTCAGCACTGCACCATTGTTAGAGTACGGGTCGTGTCCGGACTTGTGATAAGTTTGCCCTGCTTTTCTTTGATTCATAATTTCTAGAATCATTTGTTGTTGTTCTTGTGTTTCAAAGAATGACAGTGTCAGTACAACCATTGTTATTAATCATGAGTACGTCCCCTTGCCCTGCAGTCTACATTTTCCTATCAGTGACAAGTGTTTTCTCAATAAGATTTTGGCAGCATATTCTTTGTGAAAAACTATAACCACAGTTACATTTCACTCACGCTTGCCATGCTGATAAAATACTGGGACTGGACTCTAGACAGGTCTTTTCTACAATTAGCCTAAATGCAGCACAGCGCAAAAGCTCCCAAGAAATTCATTATGAGCTAAATTAGAAAAAAGAAGTGAGAAAACGCAAGTAAGAGCCAGAGACAAAGAAACAGAAAAAGGGGGACAGGAAGTGAAACGTGTGACGCAATTCCACGACATACATGGCTCATTGCCAGGAAGTCCCTCCTCCGCTTTGCTCCGACACTTGATACAGGACCCTCAACATTTAGGGGACCTCTGGGAATCCAGCCACAACTCATTTATATACAACTGTGCACAATCAAATATATACACACACACATGCACTCTCTTTAGAGAACCCATTAGTATTTCGAAGAGAGCTCCTGTGCGCACACTCAGGTTCATTGTTCCTATTCTCGCTGTGGATTAGGCCAACTGAGCAGTCACAGAAACTGTAGCAAAATAGACCTTAATCTCTACAAAGGCCTCCTGTTTTACTGAATGGAATGTATGCATGAATTAAATCAGTAGTAATTGATTATGTAAACCTTTCCCATGGGACAATCTGACTCTAAATTTCCATCAGGGAGCATGGGAGTGATTCACCTGGGTCAACTCAGATTAAAACTGATTTTTTTGCCACTTGAGGGCAGCGTAAACTAACTGTTGCTGACACATTTAACAGATCAACAGATCAAGGGTGAAAATATGTTAGTGTTGTGATTACAGCTTGTTACTGACACATCCGGCACATACGGAGAAACATTTACGAAATATCTGACTGAAATCTGCTAAATACTCCACCAGCTAGTCACTGTCTCTGGTGCTGAGCAGGTAGCATACAGTTGGTTTTTGTATACAGGCAGCGTGAAAGATGCTAAAAAGCTCTGTAGAGCTGAGAAACTGTGACATCTATCACATACAATCATGGGACCATTTTTAATAAAAAATATTAATTACAGCTGATTTGAACTAATAATACTTAGCATTTGTTTTACTTTAACTTTTTAGCATGCCAGATTATGCCTGGCAATACAGAAACTGTCATGTAAATTGACAATCACAGAGATCTATACATAATGACACAAAGATACTTTTCAACATCTTAAAAAGCCACTTACATAACACCTGATAGACGTGACAAGTAAACTTCATGTCTCGGTTTCACCTTAGGCAATCAACCCTGTGACAGATACACCACCTTACAGTTTCTAGTGTCAAGGCATGCCAGGGCATGATGGATGCCAGTAAAGCCTCTTTCATTATGCCATATGCCCTTCTTTGTATTTGTGTGAAAGTGTGTACATGTCATTGTAAATGTCAGACCAACTGACAGCAGATGATCCTCACTTGCCGTGGGAAACTGTCCTGATGAGATCAGTATTGCTGATGTGGGAGAACTAGTCTTGTGCTTTTCGGGTTCAGCAGACATTTTGCATGTGTTTGCATGCATACTTACAGGTGTGTGAACACAAGCATATGTACACACTGTAGGCCTACTTTGTGGTAGGGCTGCCTGATTAATCACTCTCTATTGCTCCCATTATATTCCTCATTTTCCACAAAATCAATCTGACCTGGCTTTTTTAAAACCCACTTCATTCTAAATTTAAGATAATAATTTAACTTAAATAACAGTCCATGCATGTGCTCAATCCCATGTGTGTGTACGTTCAAGTGTCCAGTGCATGCCCTGGTATAGTGTAGTGTATGTGTGTGTAAAAAGGGGTGTGGGGACTGACGGAAAATCCAAGCCAACCACAGGAATGTCTCAGTAACACGTGCATCAGGTTCCCTCAGCCCCGGCTAGCAAACTGACAGTGTTCTTTCATTGACACCTCTCATATAGACCCAGCATAGGGCAGGCAGGGCTAATGCACACCAGGCAGGGGATATATCCAAGACTAGTCTGAACCCCGAGTGTTGACATAGCAGTGAATTCACGCTGACACACATACAGATATTTGAAAGGCTATACTTGTGAGGACATTCATCCCCTGGCCTCAAATCTGAACCTAAACTCTCTACAAAAACACACCAAAGCTTTATATTAAGCCTTATTTTGGATATCAACATTGAATCAAATTGTTATTGAGAATCAGTACTGCAGTGTCATTGTTTTTGTCAGGTGGAGCTCCATTAGTCCTCTCCAACCCCCCCCCCCCCCCACTATATAAAATTAGACAGCTGCTCCAACTAAATCAAGGAGCTGAATCTAGGCTCTGCCCATAACCAGCCACTGGCTTTAAATCTTAATCCTTGACCCTAATCTTAATCTTAGTTTTACCTAAAACATCAAATCCTTTCTTAACAAATAATATGTATAGCTATTACACATCAGCCTGTGTCTGTCTGTGACTCTGTTGATTCCTAAACTCCTACCTGGGCCTGTAATTGGATTTTCAGTGAGGTTCAGCACATTTTGTGGTGTGTATAGCTGCAGTCTTCAGCATTATACAGGTGCTAGTGTGGCATATGCTTGCAGCATATATAGATATGATTTAGCTCAAAACCTTGAGGTGTTTTTGCTGAATTGTTAAGGTAGGTTGTTGTTGCTAATGAGCGCAGTCAGTAAAAAGGACAACCAACAACAGCAATGTAAAGCAGTAAGAGAAGAAAGCAAAGCAAAGCGAAACAAGAACAGAAAATATTGCTTGCTCTATGCCAATACAGTAATATATATGCAGGGAGTATCCCTCTAAATCTCACTTCTATACATTTCCAGAGAGTGACTCAAGTTGAATACAAAGAAATGGGGAAGAGGTCAATATTAAGAATACACTTTAGTGACTCAAGGCAAAACATCACATGCTGTATTCTAATAAAGTTGCTCCAAAGAAGTGGGCACCAACAAAATGTCATCCCTTTGGAAAGTTTTAGTCAGTTTTAAACCCTGCTAACCCTGACTCTTGGTTCTCATAAGTGCAGGAGTGTAAATACACACACACAGACACACACACAGGCACACACGCACATGCACACACACAGAACCAGGTAAGCCAGTCTACAGCAACATAGCCTCCACCTCCCCTTTAACTGTAGCAAGGGGCCCCCGTGGTCTGCATACTTTAATAACTCAACTCACATGGTCCAAAACTCCAGGGAAAGCAGTGCAATACTTAATTACACCCAGTCAGATTCAAGGCAGAATGACATTCACTCCTCATGTTAGCCTTTCAGTATGGCCTTCTGAGCTCTCAGGGTCCCTGACAGTATGGAGGAATAACTAGCAGTGTACCTGTGTTTGTGCCTGGATATTGATGTGCCATAAAATCTTGAACAAGTATTGATATAATCATTGTTTCCACCTACTTTTATGGCCAAAATATGTTGTTTTTGCCGACCTACTCCCCTGATGCCAAATGTAGCTGTTTGTCTTCCTTACGGGGAGTTCCAACCTCACATCAGACCCATAACTTCACTGCTAACTATGCTGCAGTGTATGCCATTAAGTAGCTCCTCCACAGTGTAAAACTCACACAGAGATTAAAAAGTGGCAACTTGAAAATTAAAGTAAGACTCCAAATGGCATGTACTGCACTGTAAAGTATGACATGCATTGCCTTTAGTATGGTGCTACGGGGTAAACACCCCTCTAAGGCAGATGTAGGATGCAGAGTTCCTGATGTGGTTATACTAAATCAAGTCTCTAATTGGAGTCATAATCAGATTTAAATATTGGGTTAGCATCAGTCTGCAGTGGCCTTTCAATTTTCCTTCCATCCCTCCGGCACCACCACGTGTCGAACATCTTCAAAGAGAAAAGTATGTGGTTTTAATATATTTTCTATGTTGGAGAAATGCTCTGTTGCTTATGTTTTAACATTTAGGAAGTTAATGTCTCAAGATAACAACAAACAGATCTCAAACACAAGAAAACAACCATCTGGCTGACAGCTATGCTATGTAACATTAATTTAATGAAAGAAAGAATCAATCGATGCATAAATCACTAGTGATAAAAAAATGAATGTCAGTAGGATTATTTTCTTGTTACCTTATCTTTTGCAGAAGATTATCAGTGTATTATATAACATTAGTATCATTACTGTTTCTGTGTACAACACTTCTTAGCTAAAAAGCCTCTATAATTAGTATTTCAAGGTCATACCAGAATAAGAAATTAGTATATGACATTTCAGTTCATGTCTCAACTGAGCTTCAGGATATGAAACCAGCTGGCGTGGAACCAAAACAGATACAGATTTAAAGCACTGTTATTGGCAAGCCAGTGACTCATAAAATAACAGTGCAGCTCTGTCAAATACTGCAAACGCATTAGTATTTCAAACCATAAACATCCGTGGCATTGATTTAGTTAATGTCCATATGAGAGTAAATGGGCTTGTGGGCACTGGGATTGAGATGAAAGGCAGATAGAGGGGAAGACGACTAAAAGCTTCAGTATTTGTTTGACTCTTTAAATAATACAGTTATAAATTCTAAAATTAGGCATCTGGGCAGCATGGTAGCCAAATGTGGTACTCTCTCTGACGCCAGTTTAAATATAGGAGCTCTGTATTGTATTATTTGATTGTTTTATTATTATTTATTATGAAATATGAAAAACAAAATCAGATTTGATAAAAATCATGAATATAAAAATGTATGTGTATGTTGTATATGTACTATGTATACATGTACTATAATGTATTTGTCATTACTTTAAGGGACTGTTGCATAACCAAGAGCTCATTTGTGTCTTTCTCTTTACTTTCTATTACTGCTAGTATTCTCCAAGGCAGGTGCAAAGCTTTGGCCACAAAACTAAAGCTAATTAATCAACAGACCCTACAGTACGCATGACTGCACTGTGAGACTAGAGCAAAGACACAAAAGTAGTTCTCCTCAATGAAATGTGGTGCAGCTCACATTTACATCTATGTATTAAGCAATTAACAGAGGGATATCAATAGACACTTATGGCAAGTTTAAATTCCAAGACCATTAAAAATGTCAAGACACCATTAGGCTCAGTGCAAAGCTGAAAGCAACGACATCCAGACAATCTGTGTTTCAAAAATGGACATTGTATAGCAGGATTTTGAGTGAGAAATGAATCCTCAATATCAGACACACATCTATTGTCTGAAACATAAGGTCTCACCAGGTATCTCTCATCATCCTTCATCCCTGGAGTGCGGATGAGGTGGTTCTGCTCACCCCTCCAGTCACCAAAGCGACGGAAGAAGTAGTTGGAGAGGAACCGGTTGATGGGGTCCCGGATTATGTTGATATAGACAGGCTGCTCTATCCTGAACCTTACAAAGAGAAATAAAAAAGGAAGTTAAGACCTATTTTATTAGAACTGCAACTCTGGAGCAACAAACTGTTTTTATTGTATTTCCAAATGCTGTGTTTAAACATCATTGTACATTTGTGCACTACTGTACCTGGTAAAGTTGAGGAAGTGAACATGCCGTGTATAGAGGAATGGCTGAGGGATATTACTGATGTTCTTCATGAGATCCACCTGAAAAAAAACCCACACACAGTCAATTTAATGTGTCTCACATTACATTTTGAGTGTTAAACACAGTATCTTCCATAAATATGGGAAATCATCTGAGATGAGTGGAGATCTAATCCAGTGCAAGTGCATAACGTCATGGTAGAAATCAAGCAATTATTACGTTAATAGACGATAACCAAAAGCATATGCAAGCTCCTGACACTGCACAGAGACTTAAAACAGAGACCGGGTGCACCTTGCATTGCTAAAGGCTTTCTAATAAACTAAATGCAGACAAAAAAACAAACAGCATCTTCATGTACTGTTAAACAAAACCAAAAATTCCCATTCCAAATGATTTAATGTTTGAACACATAACCATTTATGAAATGCACTTTGGCTGTGTATTTATCCAACTTGATATGATTTGCAGAATCTTCCAGTACAGACTGACCTCACCACAGTTTTAACCTTCGCCTTGACTGCACAGCTTAACAAAGTAATATCATTGTTTTCTTCATCTAACAATATCCATCACCATAGATCTAGTTTCTCCTCAGTCATAAGCCAACATTTTTAAGGCAACTATTCCAAGTTTCTTATTCCTCCGCCGCTATGAAAGATTAAAAAACATCCCAAAGGCTTTCTAGGTTTCCATGAAGAGAGGCTCACAGTAGCCAAAACAAACTATCATAGTAGTGCCATATACAGTGCAGATCCCTTGCATGAGCTCTTTGACTGAAGGCCATGCAACTGAAACTTAATTCTTAGTCATTCCTTACATAAATGGCTCCATACTGGAATAATTCTGTATGTGAGATCCAGTTATCCCAGTCACGCATATAAGAAATTAGTGACTATACAAGTTATGTCTCTGCAGAACTGGAGCATATAATATGTCTAATTTCAAAATAATAAAAACACATAATAATGACCCAAAGTCATGGCTGGCTAGTCATCACCTTGGCAAGTACAGTATGGGTGGTGTTCGAGTGTAAGATTCAAGATTTATTATAATTTACTGAACATACTGTAACTTGTTTTTCCCCACTTGTTGTTGTTGAGTTACAATACATAAACCTTACAATCAAAAGTATCAACTTCCCAGCATCCTTTCGCACCATGTTGCAGGTCCCTCAACCAATGAGGAGGGGTCAGTATTGCAGAGAAAATGACTTGATCCCTCACTGGCTTCCCACCATAAACCACAAATTGTGCTAAATGAAAGACACAACCAATTCAGGGGGAACTGCTACTGTGAACTGAAACCAGATCTCCAAGGTGGTGGGTGTGTGCTTCGTCCCTGTCTGTGTGGCCATTGGTTTTAAGTGAATATGGAGATACAAAATGTAAGATTTTTGGCGAGAGGCAAGGCAGGTGATTGAAAAAGTTTAAAGGCCGAGCTATACAAGCACAAGGAAAAGTAAAAACATACTTATACTTTATTAGTTCACAAGTGGAAGTTTAAAGATGTAAGCACAAGTGAAAAATTAACAACAGCTGAACACTGCACATGGGGAATCCAATGAGTCCCTCTGCTGTCCAGACAGTAACACACAGGCCAAGGACAAAACAAAACTGGAGGTATACACGTGGACAAACAGAGGAGAAGGCTTCAACAGCAGCTGTGATTGGAAAATTACAATAGCTCTCAAATAACCCTGTCGTTCCAGAAGTTGCTGCGCTTGAAGATCCCGAATGAAAACTGTGTGTAGGATTGCCTACACAGGCACCCAGAAATGGGTTCTTCAGCCTAAAACCAGTTCAGCTTCTGCTTAGTTTCTGAAGCTGAACTGCACAGTAGCGCTTTGAGCTAAATTCTAATATCAGTATCCTAACATGCTCACAATGACAATGTTAATATGCTGATGTTTAGCAGGTATAATGTAGCAGGTACCATCTTAGTTTAACATGCTAGCATGCGAACATTTGCTTATTAGCACTGGACACAAAATCAGAAACAATGGACAAATTAGAACCAGATGATAGCACTAAATGAAAAGTCAGGGGTTCACCAAAGTTACAATTCATCTTGAGGGGTTAATATCTGTAAAAAAGAATGTATGGCAATCCATCCAATTGTAGTAAATTGAAGTATTTCAGTCAGTACCAAAGTGGTGGACTGACTAAAATTGCCATCCCTACAGTCACGCCGACAGTGATGACTAAAAAGCTCTTCCACAGTGCTGCACATCAAATGACATTCTATATATGCAGATGAATCATTGGGCCTCATGTAAGAACCTTTTCATATTCTTATCTTAAACTTCTCTTACTTTTTTTCCGCATGGTGGACTCGTACGAGTGTGCCATGTAATCTATAGATAAATGTTTAACTTCAGATTTCTGTGTAAATCACCTGCGTAAAAATGATGAATTCCACCTGTGCACAATGGAGAGTGCGTTCATGAGAATTGAAAATTTAACTAATGCCCCAATTATACCATATAAGGCTGAACGGCCTGCCCCATGTGTGAGTAAGTTCCTTTATGAAAGTGGTATAGAAGAGTAAGAAGAAGAACTTTACAAGCTTGGAGATTGAAGTCCTGCTCTCAGACATCAACAAAGGAAAGTCTATCATTTTTAACAGCGTCAGCAGTGGAAGTAAAGGACCTGCTAAAGCTAAGGAGTCAGAAAAAATAATGAGTGCTGTTAACACTGTGTCAACTTAGGGTTGTACTGTTGCTGAAATCAAGAAGTGGTTGGACATGAAAAGTGAGGCAATCAATAACAGCAATGGGAGGGGGTCAAGGGGAAGTCTCCACCATGGTGATAGACAAAAGAATACGTGCCATAATAGGTGATAGTTGCATTATCAGACATTGTAATAGAGACAGCGACCTACACCTTAATGTTAAGTAATCCCTATCAATAGCCAAATGAAGAATGATATTGTCAGGCTATATGATACATTTAGAACTATATTATATTTTAAACTGTACAGTCAAACAGGATGATGTCAATGTAAAGCCACTTAAGAACAAATATGTTTGTACCAGTGGTTCTGTAATACTTTCAGTCATCAATTAACTCCACGTTTTTGGCATTTGATGCAAGGTGGGGAATTTTTACCCCCAGATAAGACTGCCAATTAGAGAAAATCTTTCTTTTTTCTTATTTTCAGTTTGAAAGACCCTTGATGTGAGGCTCAGATGATAAAAAATAAATAAAATATGAGTGCTTCACAGGGCATCTTCAAAATACTGATGATCCATGAAAGCATTCTGTCTGAACAGACTGAATCACATTTTATATAAAAACCCCTTTCTAATAAAAAGCAACTGAGGACCTGTTCGAATGTCCTGCTCTTAACTATGTATAGGCACCTGTTACGTCATAGAAGGACTATTTGAATAGCAACGGTAATATGTATACTTGTTTATGTACACAAGGCAGTTGATCTGAGGCCCCAGTCAGATTTGGGCATCACACCCTCCCTCTCCTCTATAAACTCAGTACATTTCCACTCACTCGGCTTCCACTTTCTGTGAATCTCTCCTGCAATAAAATGTAAAATTCACGTTTAGATTTTATTAGCTCTGTAGAATTTATTTCACCACTCCGGGTTTCCTCCTGCATGCTCTGTCTCTATCATTCCTTTCAATGCTACATTTAAAAAAAAGTTTATTTTCCACAAACTGCCCCCCTTGACTCTTAGTCCAGACCAATTAGCCCAGAGCTAACCCCTGACGTCCCCTCCCCCACACTCAGGTTAATGTGCAGAGCTTGAACACATTTGGCACATTTGGTGAGTTTATGTGTGTGTGTGTTTTCTGACCCACCCCTCTGGTCTGTCTGGCCAGACCCCCTCTCATTTACCAGAGAGAGCTGCAGGGAGACAGAGGGAAAGTGGAGGACAGTTTGAGATTCCAGGCATACCTGCAACCCCACGACCCCCGCCCCCCTCCTTCCTGAGCCCCCATGGCGTCCACACAGGGCTCATCAGGGGAAACGGAGAAGAGCCAAAAACCACAGAGAGCTAGGACGGCTGCCCTGCATTCAACTAAATCCAAGTTGTTTCTATGTATCTACATTCAAAAATTAAAGAAGCCTAAATAATCAACACCTGTGGTGGAGACGAATATGGAGGTCAGACATCATAGAAAAGTACTCCAAGAACATCAGTCCAGACATAATAGCAATTATCGATACATAGTGTGTGTATTTGCTTAAAGAGTCATTATACGGTACACAGGAAGAACTTTACTTCAAAATAAATATCCTTGATTTAAAAAAAAGGCACATTTACTAAAAAAGACTGATGGCTTAAAAAAAATTTTTAGCAGCCACAAATTTATTTTTCTAGCAACCAATCCAATTCTCTGTAAGTGAGCAATGGCAAACGTAGCTATTGAGATGATACTAGGGGAATAACTATTTACAATCTGTGTTTGTACTGGGGCCAGACACTTTTTAGTGTTTGCGTATCTGTGGCTATGTGATGCAGATACATAAGGTTTGTGGCTGTAGCGCATCTGTCTGCTGGTTAATGTTTTTGGTAAGAGGAAGGAAACAGGATCCCACATGAATGCAGGCAGGCTCACAATAAAGATGCTGTCTTTCTTTTTCTGGAGGTTTTTAAGGAAGACATTTTTCTCCTGTTTGTTTCCAGGAAATGTCTTAAACCTCTCTCTCCCACTGAGCCTGTTCCCCCTATGCTGAAGGGGACAGATGGGTCACTATACGCCTCAAGTCTGCAGAAGCTCTGCAAAGTTCCAGACGAATAAGGCACCTTCACTTTTTGGCAACCCACGCATGAGGCATCAACCCTGGGCAAAATCCATTAGCAGACTACTGGGGGAGCCAGCTGGAAAATGGTCCAAAAGCAGCAGTCTCAAGCCAGAACCACAACTGATGAGACCAGCATCTCTAAACTTAGGCGACGCGCGTCTGGATCTGCATAAGTCAACACACGCAAAAGTACACATGCAAATAAAACACACAAAGATGGAGACACACTATTCAGAATCACACACAAACACAAGCACAGACACACACTCTTAAACAGACCCCCCTTGCACAGACACTGGAATGCACACACTCTTTCTGAAGAGCATTGCTTGGTTGCATTCACAGAGATGTTTTATGTCCAGAGAATTAATGAGTCTAATGGTGTTCTGCCACTTTGTGTGCAGCCAGTTTCAGGGTTTGATAAATGGATAAACAAGTAGCTGTTTCAATATTGGCTTAACATTTACATCAAATCGGTCAGTAATGGTTACATATATTTAACATCTGCTGACCATTCAACAGTGGTCAGCAGTAGCTTATTCCTAAAGGATGCTGTCAATAACGTCATGAAGGGATGTGAGTCATCACTGCAATACTCCCACACTAACACACAGTTAAGTCACCCTCTCATTCAGATGACTAAAGGAGTCATTGCACTAGTGGGAAATGTCACTACCTGTCACTGAGTATGAGGAATCTTGATTCCTCATTCTCAGGAACCAAAATATTTCTGTACTTACTGAAAATGATTTATTTTAGTCTGCAAATGTTCTTGCCCCCTTCAGGGAAAGCTAAAAGTAAGGGTCAGTTACAGCTTCACTGAAGCTTGGTGGTCATTTCAGTAGTGTAAAGTAACTCAGTACATTTACCCATGTATTTAAGTACAGGTACACATATTATACTTAAGCACTGGATTGATGGTAATTCTTCAGTACAGTTGTTAGCTGCACTCACAGGAGCCTGAACTCAAATCATCTGGTCATGGCCAGGTAAGCTATCCTGCCAAAACCTGGGGCTTGTTTTGGAACTAAAGTTTGGAGTCATGTTCGCATCAAAACACACAGTGCCCAGTAAATCCAATCCTAATGTAGTTGGAAAATCTTTTATTTACAATATTTATTTGTTTAGTTTATAAAAATAAAACATTTCAGGGGTTAGTGGAAAAAGTCATAGGAGAAAAATTATTTGTGTTTAATCACAAACAAATATGTGCCATTTAGATATGCTTTATGCACATTAGTAGTTTGCATTGGCATTCCCACTGGCACCGGCCAGCACTTCTTAGTGTCTCAGAGAGCTGTGGTTTATTAAACGAAAGCAGTTTTTTCTCTGTAAAGTCAACACTCATGTCCTCGAGATATTTCAGGAAATAATAAAAGGAGATTCCCCATTCTTCAGCGTTGTTCTTCAACTGAATAAAAGACAAACAGTGAATGAGCTCCTGCTGCTGTTATGTTCACTGTGACCACACAGATAAATACAAAATACAAATCCAGTTTTTAATCCCAAACACAGTAAGTGATACCTAATGTTTTCTGGAGGTGCTGTCCATGATCTCATGAAGATCCTGTGATATGATCGAGAGCTCCTGATACTAAACAGCTAATAAATGGACCATGTGGTGAGATTGTTAAGTCAACTATAAGAATTATACCTAATTTTAAGTTTTCCTGTGTCTGCTGTCACTTCCACAGATAGATATTTCTGCTTTTGATCAGATTAAATAACCTATGGAAATGTGAAAGAGGCTGACTGTACTGGTTTTAATCCTGAAACTGAATGTGAAACTATTTGCAATAAAAAGTGTAAAATAATCCATTTGCCTTTTACATTAACTAACCTTTACTATAAATTTGTCAATGAGCAATTAAGGTGAATCTCCTATCCAGCTCCCATCTTCTTGTACTGACTTAGGACGCTCACCCTTCACCTCCATTGAATCTTTAAATCCATCCCTTACTGCATCATCACCGGGTTTCTCTTACCTGTTCATGTTTTGTGAGGCGTGTTTTATTGTGAATGTCTGAGGAGACCAGGTTGAACTGGTGTTTCTCAGCCAGTAACCTGAGTAAGATGACCACCGTCCGACTGCCGCACTTCCCCACCCGGTTATAAACCACCTGGCTGGGGAACGGGAGCACCTGCGAACACACACACACACACAGAATTACATTGATATATAGACTACAGTGATAAATAGATTAAATTAACAGTTTTTTCGTTGTTACACTCAATTTTTTTTCACATGTATGTTAAGATGTCACTACTGTTTATGAATGTGTGTGTTGTATTTATAGCACGTATAAGAGCACCAGTGTGTAGAATAATAAATGCAAATAAACAAACCTTAAAAGGCAGTAAAGAAAAGGACACAAAGTGTGAAAAGCGATATAAAGAGGAGAAAACAAGGACAAAACAAAGGATATAAAACTCTAGCTGGATTCTCTTGATTCTTTTTTTTCGACCTTTGAACTCTGTTTCTCACATCAACTCTCCCTGGGGCTGGACTCAATTGACCCTGCAACATATTCCCTTTCAGCTACAACACACACACACACAAAGATTGTGCAGTGCAGGCATGCATGCTTTTGTTTTCTCTCCTCATATGCTTATTCCTCCACTGAACTCAATGAGTCAGAGAGAGATTCTGCTGACTTCTCTGCAAAGAGATACTGTCGCTACTTTTTGTTGTGTTTTATCACAAACACACACACCCCACACACACAAACCGTAGCATGTGCACATACACACCTCATGACTCACCAAGTAGTTCAGAACATGATTCAGAGGCCCAAATGAAGTGCATGTGAGTGTGAGTTTGAAAAACAGGCTTTTTACAGTAAATCTTTGCTTGTGTGAAGGAGGAAGTTGAGGTCATGTGTATTGAACATGAGCCTCATTTTAGCACAAGGGCAGCAAGAATGCACTAATTTGGCAATTATCGCTAAGGGCCTACATGGTTTACACAAGTGGCCCCTTAAGTATGAAGGCTATCCAAGCAAATTTACCAGTGAGAATGAGAGTGACAGAAAATGGGGGCCAGTTAAAGGAATAAAAGGAAGAATGGGAAGAGAGGAAGACAGGTCACTTAAAAGACATCTGGAAGATTTCTTTTAAAAGTGATAGAAATCTACCACAAAAAACAAAGAAGGATCAGTTCTGTGTTGCCTCGAAAACCCTCTCCCTCATCACTTCAAATAAAGCCTTCCTGTAAATCAGATGGGGGGGAAATGCGGTAGTGATAAATTCTTGTCGGCATTCCCAGTCTGGAATGATGATTGTGCTTTTCCCAGAGGGAGAGATATCTGGATATCAGACAAACTGTGTGTTTGGAAGCAAGTCAGATTGACTGAAGTAACTAGTTCATGGGATGGTTACTTATAAACAAATTGGCTAGTTTTATAGCCGGCTGAATGACTGACTGATGGACTGTTACCAGATAAATATGAGCCCTCGCCAGCTGGTTTCTCTCTCCACTGTGACACAAAATTATTATTCATCTTTAGTTAATCTCTCTGCTTTTTAGCTCTGGTGCGGCAGACGGTAGTTTCCACACCACAGAGCACAGCGTGGCCACACACACACTTGCGGATTTTGTCTTGTCTCCTCCAAAAGCAGCAGTCCCACCCAAGCACAGGCTCAGTAAAAACAGTAAGAGCCTCTCTAAGTGCCAGATCCAAGTAACAACAGGACGGAGCAGTAAAGAGTCAAGGAGAGAGAAAGAAAGAGATGAGAGAAAACTGTCTGATGACACATCACTGTATCGATCCCACTTACTGTTTGTTTTTCCCAGAATCAGAGCATTTTACCAGACACCATTAGAGATTGACCTGGTTTGACACAATATAGAATAAAGATGTGTGGGTACATTGGCCCCGGGATGAAGGAGGGTGTACTGGAAAAACCATTCTCAGGTGAAATCTGTGCTTATACAAGCTTATGCAAGTTTGTTGACAGACATGCTTCAGCTTGTGTCACTTGCTCGAACGCTGTCATCACTTACAGTAAAGCAATCCTACACGTCAGATATTGTTTTTTTTAAAAGGTTTCATGTTAACTTTTATAGATCAGAGGTTGCTAGTGTCAGAAAATAAACAGAATAATGAAGGTCAACGGCAGAAATTTCACTGGGAAAATGATTTTGAGCAAACAGGAGATGGTTCTCTTGGACAGCAGTCCAACATTCCTCAGTGTTTGCCAAGTAACTACAGACTTCTCGGCTTATCACAATAATGAGGCGGATGAAATACATGCAGTGTTTTGCAGGACACCGTTCCCTGCTGATATGATGACAAATGACTGTGTCAGACCCTGAACAGCCTGGTGTTTTTTAACACAAGAATAACATCAGAGATGCCATCAAAAGTCAAAATCTCCCGTCGGCTCTGAAAGCACTGAAAGGGCAACCTTTCAGTTTGTGCTATTGTTGTTCCCGCTCCGTAGAGCTTAGGCTTCTGATGCACGCTGTGAGAAATGTTCGCAGTGTCTGCCAGTAAGGGATTCTGTCAATAGTCGATCCACAGTGTAAAAAAAACATTACGTAACAGGGCTGTTTTCTACCATGTTTGATCTGACCGATACTACTCCCTGAGTGTCAGACTGTTGTTGTGGTATTTACAGCTGTGATGCTGGCGAGCCAATATCAAGAAGACTTTGAGGAGATGAGTAGTCCTCCACCTTTCCTCTCTCTCACGCTCTGTCTTCCACTTTCTCTACTCTTACATTCTGAGTGTCCTTTTCTTTTCTTGCACCCTGCCCACACACACCAAAACCTCCAAACACTTCATGCTGTTTTGAGACATCGGTTCAAAAAAACATACATAAATTACTGTCTCTGTCTCATGGCCTGACCACCCAATTCTACAGAGAATGAACATAATTCTGCTGGCTTCCACCTTCAATCATATAACAGCAAGTTGGAAAACATGTCCTGGTTTGCCACATATCAGGACCACTGCGCACACACTCATCCATCTTCCTGCTGCAATTCCTGGAAACCCACACCAGTACGCCACCGCTAACCTGCACTTCACTGGTTTCAGCAAGCCCTGCTCTGGGTTCATTGCTTTCTACAGTCAACTGCTTATCTCATGCTGAGTGGAGAACAGCATGTTAGAGTTTCAGTCAGGGCACTGTAGAGATCTACTTCCTGTTATTAATGATCTATCCATTCATCTCCACTCCCACCCGCAGAAGGAGGGAATGAAGGAGTCTTACTGCTTTAAGGAGCTGTGGCAGCGGAGCTTCCATCCAAGTATGTTTATGTGAATTAAGATTAATTTATTTTAAATGGCTAAGAGGAAATGGGAAACTCTGCATTTCCTCAGCACTACCACTAATGTTTTACACTTGAATGCAAGAACTTAATGTGTGTGACAAAGGAAGATTGAATTGCATTTGTTGTCTAACCAATAACCTTTCACTCCTGCACAGACATTTATTTGTGCATTAGAATATTTTTAGTCTTCCAGTTTCATTGAATATGGAAAATATTAGCCCACAACATCAACTAAAAATTGTAATGGATGGACAAGAGTATATAGAATGACACTATGATGTATCATTTAGTGCAATTAGGAAAAAAAAAAGTATATTTAGAAACACATTTTACACGTTTTACATGTGTAAAAATGTAGAGGGGACATTCTTGTCATGATTCTATACACATAAAGACTCATAACTCTATTCTAAGAGCTGTGTGGTTTTTCCATACGCTCTCATTTACGTCAAGCTTTCAACTCGATTTTTAATCTCTCCCTACATTTACCAGAACCCTCAGCCTTCTGCGTGCACATGCCGTAATGCGTTCGACCTCTGCCGAAGATAGAAGATCAATCTCAGCTACAGCAGAACGTCGACAAAGAGATAATGAGAGATGTGGTTGATGTAGTGCTTTCCACTGACATGACATTAGCATCGTCTGTCTGGGAGATGAGATGACGACAGATATGGAATCAATCAAAGTTAGCAGCTAGTGTATAATCATAGTCAGCCCCTGTCTGTGTCTACAGAGGCTGCAAAGCTACTATCAAGTTATAGAGCCAGAGTGAAAGGAGGGAGAGAAACGATATTTTATCGATTTCAAACTTTGGGAACTTGGAGGGGCTTCAGAAAAAAGAATTAGGTTTATTTCAGTTTTATCTTAGTGCAAAATGGTTATTGATTAACAAGGGAGTAGGCTTGGTTTCAGAATGAAACTGGGGGTCTTCAACAACAAAAAAAAGACCAACAAAAATTGTGACTATGTGAAGGCATTTTTTTTAATTATATTTATATAAATCACGAAAATAATACATGATGATTAAATTGGTTATCGTGTTTCCACAATAATAGCAGCCCATTTTAAAATGAAGATTGTACGTAAATTGCTGTATTAGTTATTCATTATCCCAACTTCAGATCACATTTAGTTTCATTGATAATCTCGCATTTCTATTAAATAATTTTTATCTGTAATTAATAATCAATTCTAGGGTCTTTTTTAATTAAAAATAAAGATTCAGTTATATAGGAGAAGGCAGTTGCTCTTTCAGCCATAAATAGTTCCTGCAGCTCTTCCTGTTTGGCGGTCTAGAGCCCTAACAAGCTCCACCATTGTCAGGATAGGGCAGCCAGTACTGTATGTAGCCTGAGAGGCAAGACCAGACAAAAAAGACAACAAGGTCCATAGTTGCGACCAGTCGATGGTCGTAACATGAGTGTAACTAAAGATGAGCATCATCGACCATCAATATTTTTATCAACTCAGAGTGCAATTCTTTGTTAATGTCTGGTTTTGACATATAGTGTCATGCTTTAATCACTTAACAACAATTAAAAATTAACATTTTATTCAAAGGCTAAGAAAAACCTGGAAGTAAATTCATCTTCATCAGTCCCCTCTGCTTCTTGGAGCCTTTCCCTTCCACACTCTTCTGTGTCAAATGATTTCCAGAGCTTCTGTGTTTGTATAATAATGTAAATATTCAGAATCCTTCAGTCAAGCTGTTAAACTCCCAGCTCTATCCCCAGTGGGAAATGATGGAAACCGTTGGATTTATTGGACTTAATTCCATAAAATGTTTGCAAGCTACAGTATGTATAAAGTAAACTGGAATGTTAAGCCTAATGTAAGTGAGATTTCAGATAATGATTTTCCCTGAAAAACAAAACTGGTATCAAGCAAATTCCAACAACTTCGCCACAGTGTTCCAGTCAACCACAGTTTGTTTCACATAAATAACACATCACTGTTATCTGTATGAAACACTGTGGTTGCCTGGTTTGGCTGAGTGGCCCGAAACGGCTTTTCAAAGTAAACACATAACTCACAAACAAAGCCCAGATGTGATCCAACTCAACAGCTGCTCACATCAGCCACAGACAAACCTGTAACCAAACTTGATGAAGTCTTGGCTTAGATACTTCTTAAATACTATGCCAACACTTACCAGAAAAAGACAAACACAAAAAGAGGTCAAAAATGTTAAAGAAGGGGATTAAATAGGCAGGGAATGAGGTGAAAATGAGGTGGTGATTTATTAAAGAAGGAGATAATGAACAAGGGGCAGACTGGGGGAAGAAAGAAGTTGGCAGGGAGAGAAGGAGGGAGCACAGAGGAGAGATAGTCATGCAGACATGCAGCTGGATGAATACAAGGCCCCTGTGTCAACGCTGTATGTGTGTGTGAGAGAGTGTGTTCAGAGCATTTACTGTAGCACTGAAACCAGGTCTAGTTGGTATTTATCGTGAGTTTGCACGCAGCTCCTTCACACAGACCTAACCCTTATCCTGACTGGACTGAACTGGCATGGAGACGCAAGGGCAGTACATCAGAGACACATCAGAGACAGAGAGGTCAAAAAGGGGGAAAGTGGGATAAAAGAGAAGGAGTGAAATGACATAGCGAGATGGAGAGAAAGACTTACTCTTGGAGCAGGGGGTCCGTGGTCATCCAGATATGTGGATTCCCCTGCAAAGACAAGAAAGCACACGTGTTAGGATAACAGGAATAAAATAAATGAATGGGCATAAAAAACAACTACTTTACAAAGAAGCGGGTATTTTAACGGTGTATTGCCAGTTTGAGAACCCCAAAGAGAGGATTATGTAACACCGTGCCCTGCTTCAAAAAGCCAGAAATGTAAAAGCAATTCCTCAAAATTGTACCCACTCCAAAGAACATCATGTATTTCCAAACTTGGACATTCAGATAAACTGAAGGATGATGTGCCTATTTATAGGTTGAGAAAAGTCTACTTCTTAAGACACATAAACCATTAAAAAAAACAGTGTACATATGTATTGTCACAAAGCTAAATAAGGGCTGTTTTTCTTGGCTCATGAAAAGAAGTTGATGTCTTCAATATTAAAAAACAGGAAACTGGAGTCTCATAAACTTTCCCACATTCCCCTTTTTATCATTTAACAATACTGGGAAACTTAAAGGCAGCTTTGCTGTTTTTGCTTATTAATAACGGAAGTTTCTGGCAAAACAAAGACCCATGGTTTTCCCATTCACAGTGAACCTGTGAGCAAGATGCTGTGTCATTTTTTTGGCTTTGACTGATATGTTTACTTTATGAGTTTCACTTGTTCTTCTCCTCCTTGTCAATAATCTATCATCTTGTATGTTACATGTGGTTTTGAGTAGATATTTCTAACCTGACTCTTGATAGGCTTCTGTTGGTAATAAGGCATCATTGTTTTTAAAAGTTTTTTATTGTTTCCACATTGATCCGATTCATTTAATGTCACTTCCATTCCATATTTTTTCCCTCTGCCATACCCTATATACAGTTTCAAAAACAACACTTGGTATTTCCCTTCAAAACGTTCACCCTAATACAACAAAATCTCGCTCACTCTCTGCGACACCCAGAGAAAACAGTGTAGCTCTTCTGCATTAATTCTGAGGATGTCATGAAGAGTTACAACCTCTTTATACAGTATATCAAACACTGTGAAACTGTTTTATGAGAGAACAATGGAGCTCATTCAAGGCTACCCCACACTGATGGTCTGTGCCATGCGTTTCAGCCTACTCGCCAAATCCAGGCCCTGGCTTCAGACAGCGGCCTTTTCTTTGGCTGTTTCCTCGTCCAGACACACAGAGACGCATCACTTCTCCTCACATTTACAACATTCAGGTGGTTCGCCCATGCAAGAGAAAGGGAGGAAGACAAACTGGAGTGTGTGGGGGGAATTAGGCTATAAAGACAGGAAATATTACACAAGAGAACAATATCTCCTTGTGTCTCAGAAATGTGATCCAACACACAGATGAAAATAGCAAGAAATGATGCATGAGCACACACACTGTTTTACAACCAGCCAAAGTTTCCCACTTGGCACACACTTAGAGATGTTATTACTGTATATGCTTGTGCTGGAAGTGTATTGTATGACTTTGTAAGTACTGTTTATACTTATAAGATAGTGGTGTGTAAGCTTTGAGTAATTAGTCTTCCACTGAGATCCAATCTGCCTCGGCTTGGCTCTGTTGCAATATCACACACACACACACACACACACACACACATACACACACAAACACAAACAGAGACACACCAAAGTTACTGTATAGAACCTGCTGTGTGTGTCTTGTGGCTCATTAATTCATCAGGAGCTGGATGTATAAATACTGACACACCTGCACTACTCTCCCCCTCAGGTGTTTTTAGACTTGCTGTATCTGTCTATTGTCTCTCTTTCATGACTTCACACAGTTTTCCTGAGGAATGCTGAGGGTGGCGCGTGTTTTCAGCTCTTTTCCAAGGCATTTGAGGTCATGGTAGGGCGAGGATGCAGAGAAGCCAACATCTCTGTTCCTTTCTCTGTCATCCATCATGGACAACCAACCCCTGCGACCTCCAACCCCTCCCCACCAACCGTGTGTGCTTCTCATTAGTGTTTTTTTGGAAAGGGGATTGGAACTAATTTTTTCCAGGGCATGAGGTTCGTAAAAGCTGACAGCTGCCCTCCGCCCCCACCACCCACTGAGAGGAATATGAACTTAAAAAGCCACTGTACGGTGCACTGTACTCATCGACCCCATTGTACTCCGATGCACTGTTAGAGGTCAGCAAGGATGTTACTCTTTAGCTTGATTAAGAAATGTTTTAATTACAAAACAAGCAACAGCCCACAACAATTCATACCAAAAATTGTGGCTGCATTTATGTTTTTCTCATTGTTTACTTGATTTATTACTAATCTATGACTTCACTTTGCACCCTACCCATATGCTGTGGTCCAGTCAACAGATATCAACCCAGTTGAACACATATGCATGGGTAGATAAACTGGTCCAGACAAGAAACAGTGCGGTACATAACCCCCTGTAAAATGGTGATTTGTCGTTTTTACACTTATGTTCAGTTTTATACAGATTTATTAGTTTATGTAAAAAAAAAACCCTAATGATTAAATAGACAACATGAGAAATATCATGTCAACTAGAGCACTCTAGAGGTGCTCCAAGGCAGATGTTGTTACCTTTAGACAGAGCCAGACTAGCTGTTTTCTGCTGGGGGTGTTTTTTGTGCTAAGCAAAATTAGCCAGCTGCTTGCAGTAGCTTCATATTTAGCGTACCGTCATGACAGTGATATCAATCTTCTCATGTAATTCTTGGCAAAAGTGAAAGTGAATTTGTGTTTTATTTTCCAAAATGCCAACCTTTTTTTAAAACATGTTTGAAAGCAGAACAACTGATGGAGAGGTGTGTCATTGTGGATCTGGAAAAAGGATTAAGGCCGCTTCTATTCATCTCCAGCATGAACAAAATGGTTTCAACCAACAAAAGAACCTTACTTAAGATTAATCTGTGAGCAATGCAGATGCACCTATGCGAGAATTATGATCAACATGTCGGATAGGACGTCTCTTCACCTTCATCCAACAACAAAAGGAGGGAATACTTTTGGAAGACTGTGTTCAGTCTCTCTAAGAAAGTTCAAAAGACTTGTAAACAAAGATAACTGAAGCTATTCTGGCTGCTTGTGGTGGCCCAACACCTTAATAAAACACTTTCTCCTTTCATTTGTCACCTATGTATGTAGGTACTCATAATACATGGGTCATGAATGGTCAAGGGGAGAAATGGTTAGGTAGGAGACGGCGTGTGTGTGCGTGTCAGTGATTGAAGGAGAAACTAATTGGAGTGTGGGTATGCATAGGCATGTAGCTAAATGGTTAATTGGATTACTGTGTCACAAGATCCATGGACTCACCTTTGGCTAAGAGCAGCTGCACAACCATTCCTAAGTACAATTATCTAATCGATACTGAAAGATGGACAAACACAAATCAGGAATGCTTTTAAGTTTTTATCAGTGAATAGAAAACGTGTCTATAATCTATAAGTCTATAATTTATCCAGAGAAGTCTAAAAAACAAAAGAAAATGAATGAAAAAAACATCCAGAATTGTTAAAGCATATGTGAAGCAGACTGTGGTATTGCCATATACAATCTGTTCCATTTAGAAATGACAACATTTTATATGTGGACGTTAATTCCATTCCCACAATAGATTTTCAAAGGATTTGTCTTCACTAAATTAAGGCAAACTGTGCAGCAGTTAAAAGCTTATGATCTGCGAAACAAGACGTCTCCACAAATCAACACGTTTTATGATTATCTGAACAACATATGCAAGAAATAAAAGTTAAAAGCTAATACTGTACATTTTCAAGCTGAAATGTGATTGATATGGCAGAACAAAATGTGGAGCTCTGTGAAGCTGATAATTGCCATGGATGTTATTTTCTGCATGAATCAAAAATCAACAGGATCTAATTATTGGGAATCTGGTTATTGTGAAATCTGACAAATTTCCCACAAGCTAAGACTCTACTCACACCACAGCACTATCAAACATCTGTATTCTTAATATGTGCACACTAACTATGTATTTACATAAGTGGAAGCATCCAATTAAACTTAAGAAAGAAAACAAAACCAAGGCTTCCCGCTGCCCCCATCTAGGAACTTGTTAAAGCAAATTACCACTTACATCAATTAGTCACCTCATTAGCTGAGTTGATTGTTTTCTCCAGTGAACATTTTTGATTTTTTTTGTTATTAATTCAGAAAGTAGACTTACAACAACCTGTACAGTTGCATCTGACTCATACATCCTTGTCGCTGCTTTTTGGAGAATTTTTCTGTCACCATATTCTGTCTCTGGCACAGGAAGATGACAGTACCATTGTTAATCCTGCCTACAACCTTCCAACCGGAGGTAACAAGCATCACTGAGCACAACAACAGAAATATTTGAATTACTGAAAAAAATCAGAGATGTGGAAAGCGATTCAGAAGTCTGGAACCAGGCAGAGAAAATGAGATGCAAAAAGAAATCTAACAAGGGACATGGAGAAAACATAGCACTGGTCTAGGAACTTCATTTTAGCAATACTGAAAAAAGGTCAGTTATATTTCCTGAAAAAGTTTATTTCACCAAAGAAAACTGTAATGTAGAGATATCGAAATTTGTGCAGGAAATAACTCAAGCTTTGACCAAATCATCCCAGAACAAGTCCTTCAGGCTCTGGAATTTTCCCTTTGGTGTTGGCCCGCTTCAGGAATGCTACAGTAAGTTTCGGAATTTCATAAACATGTATTTAGAGCATAGACCATTTCATTTCCTTTGTGAAATTGGCGACCTAGCTAAGTAGAGCTTAGAAAAGAACACATCCCAGAATAGGCCGAGGTGGGAGCAGGGAACCACACAGGAATGGCTGCTGAGAATACAGCCAAGAGGATATAGGCACAGTGTTGAAGTTAAGGGGCCTTCGCTTTGCGGTGGGACACAACTCAGAGCAAAGATGGCAGGTTACAGAGCAGTTGCTCAGGAATGTTCTACGAGTATGTGAAACCAGATTACAGGTTATACAGACTGGGAAGACAAAACTTTCTCATCCTTAACCACATCCTGCTGTATTTTCTGTATCTACCACAGACGATAATTTTAGAATGAAAGGTGTGTGCTTGCTTCGAGTCACTGCTAACTTTGTTATAGGAATATAGTGCATACTTTTTGAGTTAAACACTGACAGAATGGGGAAAGGAAAAAGTGTGAAAGAGTCTGGGCAGATAGATAGATAGAGATCCCATGACAGTCCGCACTGCAGTCAAAAAATTACATAACTTCTGTCAGACCCAGCTGTGTCACACATACCCAATTAAACTTAGACACATGTCTATGGTTACAGTTCTTACTAAACATTTGTGCCATATTTGAGAGCATATACAAACAAAGTCAGTGTGTATGGGTTACATACATGCTTTTCTGTGTGTGTTTGTCTGTGAAATGTGTGTGTGTGGTCACCCAACCCTTTGATTTGGAGTCGGGGAGTAGCCCTCCATTAAGACCAGTAGTTTGACCCATACCTAATTACAGAAAGGAGTTAAGCTAAGGGTCAGGGTCTCCACCCACTACGCCCTGCTCCACATCACCCCTCAGTAACTTGAGAATCAACAATGGTCAGACAACTTTGTGATATAAATATAAAGACCATGCCCGATATGTTATTGCAGGTGTCCAAATGCCAAAACCTGGTGGGGAGACTAATTTGTGGACTTAATGCTCCCCTAAAATTTTGGTTAGTCAAATGGAATAGCAGGGCTGTAAGATCATACACACATGCATACAGATGTGCAGGGGTTGGGAGACTTCAGAATGACTGTCAGCATGTCATTTGTGGACACCAGTGGTTGCCACCGTGTATACTGTACGACAGGGACGTACCACTGAACTGATGACCCAGCAAAGCAGTGTTGACTCTGGTGGCTGTGCAGCCATATGCCCAGAAGTCAAAAATAAAATACAAACTTAGCTGAACAAGAAACTTAACCATTTCCAATACTTCTGTTAAAGTTCTCCACCACTCAGAAAACATGTTTTTCTTCTTGTTCCTGCAGTTAAATCGAGTTTGACACTAAAAGGATGTGTTCACATCTATCTGCAAGTGGAAAAGTTTCTCTGTCCTCATTGAGGGGTGGGGGCCAAGCATGATTTGTGACATCACAAATAGTTTGGAAGTCAACCCTGGTCCAGTAGCGAACTGGGTTGAGTACAAGTGATGTAGAAACTGAAGCCACCAGCTGCGCACTATACGACTGTGGTGAGATATTTGGACTTCACAGTGAAGTAGGAGACATATTGTGTCCAGCAGAAAAACTTTAGAAATGAAAACTTTTGCATATTCATAGATTCTGGAATTTTTAATGAGGTAGAAATTTTACTTTTTTACATAGATTATTGTTCCAAGCAGAAAGGGTGAAATAAGAGTGAATCGTTTTTTGTTTTTTTTCAAAGGGTAAACTAGCGCTGTAGATGACAGAGATACCATATGACAACCCATAGCATTCGTAGCTGTCACACTTTGAAGTACTGAACAAATTTGAGTCAAGCGATTGATCGGTTCTGTATTTAGCCACCAGTGCATTCAAAATGTATGTCAAAAATAACGCACTTTGAACTGTCACTCTCAAACTACCATCAGTAGATTTCACACTTGGCAAAGTAACTTTATCTAAAGGCCCCTGGCTGAGTCATTTGATGTCTCAAAATTTAAAGTGGCATTCAATGAGGCTGAATGAACCCAAGCAAAGTGCATAAAATCAAGTAAGGCAGTTGGAGCATGCAAAGCAACCACATGAGGAGTAGTGGAGCATCACCAGCTTAAAAACTCAAAGACCATGGTGCTGCAGGATTCCTGAATTTAAAGTTTAAGGGAAAAGAGGATTTCCATCACTTTTAGATCAAATATAATTTAACAGTAGACAGCAGGGACTGCTCTCCAGGGGCATGCAACAGGGTGTTTTTGCAATATAATCAATTTAATTTAGGTGAGTGAAGTACATTGAGTTTTGCTCTTGGGGTCACTGTCACTTCACCCTTTTGTCTGCACTGATTTCTACACAAAAACCGGTATGAATCTTGACCTCTTGAGACCTTGATCTGGCAGTCTGTCACAGAGTCTGTGAGCACTGGAAATCAGGTAGCTTTGAAATGAAGAAATGAGCCGTGAAGTAGAAAATTGGGCAAATAGCTGAAACCCTAATAGATGTCTGACACCACACAGTCAGAGTAGGAGGAGTAATCACTCATCAGCTAGAGAGGCAGTGAGGCGAATGCTTTTTCTTCAATATGACATCCTGTGGGCAACCATGTCTATATGGCAAATAAAGAATCACACATCAGAAATGGAAAATATTATTATTCACAGGATGTGATACTGTATTTCCCGTAAGCTGCATACTCAGTCATTTCATTCTGGGCCAGTCACTTCCCCTTCTGACCAGAGTGCTTGTGCAATTTGTACGTACCTCGTCTCAGCTTGTGGACAAGTGGGTATGACACCAACTGTCTCGCTAGCCTGTCCTTATGGGTAAAGAGCCTGCCGGTGCCCATTTTGATTGACCAGTGATTTTTCCCAAACACCCCTACAAAAGAAGTCAAATGGATGGGACCTTTTAAGTTTTAGTTTTAGATTGATAAAGAGAATTGAATAATAACAATATCCACTGGGACTGAGGGACATTTCCAGTTAATTAAGTTTGTTAGTTTGTGTGTTAAAACATAGCGGTCGTATATAATGGTTGTATTGTAAATTTGTAATGGTGCAATAGGTTAGGGTTACTTGTGGGAGGGGATTTCAAATTGCATTTTGTATAACCTATAAAAAACAAACACAAAAGATTGCCAAGGAATGCTATGGAAAGAGGGAATAAATATCAAAATACATTTCTATGTGTGATGGCATTCATTTAAAGCATGACCAACTGTATGGTGTAAAACTGCACATTATCTTGTCAGCAACACAAAGGAAGAAAGGAATAGAATAGGTTTTTAATCAAAGTAAAAAATGCCAAAAATTCTAGTAATTTCTGAATATTTTAAGATAAAATAATAATGGTAAACCCATGTCAACAACAACAACAACAACAACAACAGCAGTTAAATTTCAGCAGCCAACTCATTAAAACCAACCGCAACTGGGCAACTGCTCGGCCTCTGCTGCTTTGCACCAGCTCTAAACTCACAAAACACACACCAGATGTGGAAACGCATTGTGCTTAAATGGTTGGGCCCCAACAGCTACACACAATCACCACTGGTGACATCTGTGCCACGCACAAGTGGAACTGGAATGAAAGCTCATGGTTTTAGAGAGTAAATTAAGCAGTTGTGAGATGTTGCGCAATTAGCACCAGCAATATGTTCTCTCTCCACATCACATTGTGTATTTATGTCATCTTGCTCAGACAAGTCTTTTCATGAATAATTTTCTAATTAGTTAAGTATGAGCTGAAAACATATTGTGAATTCATCTTTATCAACAATATAACTGTGAAATTAGAGTTTCGTAAAACGGTTTTAAAAACAGAACTTTTGTATGTGTATTAGGAGTATAAATCATTAATTACAACACAATCTGGTCTTAGTGTGTGAAATACAACTAGATTAAAATACCTAACATTAAAAACACAGAATTATTTAGTTCTTTATACCAGTGTTTTTTTTCCACAATATCTTGACTGGGAG
The DNA here is from genome assembly GCF_004916995.1 of Morone saxatilis. Lineage (NCBI taxonomy): Eukaryota > Metazoa > Chordata > Actinopteri > Moronidae > Morone > Morone saxatilis. Next base: position 17,980,838 of record NW_023340246.1, on the reverse strand, counting down.
CTTTTACTATAACAGTCTCTGAATTGGCTTTTCTGCAGAAGGCTCTGCCTGAGTGAAAGAATCCAGAAAAACACCCTGCTTTAATTGTTTGTTTACAATACAGCTCCCTTGGCCATGAGCCTCAAACAAGCTAAATCAGTTTTTGAAAGAATCCATCTTTTCTTTTTTCATGACTCTGAAGCCTATCCCTGTTTTTCTCAGTACGTGTATCAATCTTTTTCATCGCCAGCTGAAGCAGAATATGTCCCCACCCCCTCAAAAAAACTCCTGCATATGTTGAGATCACAGGGACTGGATGGACAAAAAAGGATTATAATGTGTTATTAAAACTCCTTTAATCATGGCAAGGCCGACTGAAAACAGACAACAGCCGGTTGTGGGGACTCAAAACAATCTACACCCTTGTTTTGGGATTCAGTGGTGGTGCTGCTGAGTCACAGATGAGGCATGCTATAGATAAATCCAGAAAAACACACAAAGAGCTGGATGCACACTCATGCCTGGATGCATAATCATCACCAAACCAGATATTTTAGACTGCTGGTGAACCAAAGCTTAAGATCTATTTTGTATTTTTGCTGGCCTGTCATGGTGTTGCCCATGAAGAGTTATTTTTCTGCCTCCACTGTGAACAAACTAAAACGCAGCCGTTATGAACACTATGGGTGAGAAACTCCTGCGGTCACATGCCAAGAATCTTTGCTTCATATGTTTAACTGTTCCAAACGAATATAAAAATGGTTCATGAGTCTTAAACCTGCAGGATTTCTCCCACTGTGAGTGATTTCACACTGAGTGTCAGCTATCTGCTTGTTTTAGGTTTCATGCTTGGGTGTGCATGTAGCCACTGAGAAAGCCTGGAAACTGGAAGACCTGCAATGTGCTCTATCACAATCGCACAGAGCAGCATGCTTAAACCCCACAGCCAGGGACACACAAATGAAACACACACACACACACACACACAAATCAGTGATTTAGAATTTAAAGGAACAGTTTGACATATTGGAAAATATTAGCTTTCTTGTGGTGAGTTACATAAGAACACCCATACCATACTGATGTCTGTATGCTAAATATGAAGCTGGAGCCAGGAAACAGTTAGCTTAGCTCTAAAATTAAATCAGCCTACCAACATCTCTGAAGATAATTGGCAGCTGACTGTAGCTTAATATTTAGCATGAAAATAAACTATCAAACTATTCACTTAAGTTATCTCCTCCCCAAACTCAAAATTACAAGAAAAAAAACAGCATTTATGTCTGCAGACATGTTCATGCACACACGCAGAAAGTCTGCAGTGTGCTATGTCAATCACCTGTCGCCCCACGCCCTGTGAGACCCTGTGTGGGGGTATGGGTGAAGTTCTTGATGGAAAAGAGGAATGAGGCTGAATGGGGGCAATAGAGTGAAGAGAGAAGACAAAAAGTACCATATGAAGGAGGGATCAGACGGAGCCAGTGTATTACTACAGAGAACCAGAATTCCTCTGGGTTGGTCATGTGACAGAAGAAACAGATTCAGGAAAAGCAGCTGCTGTAGTCTACAGCACAGTGAGGAAATGAAAAGAAAGACAAGTCAGCAGGGAGAGACAGAGAGGGGAAGAGTGAGAGACAGTGAGAAGGAAACAGGAACAAATTTTTATCAAATCAGTTTGTGAGCACACTGCGGAGGTCAGCAAAGGAAGATTAATTTCACTATCTGGCAGCTAAGGCTTCCTCAGCGGCCTGAAATCACTTCAACAGAGAAAAACATAATGATTCCACCAGGAAGAACAGATTCATGCACACACAGAGGTAGATACAAGTACTGTATATACAGTACATACACTGGCACACATATACACAAGTGCTGAAATAAATAAAGTACTTATTCAGAAAATACCAAATAAGGTGTTCCTCCGGTTAATTATATCCAATGTGATTATTTGTGACATGTAATAAAAATCAGGAACTCACACAGAACACAAATGACGATTAAGGGCTGTAATGATAAAGCAGTATTACTGCTTATGAAGTGTGATGGGGTTTTATTGCTTCCTGACAGGATTTGTTGGCTCGAGGGCTCACCCAGCTGTGAGAAAGACCCTTGTCTTACTGGTGATGGCAGGAGATACATGCATTCCTCAGTATATTGTTATAAGCTATGACAGAACTTTAATCGGAACAACGTGTGTGTACGTGTGTGTACGTGTGTGTACGTGTCAACCATGTGTGAGTCAAACATTCACAGACAGAAGAGCTATTGATTATGATGCCTCAAGTCTCAAATCTAACATCTCATCTCTGTCTGTCTCTGCAGCAGCAGTCCTTATCAGAGTCTGCTCACCGGCGAGCACGGCGGGGACGGTGCTGCAGCTTGGCCCTGCAGAACAAACAGACTGCATAAAGAGAGCCTGTGTGGTGCAAAGTCTCACACGGGAGTGAGGGACAGAAGAGAGGAGGAGAGACAGAGAGAGAGAGAGAGAGAAAAAAATAAAGGTTTGTGAGACCAGATTATGAAGGACAGAAGAAGACAGCGGAGCGATGCTCAGTGAAATGATGGAATGGAATAAGAGAAATGAAGTCCAAATAAGTTAGGTAGTTGTAATAGCTTTTTGGATAGGCTTGTCAAAACTGAGACCATGTCATAAAATATTTCCACAGGGGGAAAAAGCGAGCGCTCCATACAGTACAGGACTGTGGTCCTGTGAAGCGTGCTACTTTTCACATGGGCCCCAACAATAGACCTTTATAGGACTGTTATGTTGTTACACAGAGAGGTGTGATTTCAGCACAGAGATGATCCATTCCAGACATATGGTAAATTAAACAGTATAGGTCAGGCACTATCACTGCCTATCAATTAACAAGACATATGAGCAATTTAATGGATTATTTTGGTATTAATATCTTAAAGAATATTAAAATGATTCAAAATGTTAAAATCCCACCATAATGTCCATAAATTAATTTGTATAATATGAATGTAATTTTTATTTTATCAAGACAACCATATGTTGATGTGCTGGGACATAGAAAACTAAAAATATGAAATCTGAAATAGCAAAGTACTTGAGCCACAACTTTTATAACAAAAACATCATTATTGTCATCATTTGGGCAACAGTCCCTATTCAGAAGTCCTAGTCACTGTGGAAATAGTAAATACTAGTTGGTCAAATAAAATATAACTCAGCCTGTGTGACAGCAAAAATAGATATGCAACAGCACATGAAATGGAGAAAAACCCCATAAAACAAAGTAGGAAAGCTGCCTCCACAATAAACTCCAAACACTACTGGAGAAATGGAAATTTCATAAATAGGCATATTCACCATAAACTGACAAAAACAGTCACATACAGTCAGAAATGTTTCTATTCACTGCTGACAGGAAATCAGACCAGGAGTGAAGCCAACACTAGTCCAAATGCCAGGAAGTTTTCCACAAGTGTTCAATAGCTGATTTATTTAAATTAGATAACTGCTTTACTTTAATTCCCCTAATACATCATAATTATAATCATATTTGGGTAATATCTTTCTTACCTAATTACTACTTTGGAAGAATTAAACCCTTCCAAACCACGACTCTCCCTCTCTACCTTCGACTATTTTCCATATAAAGCAGTGCGGTGCAGACGCAGTCTAGTCGCTAGAGTGCTCTTGCTAGTATGTGCAATATTGGTACTTTGCATGTATGTTTTGTGTGTCATTGAGCATGTGTTTGTTTTCACATGTATAACCAGAGTCCGTGAAACCCCAAACTTCTCACTGATTGCACAGTGGATGGTGGCAGAGCCCTGTGCCTGCATCATCTGTTACATAAATACTCTTGACGGAAACTGCTGTCAGCCGCCATCTTGGTCAGCAGCTCTGGTCAGTGCCAGGTTAGACCGCTGCTGGACCAGAACGTTGCCACGCCCTTGTTTTGTGCTTAGTTCTTTCAGGCTATGTGTGTGTATACGTGTGTGATACGTGAAAGCTGCATGTACAGTGTGGTTGTGTGTGTGTGAAAGGGGGAAAAACAATGACAGAAAAAGGTTTGCATTGGTGTGTGCAGATGTGTGAGTGTGAAAGTGTGCAAGGACATTTTACAGTACCCGTTACCAGAAGCCACAGGATGTGCGTCTGCAGCAGACCACCTTGTACCCCATGACATCACCATAGTGCCTCCTGAAACACCATACACACACACGTGCATACACACACATGCACTTCCTTACACGTTATTTTTTCCCTACCCTCATCAGGTGCCAAATAAAGTACATTTGCCATGTGCTGAGCACATGTAGGGGACGGTGATCTGCAACAGTGAAGAAGAAGAGAACTTTAGCAAACTTTTGAACAACAGTTGAGGTATCACGTGTCCCACTTGCATAATCAAAAACATGTTTACTGCCTACAGTTCAAAGCATCCTGACTGAAGTAAAAATGTTTTATCTAACTGAAGTGAACAATCTAAACGGAGTGACAATGTTTGAACAGTATGGTGATAATGCAGTGACAGGCATTTGGCACTTCACTGGACCACAATGGCCAGAAAGAGAGCAAAGAGCAACAACCGAGCAATAAACAACAGATGGCAGCTCCCACTTCCAAGAACAGCAAAAGAGTATTTATAGATGAAGCCTTTGAAACAGGCTGCATACTGCAGTAACAATCAGGGCATTTTAAAATCAATCCACCATCATCATGAATCAAATTTAATGGCACAATCTGAAAGTGAACCACAGCCTGTACTGTCTGTCTGCCTGCCTGTCTGTACCTTCTGACCACAGCCACCAATAATAATCACATCCAAATATATAAAACAGCTACAAGATAAGTGGAAATAGAAGAGCTTTGTTTTTAGAAGCAGATGTAATGTAAGATTTGAAGTGACTTGATTGAGGAAGTACAGGTAGCATGTTGTGTAAAATTATCACTTAGGTTGATTCATGGCTAGGGTGCGCAGCAATCAATGGCAGTTGTATCACATATTACTTCGGTGAAAACCCTGGACACTATTATTAAGTAGGGATTGGATACAAAGTATAAAATAAAATAAAAAAACAGAAATGTGTTTTGTCATGACACGTGCACAGTAAACGTTTGAACATGACTACATATTGGTAATTTTTCTTTTACCCATTCCTGTGGGGTTTTTTTTGTCCAGCACTTCTCTGTCACCCAAACCCAAACCACAAGCTCTAAAGGAGAAGCAATGAAGAAATATACACCTATTATGGGTCATTAGGAACCTAAGTTTCTTCATAAAGTGGGTTTCCTTACAGTACCAGCAGAGTGCCAAGTGTACACGTATTTCTTCTCTGACAGAGGCAGGGTCGAAGGTGCTATGTCTCCCTCTGCCTCTGCTGTGTTGAGAGTTTCATAGCGTATCACATCTTGGTTATAGACAGCACACTGAAACCCTGTACTGCACTCTCCCAACAGGCACCCTGCTGAGCCCGACATACACTCCCTCTCTCTTTCATTCTCACACACATATAGCCACTGTACACGTGCATGCAAGGCAGAGGCAAACAAACACAGCATCCACACGCCGACGCTGTTGATTCATGCTAATACGAGCTGGTAGAGCTCCACGGTGCTAAGGTGAGGGAAACTCTCTCACCCTTGACTGGCCTCTTGGAAACGTGGGCACGGCTTCAAATTCAGGCCAAACACTAGCTCACAGAGAAAGCCGCGGCAAGAATATAACTAGCTTTCATTCATAAACACCATCTGACGGGCAGCTCATTGTCATTTGAGGGCAGCTATGATGATTAACTTACAATCGCGGTCGGCCAGTCTGGATTTGAATGGCGAGCATTCATTCATGCTCTGTGACTGCCATGCATTAATCTAGTTTTTACACCTTTTTTGATAAAGAATGTGTGAAAAATGAACACTGGATGGAATATTGAGATGATATGGACAGCAAAAACTAGAGCAGGACAAACACTATAGGCTACTGCATCCACACCCAATTTTAAACGTATTGGTTTAGTAAGGGCTGGATCCAAGTTACATTTGAAACCTCAGTATGTCAGTGACATTCTAGAAACGTCAGCACTAAACCACACAACAACAGCACTGTTCATGCATTTGTCCAACAGTATTTGTAGCCACTCATGGTCATTTTTGTCCATATGCTGCTGCTCACAGTTCACAAACTCAGACAGTCTGGACTGGCCTGTAATCATCATGTCATGTTGCTTTTAGCTCTGCCTATAAATAAGCAGGAATCTGTCCGACTCGTTAAGACTCCAGTCTGGGAGATGACATTGTCAGACGGATTAAAGAAAAGGAAGAGTCAAAGATAAAGAGGGAGAGAAAAGATAAAGGAAGTCAAAAAGTAAAGGACATCTGGCTAATGAGGAAACAATGTTGAGCAGGACGGTCTACTATTTCCCAAGATTCCCTAAAAAGCTTTTAATATTCCAAAGCACAGAACCAGAACGCACAAACTCCTCGAAAGCCTAGTTTGACTGGTGTGGCTTTCAATCTCTGTGCAGCCGGGAAAGATGGGAGTTGTTTAGAAGAATAACCAACGTGGGCCCAGTTTTTGCTTGTCCCTCAACCCCTTTATTTAGACCAACCCACTGGGATCCTTTACTCTTATAAATAGAGAGGCAGCAACTCTACCACAGTCTTTTTTATGTTACTGACACATATGTGACTGAGTGATGTGAGTTTCTCTGTCGGTGAATAAGATAACTGATGATTGGCACAGGTTGGAAGTTGCCTACTACTGTACTACCACTACTGCGAATAATCAGTTGTGTAGAGTAACTATACTCAAATATAATTTTGAGGCACTAGCACTTTGCTTGGGTATTTCCATTCACTTCCATTTTAAGCTACTTCATACACTGCTACCTTTCAGAGGGCAACAATATTTTTTTTCTTTGCTTACATATTATAAGGATCTGACTGTTAATTGATCAGTTGTTTAATTTAGCTTCATTTGTGCTTTGTAAAGTAAATATATTTTGAAATATGTAAATATAAAAATGGCTCACTCTCAGTAACATGTCCACATGCTGTCGTATATGTGCAGTGAATTGTGGTCATTGCAGTTCACTGGTATGATCTGAGCACTGGATTCTTTTGTTTAACTACACTAACAAGAAACACCAGGCATATAATTCCAACAGGGTGCATCATAACACCAGAAGTAAACAAAATATACTTGTTCCTGATGTTTTCTCTGAATATTTTGTACATTTACTACTCACTATAAGCGCGCTGCTGTCTGTGAGCACAGGCTAAGCGTGGCCTTGAAGATCGAGCCTCTCTTTAATTTAGCAATGTGGGCTAGGTTACGCTAGCTGGCGGTCAGCGGTTCGCTGCAGCCCTTCAGAAACACCTCATTAGAACAGAACGGCTAATTATAGATGAGCCGACACTAAGCTATATGCTAGAGCCCCGACGCACAACAACCTATTATGAAACAGTCAGGAAAGAGAGAGAAAATATGTCAGGGTCATCTTTAGAGTCGAGGGCAGAGGTTCAAAAACACTTCCATAAGGAAGATGGATGATGATGGCTTTCATTTTGTGATTTCGTGGTCAGCTGCTTTAAAGAGACTTGTGTTTTTTGTTTTTGGAGAGGTTATGAAGAGACAGTTAAAAATAAACAGACTGGCTTATGATTTTACAGGTATCTTATCTCTTCTTGTGCTGCATTTTGAGATTGTATATTATATACGGTATATATATATATAAAGCAAATTTAATTTACAGACATAAACAAAAGTTTTTTTCTCTCAGACAGTGAAACTGCAGCCATTTACACCAAGAGATTATAAGAATCTGTCAAGTATGTCTTGGCATCATAATTCACAGAAAGTTTTAATAGACTGCAATCAGTACAAATAGTTTTCATACCAAAGGCAGTCGCACCGTACAAGCAGCACCTACACTGAAATGTGATACTTGTGATGTGATACACATCAATTGGCAAACTCTCACAGATGAAACATGGATTAACAATAACACGTAGACATGAATGGGCACACGAATGGGTGGAGGAAGATACAGAAAAGCTCAAAGAAGACAGTGGTTTTGAAATCCTGTGGTCGAGTATGTAATGGAACTGCATGTAGTGATTAAAGGCACAAATGTTCCAGCTGGCAATACCACACGGCCAATGCGCCCAGTGGCATGGCTCTGTGAGTGTGTGAGTGTGTGATTGTGTGTGTGTGAGTGTGTGTGTGTGTGTGTGTGTGTGTTGAGTTATTGTGCAGTGACAGTCACACGTTTATCTAAAGTTTATATTTTAGGACTCGTAGGTAGAGCCAAACATTTTTTATTTTTCACTTTATTGTGGTATAGAGCAGAAGTATACTGATACATGGGCCAGGCTGATATGTCGGGCAATATTGGCTTATTGCAAATGTATTGCATAATGCATATATTTATGTTATGTGTATATAGTTGGCCAATAAATCACAAGAAATTGCATAACAGAAATGTCAAAGCTGTGTCTAAGCTAACAGTGATTAAACCCCCCTTCATACATTATATGATTTGTAATAGGTTGTTTTTCAAGTTAAAATTGTACTGCTCTGTGCATATCTATATCACTATTCAGAAAGTCAATGTTAGGGTTTTTGTAAGAGAAATGTTTGTCTATCAAATATTAACATTGCCTCAATAATCCAGTGTTTATTATACTCGTATAGACCTGGATAGCTGAATTTGTGCATTTGATTGTATATTTGTTCCACAACTACTGCAAGTATTGTCTGTATGCCAGGCCGTTTGATAATAAGTGAATCTT